>NW_025544697.1:366368-725140 GCF_011800055.1 Colletotrichum gloeosporioides
TCTCCGGACCTCCCCCTCCCGGCCCCCCGCCGCCAGATGACCAAGAACACCCCCTCGGCCCTCACGACCACCACCGCCGCCCGCACCACCACGGCGGTCCCCCTCCCCCGCCCCACGGCTTCGTCCCCTTCCCCGCCAAAATCGCCGCCATCCTAATCCTCCTCGTCGGCATCGCCCTCCTCCTCCGCGCCCGCCTCGCCTCCACCTCCTCCCGCAAGCAAGCCGACCGCCGCGCCCGCCGCCAGCGCCGCCGCGACGCCCGTGAGGCCCGCAAGGCAGCCTTCACCGCCTCCCTCCCGGCCCTCTGGTCCCGCGTCTTCGCCGCCTCCAACGCCGCCGCCGCCGAGGACGAGGAGAAGCAGGCCTTCCTGTCCGGCAGCGCCCGCTACCGCTCCGCCAGCAATGCCTCCTCGCACTTCTCCGACGGGGGTAACAACGCCATGTCCCAGGAGATCGTCGAGTTCCGCAACGCAGCCTCCCTCGTCTCGGAGATGGTCGCCGCGGAGGAAGCCCGCTCCCGCCTCGCTGCCCAACAAGAACAGCAGCAGCAGGACCACTTCGCCTACCAGGCCCAGCAGCGCCAGCTGCACCACCTCCAACCCCACCACCAACAGCAACACATGACCAACAACACCCCTCCCTCGCCCACCGCCGCCTTCGCAGACTACATGGTCGACGACGCCCTGCCCACCTACGACGAGGCCGCCCCCGCCGTCGTCGTCTCCGACGGCTTCAGCAGCTACACCCCGGGCTCCAGCGACTACACCCCCAGCGTCTCCGACGGCCCCGCGCCCGAGGGCATCGACGACGTGCTGGGCGAGGCTCCTCCGCCCAAGAACTGAGCAGGGTCGTTGTGTTGTGTGTGTGTGTGATGTGTCTATATATGTCTTTTGTTTTGTAACGTCATCGAGCTTGGTTTTTTTTTTAAAGTGTAGTAGAAAGATATCCGGCATTTTTCCCCCATCTAAAAGACTCCTGAGAGTCCTTGATTTTTCTATGTATATATGGGCGTTCGCTTTCTAAGCTTGTTTTTAACTGCGTGGTATGAGTGTCATGCACGGGAGAGGGATGGTATAATTCAACGGGGAGGTAGAAATCATATGTTTCACTTGTTCCGTGTAGTCTGAACAAACTAGTTCTATCCAGCTTACAACTGGCGGTGATCAATGGTACTCAAACTTTTCATGGTCACCCTTATCTGCTCAACTGTCGTGTAAAGATGGGTTTTATTTGCCCCAACCGCATTTCAATATGTCAATCCTCTACTCAAGGTCCGATGAAGGGGTGAGAGTAGATCTGTGAGAGTGATGGCCATGTCAGATCCAAGGGCCTACCGCCTCAAGAAGGACCCCATCTGTGAGAGGCCCGACTAATGCAAGTCAAGAAAAGGACAGTTTGTGTCAAGTACACCATACAAATAATGACGGCAAACATCCTATTGCTCATGGCTCACCGGAACGCTCATGCTGAAATGCTGATTTTGTTGAACACTTTCTCCGCTCTAGTTCTTTCGCTGTAAGCATCTACTGTGAATGACCGCGGATGGCGGTGAGCATCTATCTCGTGACCTCATGAACACACCAGCGCATGTTGGCCAGACCCTCAACCAAAAATGAACTGGCGGTAATTCTTGCCTATGCGCGCAACGCCCTCTTTAAGCGTCCATCCCTTGATCTCGCATACCTTGCGGTACATCTCCTCGAGTCTGGCTTCCATCTCCTCACCTGCGACGTGCAGGTCGCTCTCAACCAAAATAGCGTCATCTGGACAAGCCTTGACGACCTCCACTATGCTGTCGGCGTTGGCCTTGGTTCCTAGGTTAACGGCCGAGGAGAAGGAGAAATATATCCGTGCGGGAATGGCTGGGTTAGTGTACTGCTTGAACATCTCAGCCGAGCCAGAGTACGAATGGAGGCATATGCGCGGCGGGAAAGGCTTCGGCGGCACGAGCTTCCTGCCGTAGTCATCTTCATCAAGCTCATCCTCAGAATAGGGGTCCTCGGCTCCCTCGGCGACCATCTTCTTCTGGCGCCTGGTGATAACCTCCTTCTCGTGACCCTTCCAAAGGGATGCAAGGGTATCGTGGAGTACACCATGGGCCTGGACGCCATGGACACTCACGGGTCGGCCTAGCTCGCCCGCGAGCGCCAGCTGAGCTTTCAGCACGGCAATCTGGTGGGGCATCTTGACACGTTGAGGAGCCAAACGACGCCCCTCGCGACCACCCGGGGTCAGGGTCTGGTCACGGGAGGACTGGTCGACGTTGGTGGTTCCTTCAGGCAGGCGGAAGGCCTTGTCAAGACCTACCTCACCGACTAGAGCAAGGGGATGATCTTGCAGACGAGCGCGAGTCTCTGCTAAAAAGGTTGACAATGAACGCGGGGCGGGCAGGGCGTCAATAAAGCTGGGGTCCTCAGGGGCGGGTGCTAGGACGGCCTGGTAGTGGCGCTTCTTTGCGTCGGGCTGGCCCTCGTGGTACGTCCTCTCAGCCACGGGCACGGTGTCGTCGAACAGCTGGTAGGAGAACCAGGGATGCCAACCAAAGGAGGGGATCAGATGGCCTTGAGACATTTCGTCCCTTGAGCGCACACCGTGGGATGAGGCTACCTCAGCGACGAGGGACTGGTCCTGGCTGCGAGTGGCCATGACGGTTAGCGTAGCGACGCGCATGCCGGGTATCGTCTCGATAGACGACATGGTATCTGTGGGGTGGCAATGGGCATCGTAGATTCCATGATCCCAGGGGAAAGGATCCGACGTAGTCGAGGCAGAAGTGACGGCAGTGGAGGAGGGGTTATGATGCCCATCCTCATGTTGAAGACACATGCTGGGCAGCCTTGGTGGTCGATGCGCCTAAGACGTGTGGTATCAGAGACTGAGCCGGGTTACGGTAGGCGGGGAAGGCGGGAAGCGGGAGGCGGGGATCGCCGAAGGTCAAACGTCGAGGTGAAGGACCAGTAGGATAGCAGAGGCCCCTGGGCGACGGGAAGAAGACTGCGGTAAATCGTCGGTAAAGCTGGGTGTACCTCGCCGTAGAGCTGAGCTGAGGATGGAGCTATCCGTCAAAGGATTCCCGGTGCCAGTCGGTTGCCGAGAGCGGGATGGCTGGAAGCTGTAGGGCGACGGTGGGAAGCAGGGACCGGACGACGCTGGGACGGTCTAAGTCGAGCGGTTTGTATTTGCGAATACGACGGCGCTCTGGATGTGCGTGCGAGGGCTGCGGTTTGCGAACGACGTCAAGGTCGTCAATGTGGACAATGGCGAGACGGCGATGATGAAAGAGACGAATGGTGGTTGTTTGATGGTCGTTGACGGATAGGCGGGATGACAAGGAGGCTGCCACATGCAACGCAAGTGAGGTGGTTACCTTCCGTGGGGCATCTCGATGTCGACTTTTGCGCACTTGCTCAGGGCGCGGTGATAATGGTGGTGATGACCTTAGGAATGGATGATGCCGTGGTCGTAGTAGTGGATGCAGTACCGGCAGTGGCAGGCTGGCAGCCGGAGTGCGGGCAGCTGCGAGAATGATTGAAACGGGCAATTAGTGGGGGTGCTGCGGAATGATGTCAAGGGGACGTGGTCTGGAAGGATCCAAGCACCTCTTCCGATCTCCCCACTCACCTACCTCCTGCCTCCTGCCTATCACCTCGCAGCGCTGGTAGGCAGGAAGGGACGGACGGGCATACGGGGAACGGGAAAGAGAGACACTCGAGACCCTTACTGCGTCGAGCTCCATGAGGTAGGTAGGCACGCAATGTAAGACAACCTAAGACACCAACACCTCAGGGCCGGCACCCAGCCCAGCCCAGCTTCCCAGCTTCCCTCTGCCCCGTCCGGACTTTGGGAAGGCGCCAGTGCTACCGGTGCCATGTTGTCGCTGCGTGTCTCTGCTCCTCCTCGTCTGCTTCGTCTGCCTCGCCTACCTTGCCTGAGGTACCTTACCACCACATTGCCCTTCCACCACCACCTAGGCTTGATGTACCTCGGATCTCATCATCTCACCACGCAGCACCAAGACATGCTCTCTGGTCCATTGTCCTTCTGAGCCCATCTCGAAAGCCAGCAACACCACAGCAACCGCTCGCAGACTTCCTGACGGTTTCGCTTAGTGCATAGCTTCGTTGCAGATTTTCTGCCCTTTATGCACAACACGGACACATGGGCAAACACCTTGACGCCCGTCGACGACTGCGTTCTCACCGGAGAGCTCCAAGCTTGCGAATCACGGCTGCGGAATGTAAAGATGACCAAGCCAGGCGGGGCCCTCTAATGCAATCCGACGGCTCAACTCGACATCGCCAAAGGCCCAGTGTCTCATCTCGCCTTGTCAATCTATCAAAGCTAGGGCTGCGTCTAGGGGAGTCACCCCCCGGTTGCATCGCCGTGCTTCGACCTCTACTTGGTCTGCGCTCGCCGTTCGTCGATAGCTCAATGTTCCAAGCTTGCCTGCAAAATGCAGTCGCTTCTGACGATCGCCTTGTCTGCGCTACCTGTGGCGTCTGCCTTCGCAATCCGGGCGTTGACTGCCATCTTGAAGAGGCATGGACCATGATGTTCCCACATTGACAGCCCCCAGACAACCGCCAGTGGGCAATTCCCCGGATTATCGACATGACACCCACAGCGCTCAGCTACCAAGACACCCCGATATGCACCCCAGGAATTTGGATCGCCCCGAGGCCTCGACTGGATTCTGGACATCCCTTACGATGTCAGAGTCGCGGGGAAACCAAGACGATCTCGCCTGCCCGTCAGGGGCCGTCCTGGGGCGGCAGACGGCAGATATCACCGTCGTTTGCCTTCAGAACGTCGGCAGCTTGAACGTTTCGCACCTGTGAAGGATCTTCGCTGCTTCTGACTGCTGTTGTGAACATCGGCCCAATCTTGTCCATTCCTCAGCCACCCACCACTGCGAGAACATGCACAGCGTCAACCCTGGTCCATTGAGAGCCGTCCTGACCACTGAGAGCACTCGCACATCACGCACATAACGTTACCTCCACGCAATGAAGACGCCGAGTGGTGATGCGCCGCCGCTCCATCCATGCTCCTCGCTCGCCGGCGAGAGCATCTAACTGGAGAACCACAGAACTTGTGTCTTTCGTCCAGGTCTGGATCTGCGGGGTGTTCTATTCGGGGGTTTACGCCCTTGCTCCTCTCCCCGGACGCTCCATACGACGCTGACCCTGGCCCTGGCACATCTGGAGTCTGGAGTCTGGAGATGCGGAGAAGTTGGGCGATCGCCTTCGGGGATTCGACCTCACCTCACCGAGAGCACCCACCCGTCGTCGTCTCTTATCTCTGTCGGCCAACTGTCGCGATTGCATTCATCGTCACTCCATACCAAAACGGCAGCTCGATTGCAATTCTGATAGCGGCATGCCGGCACAAGCTTGCTCGCACACGCACGCATACACTGCACCACACCCAACGTCCCCCATCCTAAGTCCGGTCGCAGAGCTCTGGTCTTTCGTCACTCTCCCACCAACGCCAGGGCGGCGGTCGCATTACATGAGCATTGGCTGGCAGAAAAGACCTCAGGCTCAGGATTCTCCAGTCCGAAGGCGCATAAGTCAAGTCGCTGATTCACCCGGCAAACTCTGTTTCCCGCTTGCCCCCACAGCCGTTTCTGTCAGTCAGAAACACGTCTGTCTTCACATGGGAGCCAGCGTCCAGGAACTGCAAACTCTGTTTCCCCGGCCCCCGTCCCAGGGACAAGACTCTGATTTGAGCAGCAATATTGGACGGCCTGAAGTTTGCACAGAGTGACGACCCTTCGAATACGAAAGAGAGCACACAGGCCCTGAAAACACAAAAAAGGAGAATCGCAAATTCTTTTTCCACCCACTGGCCCTTCCGAAGCCCCCGTATGTGGCCACCATGAACTTTCTGAACCCCCCCAGCTTGGGCGCGAGAAAACGCACAGTAAACGCCGCTGCGCTGGGGGAGCCAGCCATTCACAACAAAGCAGAGAGCCATTCCATCATCAGTCCAACCACTGGCAACTAACTGGTGTAGTCCCAACTCGGGACCCTGTAGCTTCTGATAGCGCAAGCTCGGCTTCTCCATTTTTTCCCTCCGTGGCTACTAAAATAGCGTTACACTGCATCGAACCCTCCGACGAGACAGACCAGGACAAGGGAATGGAGGACAAGGGCGGTGCTAGGCTTTGCCGCTAGCTCCCGGCATGTGAAAGAGACAAACAAAGTGCCCGCGACGACTAGACTGCCACCCCTACCTTACCCTCCGGTGTGGTTCAGTTCAGACCCCCCTTCCATGCTGCAGCCGCTCCTGCTCATGTACTGTTGGTGTTGCTGCTGCGTGCTGCAGTTACTCGCTAGGAAGCCACCGACCAACCTCAAGGTTTGTAGGTTCGCTCCCGGCTCCTCTCCGTCTCATCCCATACTCTTACAGCATACCTCCCCCCGTCCACCACCATGCCGTCCGGGTTTTGACTTTGTGTGCCCCCATTCCTCCCAGCTGCGAGCCATTCCATCGTACAAAGTCGCCAGCTGTCCATCCAGTTACCACCTTCCCTTTCCTCGGACGTTTCTGTTTCTCTATCTTGAGAGATATTGGGAAAATCGACTGTGGGTGTTGGGGTATTACAACGGAATCGAACGATCGGACCACCGACCGAACGACTGCGAAGGGATCATACGATTCAGGTACTGGGAGATACTGGTCACAGCCGGTTTCCACAACTGGCTACGCCGAACAGATAAACCAGGGCACACTCCGACCAGTACACCGGGAGATTCGAGGCGATGTGGTGAATGAGGTCCGCACCGAGCCATCACCTTACACGCGCCTCTCCCCCCGTCCGCTCTACGACCGCAATCATGGCTCTCATCAACCCCATGTACGCCATCATCGTCCCCTTCCTCTTCTTGTTCACCGTCCCGCTCGCCATCTTCGCCGGAATTACGACGACACTCGCCTTCACCGTGCTTATCTTCCGAGTCATTCTCGTCTATTTCGATCTTGCGCTATCTCTACTACCATCGTACATCACTGGACGCCCTCGGTACCTGTCCTACGCGTCGAAGACCCCGTCACCCGCCAGTTCTTCTCCCTCATTAACGCCAACCCGACGCTCGGCTTCACGTCGTACCCGCCGGCCGTCCTCGGCATCGGCGCACTCCGTCGGTACGATAACGCCCATCTCGGAGTCCGGCGGGATCGGTCTCTTCCCCTCCGTTGGTATTGACCGGGACTACGAGGGTCTCGGTGGATGGCGTCTAGGAAACGGCAACGACGATGAATTGTGGACGACAATCAACTCGCGTCTTGAGCTTCCTGACCGTCAGTATCAAAGGCACCACCACCGCAGTCCCAGCGGCGGACCCACAACGCCCGGCGGTGGCGACGGCTATCTCATGATGAAGGGAGGCCGCAACAGGAGTCCGGAGAGCAATCGGGGAGGCTATGCCATGACCTCCCCAAACAGCTCTCGGGCAAGGACACCAACAAACGCATCCCACATTGCGTTTACAGCGCTTGATGGTGCCGACGGGGATTATTTCCCAAGCTTATCAGCAAAGGCTGTGAGGAAAGTGGCGGTGGCATAAAATGGGAGAACCACGTTAACTACAACCACTAATGAGTGATAACAAAAGACCAAGAATGGTTTATACAACGAGTTCACCTTCGAAAATAACGATGATGACAAAGAGAGACCCTAAAAGCGGGTGATGTAAGAGTTAACTGTACCTTTCATATGTCAGGATGGGATGTCGCGCCTTGGATGGCTGCAGACGGGGTGACAGGTGGACGGAAAGGTAGAAATGGATCAACTTATGACGGGGAAGGGCTAAAGAAATCAAAGGCATGGTCGGCGAGGCGTGGCCAGCTACGGACAGGAATTTGGGTTGGTTCTTGGGAGTCATCAGGCGTCTGGCAGTATCACATCACACATCTCATTCGTCCAAACGGACAATCAAACAAGTTCAATTGCTACTGTGCATCCTGGTATTTGTATCAAGTGTACATATTTGCGATAAAAAGGTAATTCCTGACCTGGTATCCTATCATAATTCCGCCCAAACGCCGTCATAGCAATACTTGAACCGCACCCGCTGTCTGCCCCAGCCATCAATCACAACGTCTGCCAAAAGTAGTTGGCATAAAAGAACTTTGAAAACTTTGGGTCCAGGTTAACGACGTGCACATCCCCCTTGCGGTCGTTCCTCACGACGGCGCGGCTGAACTCGCCGTCCTTTGTGTCGCGCTCGATCTCGATGCCGAGGGAGCGGTAGACCTTGAGGCGCAGGAGAACCTCGTCGTCGACGGGGTCGCGGCGGCGCTGCTGGTCGTCGGCGGAGCCGTCGAGCCCTTGGATCTCGAGCTCCTGCAGGCGGGCGTTGAGGTCGGCGGCCTGCTGGGCGAGGCGCTCGGCCTCCATCTCGGCGTCGGAGGCGGCCTTCGCGGTGCGGAACTTTGTGGTGTCGAGGCGGGCGATCTCGGAGGCGTGGGCGGTGGAGGAGTGCGCTTGCGTGAGCTCGGCGTGTTGGGAGGACATTGTGTTTAGTTGGCGGGAGAGTTCTGTTTGGGTTTGGTCAGCGTCTTGAGATTGGGAGGAATGTGTGAGAGGCACGGGGTTGATGCCCGGTCTCTCCCATAGGAAAGCCGGTGGGGGCGGGAGTGGGAGTTGGCGTTGGTGGTGATGGGTGGTCTTGGGAGTCTCCCATAGAAAAGCCATTGAGGGCTGGAGTAGTAGTCGGGTCACTTTTGACCGGCGAATGGCAATGCACTGTGACGAGAGGAACGTACTCTTGAGGGCATTTTCGGCATCGCGGAGACGCATCTCGCGAGCCTGCTGGAGCGTGGAGTAGGAGTCATTGATGCGCGCGATGGCTTGTTTATCGGGTTGGATGTTGAAGTTTGCGATTGTGTGGTGGATGAGCTGCGTGCGCGCCAAATCAGTCAGTACATTGAAGATGTCAATGGTGCGATGGTGTGGGCGCCTACCGTCGCGGGCTCCTCTGCCAAAAGCATCTTGACGGTATTCCTTCGTGGTTGGTGACTTGCGCGGTAGAGGTATCGCCAGGTTTGGTTGAAGTCGCGGGTTGTCGCGTCGTCGGTGGTTAAGTGATGAAAGGATGTGATTTGCGTGGGTGTCTGTCACTCGGCCCAAAGCGGAAACCGCCTAAACAAAAAAAAGAAGACGGGAGCCCGCTTATCGGGTCGACATCACCGGGACGACAATCGGCTGACTAAGGTTGGGTACGTGGACTGCTGGCCTGTGATTGATTCCTACCTACAGTGGGCGATGGTCTCCCCCTCAGTGAGCATGCCGTGGTCAGTGCTGGAGCGAGCCAGCACCCCCCAGCGAAACCCCTCCCTCCTTCGGTTCCCGTCCATCCCATTCGCCCGCCGTCGGCCGTCGTCATCAGCTGCTGCTGTTTGCTGTCCAGCGTGCCAGCGCCATCGCCTGCCCGCCACACATGATCCCCTCCGCGGTCCACACGCAATCTTCAGATGTCAGAGCTTCAGCCACTTCCGCCTCATTCCGAAGCAGGTTTGCCATCATCCATTTCCCATTCGCAAGCCACCCCAACCAACCCGCCCTCCGATCGTAAAGGCCCAAATCTGCAAAACCGCCTTGTGCAACCCCTCGAACGGCTTCTTGAACCCGCCTTAGACGATAACTGCACAAACGCGCCCGCGCCGTGCTTGAAGTTTTTCCCGACGATCCCCTCCGAAAAGTCCATAGCTCCCCTCCCGTGAGAGAGCTTCCGACATCACGCAAAAATGGTCGATCTACCCTGTAAGTAGAGGACCCCTCCTCCCTCCACATCATGATGGTCCGCGCAGTAGTGACTGACGACGACAGACGCCCTCGACGCGGAAACGTACGTTGCCCTTCGCGCCCCTCACTTGTCCCCCGCGACGCATCGCGCAGGCATAACGTAAAATACTCACCGCACCGCAGGCCCCTCAAGGCATCCGAGCTCCAGGTCCTCCGCGCCCAATATGAAAAGGAAGGCGAGATGGTCGGCGTGCAAACCAAGTTCAACTACGCATGGGTATGGCACCTCTCCTTCTCCCCCTCTCCCTCGTCCTTGTCCCTCGTGCTTCTCCCATATCCCCCGCCGCCCAGGCAAACCACAGCTAAGAAACCCCTCCCCCACGCACAGGGCCTCGTAAAATCAGACAACCGCAACGACCAACAACTAGGCGTCCGCCTCCTCTCCGAGATCTTCCGCGTCTCCCCCGAGCGCCGCCGCGAGTGCCTCTACTACCTCGCCCTCGGCAACTTCAAGCTCGGCAACTACGGCGAGGCCCGCCGCTACAACGACCTCCTCCTCGAGAAGGAGCCCGCGAACCTGCAGGCCTCGAACCTGCGCCAGCTCGTCGACGACAAGGTCGCCAAGGAGGGCCTCATGGGCGTCGCCATCATCAGCGGCGTCGCTGTCGCGGCCGGTGTCGTGGGCGCCTTTTTGGTGAGGAACGTCAAGAGGAGATGAGGGATGCGGACGGACGGTTGATGAGTGAGACGACGAACGGCCTTCTGTTTTGCAACTGCAGAAGAGAGACACGACAGCATGGGATTGATGGATGGATGGGGCGGGCAGACGACGGTGTTGCTTTGAGAGGACAAAATTCCCCCCTTTTATGTGGCTTTTCTTCTTGGTAATGTGTACTTGTATGGACATGACGACGGCTTTTCCGGTGTACAGGCGTATACACAAAGACTTCTTTTCTCACCTTCATAGCATTCTGTTGCGGCATGAATTCGAAACGTTGTCTATGTCTTGTTGGTTTACTACGGCATGACGATGAGGCTTTTCGATGTATTGGGACTAACACTGGGTGAATGGAAGAGGCCTTACGCGGACTTGAGAATAGTCACGGTACTGTTGGAATAACGTCAGTAAATACTAGGGCCGGGCTTTTGTAAGTCGTACATCTGAGTGGAGGCACCAACTGAGAAATCTATAAAACAAGAGGTTGTGGAATCATCAATCAAAGTCAACCGCACAATGGGGCGCACTTTGCCATTCGGTACATTTTCAAACCATTTTGAGCCGGTAAGGCAGCGGATGGTAACTCTCGGTTTACCCCTTGGGACAGACACATGAGGAGCGCACTAATCTCATCATCCCTGCTTTTCTCCGTCGGCCCTCTAGTATTTGTCGAGGTAATTCGGTGAGCCGACACGTCAAGCAGAAGGATGGTGCCTTCAAATACCATCGGGGGACAGACACGCGACATATGTATCGCCCAACTTGTGTGCGCGTTCAAACTACTGTTGGTGGTTGTGGACATTGTGGTGTTCCCCTCAGTTCGGTAGGCATCGTCTCCTTTTATATCGGAATCTGGCTCGCGCGATGGGGCAGACAGCGAGTCAAGGTGCAGAACAGCTAATTTGTAGCCGCAAAATTGTATCACAAGAAAAGGAAAAGGGAAAAACCATATCAACATGGCAAAACGACGACCCAGCGCTTCAGACCCAAGTGCAGGCAGCAAAGTTGAATCATTGAAAGCCCACGTGTGACGCTGGGAGGGTCGGATAGCCTCAGAAGGTAGACGAACAACCGTTTGACCACCGACGTCGACGGTGGAATCCGGGCTGCTTTGTCATTCATCAGGTATGGTACGGGTGAATACGCACGTGAGGATACAGGAGAATAGTATTGAGGTCGAGAGCAGGCTTCACCGCCTCTGCCCGATCAGTTGAAACTAAGACTACGTGTGCCGATGCTGTAAGTCTTTGCTTGAGGGTTAAATATAGCAAACACCCTGAATAGTTACCGAATCGTAGCTATGAGATTTCAAGGAGTCCGTACATGCTGATCTGACTATTGGATGTTGTTAATACACCATTAGCTCGATTGTAGTAAAACCCCCCATCGTTGAACGGCGCCCCGGAGCAGATTCCAAGAATCATTGTCGCGATCCATTGCTTGAACAGTGGCGACCCATTGCAGACTGTGCACAAATTGCCATACTGTTTCGCGGCTGCTGTCTACCGATCCTTGGTCCTCGTATGCCCAGAGCCATCTTTCATAGAACGTCGTAGGCATACCAAAGTACCTGCAGCCGCCTTCATGGAAAACCATTCGCTCTTCGTCCGGCATGGCTTCGATCTTCAATATGGCTTCTAGTTGATCAGCGGTGGGTGCTAGATGCTCTCTTCGCAGACGACGATCAACGAGCCACAACGTCTTGAGGTTGCCACGGGCAGGAACGTTCCTACTAGTTTGTACCAGCATGTCGTACTCCTTCCAGCGCTCGACGCTCAGTTCGGGCTGGCCTCCCTCCCACTCTTGTTGATACTGCTCAAGTTCAGCGATGCTCCACGACGGGTCAAATTCCAGGGCGATGTGGCACATGCCCCCGAAACCAAGTCTCCAGGAGGCGAAGGGAAGTTGTTTGCTCAGATCCCAGATTCTCTGCCGAAGCGACGTCAAGTGTATAAAGATAAGGTCCGTAGCGGGAAGAACGGTGAAGAATTGGCTCTTCTCCCCGTGGTTCATTTCGAATGTAGCGGGCATGTCGTGATATGTGCTACTGAGGTGAACGACGCTGCGATCGGGTTCGCGGTCTGGGCTGTACTTTTTCTTTTGAAACTCGTAAAAGTCAGTCCACTCATCAGGCCTGTACCGACGAAACATCGCCGCTCTTGACTCCCTGCAAGCTGTCCAAAGCCCGCTGTCGATGGTGTATGTTGAGTTATTATTGTAGGAGCTTCCTGTCGTGCTATCTATCGTCGATGGAGCCACCACGACTTCAATCTGGTTTATCTCTATCATCGGTGCGATGTGGCCTTCGAAATTTGTAGGAACACTGTTGCGATGAAAGATAGAGAAGTGCTGAACTCCACGAATGCCGTGAGGACGGGTTGCGAAGTCCCATATCATAGCCCGGAGCTCTGGACAGAGATCACTAAACGGAGTAAATGTCTGCGTAGCCATGGTTCATAATTTGAGATTGTATCTTCCGAAACAATGCGATTATGTTGAGAAATAGAGAAAGTAATGGAGAGGATGCAAATGAGAGCGAACGGTGGAAATTTGCAGCTTTTTGATGCTGAGGTTAAACGACGGTCGAGCTTATTCAGAGGTGGGTGTGCTGGACCTGAAAAGCTTAAAAAGTTAAGAAAATACTCAGGTTGCGGATGGAACAAGGCTTTGGATGGGAATATCAAGGTGCTCGTAGAGGTTGTGAGGGTGAAAAGGTTGATTGTTTAGATTGTGGATCTGCGAGATTGGTATCAACTCAAGTAATCCCCATCAGAATGATGAGGTTTCAAAGAGGCTTTGCATATAATAGAATCAATGCATCTAATGGTTACTATTAACTTATTCATCAAAAATGCTCTCTTGTTCAATGTAGGAGTATTGTATCAAACGATGCATTTCGTATTCTTAGGGCGGGTGGACCTAAGCGAAGTCAACAACAGACGGTCTCAAGATTTGCGTATGGAAACGTTTCACAGGATGTGATCGTTGCGCTGGAAATTGGACGTGCGATGATACTTAGATCTTGCAAGACATTTAAGCAGAGAATGATGGGAACTTTAGGGCAAGCCCAATCGATGGGATGCTCGCGGTATTCGTTGAAAAGGCAGCCTGATTGAAAAACCCTCCCAACGCGAGAATCAACATGCAGTAGTGGAAGATGAAGTTGAATAAGATTCTACACCAGTGTCGTGTGCCTTCCGCCGTCGTTTATTGCCGCACTTCTCGCAGAAGTATTCGCTGTGAAAACAATATTCGCTTTTCGCTCTCACCACTCCTCATAAGGCTGATAAAACTCCAACTCCAAGTGGGTAATAGACTTGTAATCTGCAATGATATGGTAATTCCTGTTTCAAAATCCTAAACCCTTTTTTTGGTCATCTGATGTTCCAACATTACTACATTCTGAATTGTCGCCGAAGAGATGAAGCTCTTTATGTCCCTAACCCAACCTACTAAAAAACCACCACTTCAGTCAAGATCCAAAACTCAAAGCCGCCAAATAGATGGAGCGCGAAGCTCCATCTTACCAAAGCTGCGAGATGGTTCAGTTTGTGCCAGTTATTCACCTTGGGACTGAATGGGACAAACATAACGCAAGCAATCAAGAGCTTTTCGCTAGTCTGTATGGTTCGTCACATCTGGTCTCCATTTATTCATTCCGATACTACAGAAACGAAAGACGTCCCTTTAGTGTGTAGAGGTCCTCTGGCACTCACTCAACGCATCCAATGGAACCGGACGTCGCCCGATGTGTAGCAGCGCACTTCTCGTCTACAGACATGCTCAAGGCTCCTTGACTATTAACTCTAGTAATCAAATCAACATAAAAGGACCAGCATCCAGATTACTGCCCATAAGCGTAAGACCAATATGATGTTCTTCGGCCATCAAGCAGTTCTGGAGAAAGAAGAGAATTCTGTCTGCTTGTCGGCACGCCTCCTAAACCTAGTTGAAACTCACCTAAACGATCACCTGATTGTAATGTTGCTGTCTCTGCCCGGGTCTATTGCCTAAGTATGAAGCCACAACTCTAACGCTGCGACTGAACCCAGCGTCAGAAAACGGCATCATGCTACAACCGTGACCAAACACATCGGTCAGCATCTGAAAGTCCGCTGCGCCCAAACATGGCAATCAAAGCGGCGGCAATTGTGAGAATCATGTGAACTTGTCTTGGGCTCTGTCTTTTATATCTCTCTCAGACTCCCTTGCGAAGTCTTCGTTGAAATCGAATGAAAGCCAGTTCGAATCATTTAAAGACTTGAAATTTACCTCGAAATATGGGTCAACCAATCGACCTAAATCGACTCGACAGTACGGGAACTTGGGCGATGTTTCGGGCACCAGGCAACAAGGACTTAAATGTGTCTATCTCACTGCCCCGTTAAGTTCTTATCACATTTGTCTCCGTCCGCCATGTCTGTCAATGAGATCGGCGGTGAATAACCAAGATAAAGGATTCTTAAGGGAAGCGCTTTGCTCGTAATAGTCACCTACAGATAGCTGGTATGATCGTATAATCTGTCGAGCTTGAGGAGCCCTGAATTTCAGATCAAGATCAAGACGTGCAATCGATTGTCTGGTTTTCTTCTTGCTATCTCATTTCTCCTCTTTTATCTGCACCAGAACAATGAGAACAAGTCGTGCCGTATCCTCGAAAAGTCTTCGACCCAGGGCAGTCAAACATAAATACTTGCATCCTGGGCTTGATAATAAAGATGGCAGCCAAATGAAAAAGATGTTCCAAGGTCCGTTGAGAAAGACTGGTGTATGAAGACAACGCCATGTTGGACCGACACATTGCCCCTTACGGCTCTGCCGATGGTCTTCATTTGACTAAGGTCTGCAGGTAACGCTTCTTCCTCGAACTTATTCAGGAAGGACGATATGCCAACAGTGAAATGTTAGAACGAGATATTGAACGCTTACTTGAGCCGCGGACGCGGTGATCTACGCCTCTACCACCAGTCAAGACCACACAACATCAAAAAGCAGCGGGCACAGAGGCAATGGGTCGCTCCGAAAAAGTCACTTATCACCGTCTCTGCTAGAAATCCGGAGATACCAAGAGCCCATTTATATGGGCAACAAGACGCGACATGAGATTGGCAAAGTTCCGCTCACGGCGTTCAAGCACGACCTCCTCCTATTCGGTATCTGAGTGATGACTGGCCCAATTCACTCAATGCAGCAGGTATGAATGCCGATATTGTCTTCATAGAGTGAGCATGGAGTCATTGAAGACAAAAAAGAATGACGAGGTTGACTGATTTTCGTGTTGGATCATGGAAATCTGTCTTGAGTTCCCTAGTGTCCTCAGTCAGAAAGCACTCGCCGGGCATCACAATCAACCCAGATCTACATTATCTATTGTTCAGCATCGCCGGCTTCGTATTGTAATCAAGAATACGCAATGCCGTAGGCAGTTCCCAGCATCTTGCTCCGATCATAGTACACTGTCTCCACAGGAGAGTAGGCTGTGAGTAGCAATACCATGACTGAGCTCGACTGCTTCCAATAAGAATATTCCCGGAAGCTAACGCATTGGTTCCTGATTCGTAAGAGAAGAGTTCAACCCCTTTTGATCTCGCACATTGGTACAGTGGCTCCCCTTTCTGCTGATTCCGGATCAGACAATAATGCAGCAGGCCTGTGTAGCTCTAGGCCTTGCTTGAAGCGATACATATATACTATGGCAGGAGATCCGGAACATGCGGAAGAAACTACCCAGGGAATGAGTATAAATAAGACGGCCAAACGCACAATTTTCGGGAGTTGGCAATGAGGCCCTTCGATGTCGATATTTGATCAAAGGCCATCATGACCAGTTGAGACACGCCGGATACAACCTCAGAACGTTTACTCACCGTGTGAGTGAACATCAACGCTGGAGCGTGGAAAATGACTCCATAATACCAACGCAATCTTTAGTCATCCTCACCGTTGGGGTATCGTCAGATAATACATCAAGAAAGAAGACCACGGTGGGTCCTCAATACAGCTCTCATGGCCCATGACTTGAACCATGAACGGGACATCGGGCCCGAGAGAAGCTCGCGCGAACGTTATGAGTTTCTAACTAGAAACAGGCAACGGTACATAGATACATCATTGTGCCTGAAGATGCTTGATCCTGCCAGAAAACCGTACTTTTATACATGAGAGCAGGATTTCTCCCAGACGCGGGACGAGGATTGTCTCTGAGTGTCATGATACCTGGACACAACGCCTTGTACTAGACGCCTCCACTGTACAGCAATAACACACTCTTCTCATCATCTGGCCTCCTCCCAAACGAAGAAAGCACCAAGACATGTGAGCCGCGACACAACGGACCGGCCACATTCACGTGTTTATACAGTCAGTGTGAACATCGACTGATCATTGATCAATATAAATAAAGCCTCAGCGCTTCTTACTGAATGAGTTCCGGGCCAACAATGCCGCATGGATCCGTACCGTACGGGATTGCAGAAATCTGGTACTCCACCGAGACCTTGAATCCTCTGCAAGAGCCAACTGTTGACATTTCCACCGGAACCCCCCTTTTCACCGCCTCGAAGCCATCCATGCCCCCTTGTCTGTCCACAACATATCCAGGCCAGAATACATACACGACAACAGCGCCGACGAGAATCACCTCCCCACCATTCCTCATCAATTTACCTCTGCGTACTCACTGCCGAGATGAGTTGTAGCTTTGCCCGATACAACCGCACAAGGCCTTTGTGGCAGTCGGCCGATTTGCCAAGACTTCACGAAGAATCGCATTGGCGTGGAACAGCAGAAAGCCAGCTAGCCGGCCCCCCATTTTATACGAACCCATACCTTGATTCTTATTCCGAAGAGGGCCTCTGGAGATGGACAGACCAGCAAGCGCGCTAAATTCAGAAAGTGGTCATGCGGTAGTGGGATAGATTTCCCGTTTTGAGCAACCGGCTGGCGGTGTTGCAATATTCCCGTGTGGATTACCTGTGACCTAATCTGGTGTTGTGACGCTTTCTGACAACACCTCATGGAACATGTAAAGCAGACTGACAGCCTTGCTGCCAGGCGCTTTTGATGAGTAAATGAACCTCGAAGCTGGGACGCTGTGCATGTCATCCAAACTCATTCCCACCGATGAGGGTGACTACGGAGCACCATGAACATCACATGCGAAAAGAGACAGCCCGTGATCATTCCAAACGCCCTTGCTTTGTGATGGGCTATGATCTACCAATACACGTCCAGGGCGACAATCAAGCGACGCCCCGGAATATGACCCTCGTAAGGAGAAAATGGGGAAAACGACCCATGCTAAACGCCGGCAATCCATTTCGTCATTCATAACCTGCCGCCGGCCAGTCGATCCTGGCATGGTTTTATCCATGCCCATTATCGCTTTTCACTCATCCACCCCCCTGTGGCAACAAACATGCTTCCATTCACTGGGCCCTGCGCCTGTCTCTCGAGTTGTCTCCCGAACCACTCGAGCCACCTCCCCGAGAAAAGGTGTTTCTCAACCAGTTCAAGGGGCCGTGACTGGATCCGCCATCTTGATTGTTATTGTCTTGATTTCTCTCCCAGTTTCCTGAGGACGGGCTTCTGTGTCTAGCTCTGAAGGAATCGGACTGGTGCCGACGTAGGCTAGGAGGCGAATGAGAATCCCGGCGAGACCGGAAGCTAGACATTCGGCTTGTCTCCTGAGGGCGCTGGGGATTGGTGTCCCGGCCTGTGCTAAAGCCATAGAGAGGGGAAGGAACATCCCAATCGGTAGCCGCGGATCGATCCGGACGTGTCGAGTCCGCCGGTACTGGAGGTGGACCGAGTCCACCGAAGAAGACTGGGCGGCTACCAAACGTCTGCGCTCCCCAGTGACCGGGGATCCCAGGAGGCGCATCGTCCCAGTATGCAGGGTTCTGGTTGCTGCTAGATGAACCTGGGGCAGCATCAGGAGAACGCTGAGAAGCGTTGTTGCCGCTGTTGTTAGCGTTGCTCGCGCTGCTGTTGGCATTGTTGTTGCTCGACTCCTCAATGGGCGTGCGGCAGATCGGGCAGGTGTTATGCTCCTTCAACCACATCACAACACACTGATCATGAAACCAGTGCTTGCAGGGCAAAACTGTAGCATCATCACCGAGGCTGAAGTCGTCAATGCAAATTGTGCACTCGGCCTTGCCCTCTGGTCCCAGCATCTTCTCGTCGACCTTTTTGCGCTCCAGCTTGCTGAGAGCGTCCTCGGTAGCCGGGGGTGCTGCGTTCGACTGAGGATTCTGCTCCATCAAGGTGGATATTATCCGATCCAAGGCCTCCTGAGTATATACAGCATCTCCATGGCTAGCGTTCGCCGGATTGAGCATGTTGAGAATTTCATGGAGAAGTGTAGGCGCTCCACCGGCCGCACGCTGTCCTTGGCCAGGGCTGGGAGGTCCGCCCGGGGTCGGGGGTCCTGCTCCTGCCAGAACACTGCTGAAGATACTGGGAAGCTGATTAGCATTGGATCTGATGGATATCATGGTGACTCGAGGTCCATTGGTAGGGTGGCCACGGGGACTTTGGCGAACATACGATTGGAAGGGGTCGGTTCCAGGCCCGACGGGGGATCGGTTGCCGCCTTGATGGATATGGATCGGTCCAGTAGCGATTGTGAAGCTTGTAGTTCCTCCACGCCCTTCTCTGTAATAGGTGCGCACATTGCCCGGGCCTCCAAACAGACCACCGCCAAATCCAGAGGGCGGCCGGGTCTCGTCTGGCGGCGGGCGAGGAGGCATGCCCATACCAAACTCATTGACCATATCAATGAAGCGCCTGATGATCTGGTCGCCGTCGGCGGGGTCCGTCGGTTGCCGAGCGTTGGGGGAAGCACCCTGTCCAGGTCTCTGGTTGTCCCATATCGTGCGATGGAGAACAAAGCCACTGGGTCCTCGGTGTAAATGCTCCTCTATGTCGGCCTCTTCTGGGTCAGAGTCGTCGTCCAACGGATGTCTGTGGCGATTAGAGGGTGAATCATGCAGCGGAGGGCCATCCTCAATAAGTCTGGGGTCGTTGTCCGGCGAAACCTGTGCATTCGTTAGATCTTGCCTCCTCGGGACCTCAGATAGTTTTATTTGACGTACGATTTCCGTTATCTCGCTGTCGCAGCGAGGACACTGCAAACCATGCTCGTCTTGCCACCACTCGTTGGAGCAGGCATGACAATATACAACTTCCCGACCGGCCGTGGCATCCAGGTGACCGCCTCTCGTGGCGTGCGAATCCATTTCAGCCTGGTTGCGCTGGTAGGCTGCTAGGGCGGTAAGTCCAAGGCCCACAGCGAGGCCGGCGGCTCGGAGTGCTCTGAACGCCAGGCTGGATGATGTGGAAGGGCGAAGTTTGGGTAAGGCTGTTGGGAGGGGCAGTATTTCCTTCGGCGGGCGCGTAAGCTATTGGCGAGGGCTGCCGAATGCTCTCGTGGTATCAGATTAAATGAGAGCCCAGTGAATGAAGGTCGGGAGGCAAATTTCGAAGCAAGTACGGCCGTCGCGAGGAGGTCGCTGTGCTGGTGATGCAGGGAGCAGGCTCGCGATGTCAGCCGAATCGAGGTTCAGATTGTTATCGCGGAGAGCGGGAGAGCACGACGGCAGTATAGTGGCACGGAACTCTAGGTCGGATCGGTGGAGGCGGAAAGGTGGATATGTCAAGCCTGAGTGCAGCAATGTCAGAGTCGGCCTTATGCTTCACAACGGGAGGCGCAGCCAATGAGGTAGAAACCAAGATTCGCCCCAGAAGCTCGTCTTCGGCATCTATCTCCTCTTCCCTTCTCCAAGACGGGCTTGCGCAATGGAGGTGTGTTGGGATGTGGTGGTAAGGCGTAGGGGTGGTGGGCGGGACGTACCTAAGCTAAGCCATGTACAGTGAGCGGAGCTTGGAGAGGAGCATTTCTCCAACAGAAAGCAACAGCAAAGGGCGATGGTCGCAGCGCGGAGTAGCTGTAGGTTATTTAGAGAGCGAGAGCGAGACGAAGTGATAGACGCGTATCTTGCTTCGGGAGGCGAGGGTGAGTCGTAGGAAGTTTGTTCCAAACGAAAGCAAACGAGCAAGAGAAAAAAAAAAGGGAGGAAAAAAAAACCCAGGGTCGCTTTCACGTCAGATGCGTTGGTCTTCCGTTGGTCTTTACTCTTGGGAGCAAAAGTGAAATGGAAGGCACGGGCGGTCGGTAAGTGTAAGTAAGGCAGGGTCGAGGTACCTCTGACGTGACGTTTATGGTGGGGGATGCATCATTCATCGGGCGGCGGTCAGGGTAGAGGTGCTTGCCAGCATGCCCAGGTAGGTACATCCGCACCTACCACGCTCGGTTACTAATCAGACCAGATGCATTGAATGTTGGCCCCCACTTTGGACATGCTCTCTCCCCTTCCACCGGCTTCGGTGTGGCGGTGCGTGCCTAGTGCCACCATGTCACGCCATGCGATTCTCGTGTGTTACCTCAATCTCAGCAAGTGATTCACTTAGTCTTGTCTATCTTAGGTTGGGATCTCTTCAGTCGTCATATGTCCGAGGTCCGGATAAATTCTCACAGGCGCTTGAGTTTGGAGTGGCGAGCTGGCACTGTGCTTCAATCTGGCCTCTTTGATAGATCACTGAGGCCACGGTTATCCAGGAAAATATATTCAGAAATCGTAGCTAAAGTTTCGTACATTTTCGTCTCTTACAGCCCTCCCGTCCCGACCTGCAACACTCATTTAGTCCAGGCCAGGGAGCCAACCGTTATTGGCCAAGGAGCTCAGGTTATCAAAGTTCGTAGCGTTGGTCGTGTCCTCTGGTGACTGCCGTGGCGGCATCCCGCTATTGCTGTCCGTGAACATGAACATCTGGTCATTTGTCGGCATAGACCCTGGCATATTCCACGCCTCAAAGTTTTGATGCCACTTGGCGCCGTCGTTGAGAAACCAGTCTTGGTCGAGGCCCTGGAACACCTGGCCCGTCGAGACTCTCGATGCCGAACTGCCTGCTTGTGAGGTGCCCATGCTACCACTCTGTGCGCTGTTCATCGATGGGAAGCGCTGTGGTTGTTGCTGCTGGTACATAGACTGGGAAAGGCCGGTCGGAAGCCCACTACCACCGAGAGACTCTGAGTTCATACTCATGCTGGGCCCGTTGTCGGCAGGCCGCGACCTTGCTGGAGGCCTCGCGCCGCTAATCTGTGCCAAAGACGCGCTTCCCATAATGATATCGCTGGGAGGAAGGTCTGCTTGGCTCACTGCGGGTAGGTTATACTGAGTGATTGGGCTTAATGACTCTGGTTCCGTGGTCGTCGGGACGTGTGATGCTGGTTGCTGTGACGGCGAAGCGGTGGTATTGGATCGTGGCGTTGGCACATCAGAGGTGTTGAAGTGGCCATACTTCTCATCGGTTCGTTGCAGAACAACGGAAGCTTCCTCAGGCAGCTCAACGTTCCATTTGCGCGCTAGAACACTGATGATGCTCAAAGTCCGCCGGGCGCATGGCCAGTCCTCGGCAATCTCCTCGAGATGTTTTACGCCATGGATGATGTCTCTCTTGGCGGTCTTCTCAGGCAGGTTGAGCAGGTGGATTGTGCAGGCGCTGTGGATCATATAGACAGCGATGTTGCAGATCTGGCGCAGGTTCCACGACTTCTTGTACAGCCTCATCAGCTTCGACATGGCGCCAGCGTTGGCGGTGCATATCCTCCTGGGCGAGACGTGCGACGGAAGCGGGGACGCTGCTGGCGTATACTTCAAGAAGGGCCTGAAGAGGTGGATATATTGGAGATGGAAGAACATGCTGTTGATAGTTAGAAAAGGGACCGGCGGCTCGATAACAACATCGCAAGACTTACTGGAGAAGGATCACGTGTGGCATTTGCCCTTCCCTTGGCTCCAGCTCTTGAGGCAGTTCCTTGCGCCAATCCTCGAGCCTCCGATGCAGCTCGCTCAACTTCTTCAGCTCCACAGCCTTGCCGCTTGACCGGCCAATATGGTTAGGGTGGTAAAAAAACAGTAGCAAGTCGCTGCTGATTTCACAAAGTGTTGAGAACTGCAACCCTACCGCGCGCGTCCTCGATGGCTGCCTGTTGGTATGGTCGGATCCTGCGTCCGTATAGGGGGACCAAAGTTCGGCGTCCTCGTTGGGGAAGACATCGTACTTGGGTACGTTGTATGAGTTTTTGGGTATCTGTGGCAGCC
The DNA here is from genome assembly GCF_011800055.1 of Colletotrichum gloeosporioides. Taxonomy (NCBI): domain Eukaryota; kingdom Fungi; phylum Ascomycota; class Sordariomycetes; order Glomerellales; family Glomerellaceae; genus Colletotrichum; species Colletotrichum gloeosporioides. The sequence goes on from NW_025544697.1 coordinate 389,005, forward strand.
GCCCAAGATAATTGGACCATGCCTTGTCAAACAAGAAACAACCCCAGAAGGTCACCCTCCTGGCGTCCACGCCTTGTTCGCCGAGATTCTTCTTGTCCGTTGATGTGCCGCCATCATCATAGTTCAAGCCGAGATCCTGGGCCATTCGGAAGGCCATGCCGGAGTACACCCATCCCTTGGCCTCTCGCCCGCACCCGGCTTCCCGAACGGACATGAGGGCCAAAGCCTGAACAGTGGTGAGCTTCGGACGTTCGTACTCGTCATTCTCGACGATAAGTCGTTTTGCCTCGGCGAAGAAATGATCTCCTTTTGTGCGGCTGTCGCCTGGTGTTCCGCAGGCGCCAGGCACGCTGGTGAAGTGACTTCCGAGAGCCAAAATAGCGTTGACAAGTAATGGCGAGCAATAGACGGTGTTGGAGTGGTTTACCCCGTGCTTGCCCTTGAAGAGGTCCTGGTAAAACAAAGTTTTGGACATTGTCGTAAAGTAAGTGTAGTGATAGTTGAAGTACATGTTCAGCAGATGGGCAATGAGTTCCTTATCCTTCGTCACCCTTGTCCAACTGGTGACGGGGTCTTCGTTAGCCGAGTTTGTGTCCGACTCGGGCTCGTTGGAGCTGGCTTCACCCAAGTCAACGTAGATGAGGTTGGAGGTGCCTCCGATGAAGCGCACTGAGCCGTTTTCTAGGCGTAGCTCGCCCATTTTGCGGGCCAATTCCCTCTCACCCTCCATGGGTTGGTCAGCAGGATACTCGTCTTCTCCTTCGTCGTTTTCCGCAGTCTCCTGAGACATTAATTCTCGCCGCAAAATCTGCTGGGCAACAGTGTCGAGGCTGTCACAAGTCCTGATTCTCCGGACAATTTCTGGCACCTCGTCTTCGGAGGCGTTCAGGATAGCTTCGATGAGAATTTGCAGGGTGGAGTTCTGTGCCTTCATGCTATCGGCTTTCTCCCTGTAGACGCCTTTCCGACGATGATCTGAGTTGGGATCATAAACGCACTCAGTACCATAGACGCTGGCGCATGCCGCGCAGCTTGGGATTGCGCCATCACATTTCGACTTCCTCCTGCGACAGGCTACGCAAGCTGTGCTCACACATCGTCGCTTCTGGGGACCGTCGCCGCCCCTGCGGGACTTCTTCTTGGGCTGTGGCGCTGAGGAGGAATCCGGAGAGCTCGTGCTAGGGTTGGCGGATGACGCCTGAAGAAACCGGTGTTGGTTGTCCATCTCACCTCTTTAGTCGACTGGCACAGAGGTCGTCAAGGTCATTGCCCAGTGTGCTGGGTCCGGTGCAGACGCGGAGCACGGAGATGTGGGAATGTGATGGGGACGGTATCCCGGGGAATGGGGACGGTGCAGCAGGAGGAGCTGGTGATGGGCAGATTACCCCACCAGATCTGGAAGGGCGGCGAGATGACGTTGCTGTACCTTAATCGCAGTGCCGCAGAGATAAAGATGCACTGGGCGAGACCTAGGCTGGGGGTCTGAATGCGAAAGGCGTGGATCTGAGGGGTCGCGGAGGCGGGCGCCGCAGTGGTCTAACGTAGGTAGGTAGGAAGATATCGATAAGGATAGACACCTTGCCCTGTCGTCGAGATAAAGAATCTGGCTGGCAATTGGGGCGTGCAGGGTATGCGGGATTGGCGCAGCGCAGCGTCTGACGCGCGAAGTGAAGAGATGGGCAGGGCAGCCGGGGTGGCTTGGCCGGCTGATATCCGGAGAGAGTGAAGGTATTGAAGAAAGGCGACTCCAGCGGTTGCTGAATGGCAGCTGGTGGTTGGTATGTCTGGGTATTAAAGTTCTTCAATCATGGCTGCTCGGGTAGTGACTTTTGATTTGATGTGTACGAAAACAAGGGAATTCTTGGAGTTGTCTACGACGGAATCAGAACATATTCTTATGAGGGAAAAAGCTGACCAGGAAAAGGGCGTGAGGACAGGCCTTGGGATGCTAGAGGGGTTTGGTGTCTCGTGCGCCGCCCGGCTGGTTCGCGGGCTGTTCGGGCTCAGGAGATGGGGCATAATTGCATAGCAACACCGGATATTGAGATATTACGTACCTAAAACCAGGCCTTGGTGCTTGCCTTAGGAGGAAGTCTGTGTCGCTGGAACGAAACGTTTTGCGCCGGCCCCCGGTGCTGTACACTACGAATGAGTCGCGGTGCTGAGCCGAAGTGTCAACTGGTGTGGGATGGTACCACAGAAGTGTGGAGGGGATGTCGTGCTGGTGGCTAGTCCATGGAAAACAGTAAGTAAGGTACGGATAGACCATGGGGGAGGGAGGGACGGAAGGCAACCGACAAATCAAGGGCCGGGTCCGGATTGTAAAGTCGAGCGAGGGGGGCAAGCAGAGACGGGAACCAACAAAGCGGGATGAGAAATCAATCGTCTTTGACAGGTCCAGGCTTTCTTTTGGCAACGGGTGGAAGCGTCGGCGTGCCTGCGGCTTGGGCCTAGATGGTGGACGATGCTAAGAATAACAGGCAGAGCGCCCCGGATCGTCAGGTGAAGGAAGTGCGGCAGCTTAGAGATGGACTGCCAATAGGTCGTGGGTAGAGGCGTGTAAGTGTCAAGTCAAAGCTGGCTCTGGTAGAGAATCTAACGATTCGTCAGGTAAGAGACGAAAGTCTGCAGAGTGGTTTAGCAAGTGCAAAAGTGCAACAGGTATGACTCCATCAGTAAACAAAACCTTGGGGGTGCATTACACCACTCAGCCCTCAACCCACCTACACTACGGTCCTGCTTAGAACTTACCTACTAGGTAGTATTAGGTGAGTAGTAAGCCGCAGACTGGCGCCCTCCAAGGCTGCTCCAAAATATTTGGGACGATTTGATATCTCCGCGGCCCGTCAACGCACGAATGGGGAGGCGAACCGCCAAGAAGGGAACAACCATGTCTGGGCGCACTGCGGGAAGGCCTCGGTGGAGTCGTTTGGTTACAGCATCGCCAAACGCCCAGGGCTGTTGCTTCGAGAAGTGGATGAATGGTTGAATTGCTGGATATCCCTGGATCATGTGTGGCCTTACAGGCGAGGACGGGATTCTCGAGGCCAGACACCGGATTTCCAAACAGCTGCCATTCAGCAGGCGCCTCATGTAGTGATCTCAGCGTTGCAAGAGTTAAACTCTCGTGCGCCTTTGTCCCGCCATTGTGTTCCGTCATTGTCTGGCTCGACCGTCAACTCGGAAACTCGGCGTCTGAAATGCTGTCTGCCTTTCTGTCCTGCGACGATCTTCGTCCGACGTGCAGAGGACAGGGCAGCAGATGCTGGACGATGCAGTTTGAGATACCCGTCTATGCGAGTATCCCATGCAGAAAGTAAGGAATTCCATGTGGAAAAGCGATCCGTTGTGGGATGTGATGTGGAATCATACATGACGAAAGGAGTTCTCCTTCTTGGCATCCAATACAGACTGAAGCAGTTGGCAGGCATCGTCAATCCAAGATCCTGTCTGCCTTCCTTGAAGTGCCAGTTGAAGTTTCAGTGCACGTTCCTTCCTCACAGCTGCACCACGGCAGGCAGGGGCTCCTGCTGCTCCCCCACAAACGAACGGCAGGCGCATTGGGTCCAATGGATCGTGCCCAGTGTAGGTACCTACCGCAATAACTCCCGGTCTGCGCCTGTGAAGTCTGAACCGCTGAAGGCATCCACTCCACGTCCACTCGCAGTGCTGCACCGTTACAGCAACCCGTCCACCTCTCCCCACATTTACCGCCGACCTGAATCTTCATCCATGGCTGTGACAAGTTCAGTGTTCGCTCTCGCGCGACGTGTGAAGGGTTCTGCATCCTGCCCCGCTTCGCATTTGAGGTCAGTCCAATCCCATCTGATCCAATCCAACTCAACCCATTCAACCTTGCCCGAGAGAGTTCAAACCCACCACGTCTAACTCAACCACCCGCGTCAAGCTATCAACGCCCGCCTCGGAAACCACCAGAACCGTCGCACCCGACACCTTGCGACTTGACCGGGTTTGTGGCGCCGCAACGACGGTACTACAGTCTACAGATACCCGCAACCCGCAACCCGCAACCCCAACTGCAGCTGCGACTGCGACTGCCCCCAACGGTACCTTTGCATCGGGAACTAGACGGGCTGCCTCCCGCATGACTCTACTCTAGTCTTGCGGTCAGTAATTAATGTGCGATGGCATCCGTACTGCCACTCGACCGACGTCACCGGCCGAGCTATGGCCAGCCGACAACCACTGACCCGTTTCGATCGCTAGATTAGCTTCGTCTGTTAATCCCGCCCGCCCGCGCCGCCACCGAGCTCCAAATGGCCGAGGCTCTGACCGTGATAGAGGTCGCCGCGTTCATCACCGAAGTCGTTGACCGTCTCTGCACCTACGTCTCTGCCGTGAGATCCGCCAAAGATGACATCCGCAAACTCACCCAGGAGCTCTTTGCTCTCAAAGGAGCCATGTACCAGGTTAATCTTCAGACAAGATCAGACTCATTTGAGCCATGGCAGACTCAGGTCCAATCTGTCCTCGCCTTGACCAACGAGACCCTCGACGCCATGCAGAAGAAGCTCGGAACTCCAAGCACTTCCAAAGTGGGCCAAGCCATCCAGAGCCTGACTTGGCCCTTCAAGTCGGATGATGTCGAACACTATCTGGCAACCATTGAGCGCTCCAAAACCTGGTTCATTATGATCCTGATGCGCGACTCGGTCGACACCACCGCAACTGTCTTGACGGAGATGCAGCAATTGACATCCATGGTGCGCCAAGACATCCTCGACAAGAAGACCCACCAAGAGCTCGAGGAAACTGCCGACTTGCTCAAGTGGTTGTCGCCCGTCAACAGCAAAGACAAATTGCGTGACTCTGCTGCTGACCGAGTGCCGGGGAGCGGGCAATGGATCCATGCCGGCCGGTTCTCGGCATGGGAGGAGGGCGGTCCGACCAACTGGCCTGTGTTTTGGATTGCCGGCCGGTGTAAGTTCGACCCCGAAGCCCCAGCCTGCTGTCAACCTGCCTCGACTAATGCAATCAGCGGGTTCGGGTAAAACGGTTCTTTTGTGAGTCTCTTGCTGCCAAGGTTTAGCTTGCCATCGCTTACACCTCTTCAGTTCTCACCTGGTCGAGAAGCTTCAAGAGCGGATCGACTCCGATGCCTTGGACGCGACCAGCAAAGTTGGTCTGGGGTTTCACTGTTGCTCGCTGGATGATACTGCGTCTCAAGCGATACCGAATGTGTTTGGGTCCATCTTGGCTCAGATCGGAGCCGCGAGACCAGAAATCCTCGATCATGTTCGGCCGCTCAGACAGTCGGGTAACACTTTGATACCCCAGAACAACCTGTCCATCACCCAGATCCATGAGGTCATGGACCAGGCATTGGGGCTGTTCGACGTTTTCTACCTCACAATTGACGCCTTGAACGAGACTAGTCACGAGGCCCTCATCATCCAGATCTTGCTTGATCTCTGCGAGAAACATGCCAATCTCCGCGTCTTGGTTACTTGTACTCACGAGCCTGTTGATGCATCCCCCAAGATATATCTTAGGCAAATGAACACCGAGTCCATCGATTCGGATATCGAGCTGTATGTGAAACACAGGCTATTAAACGAACGCAGCCTTCAAACCCTGAGGCCCGAAATTCAAGAGGAGATAAGGACCAAGATCGTATCAGACGCTGATGGGACGTATGTTGCGACAGAACACCAAAATTCCATATCATGAGCTGACAGTTTCTAGGTTTCGATGGGCAAAAGTCTGCATGGACAGACTGAGTGTGCTTCGCACGCCACGGGATGTGAAACGAGCACTCCAAGACATGCCCTCTACCCTCAATGAGACCTACGCAGCAATCTTGAACCGCATCCCACAACAAGATAAGGAAATTGCCCGCGAGGCCCTTACCTGGCTGAGCTTTTCCCTGCGTCCTTTGGGCCTCGAAGAGCTTGCGGAAGCCGTCGTCGTTGAAGAAAACGACACCGACATTGATAACGATTGCCGGCTGAACGACCCGTCCATCATTCCACAGATATGTCAAGACCTGGTCCACGTTGGCAAAAAGACCGTCACTCTCGCTCACGACTCAATACGAACTTGCTTGCAATCGGACTGGATTCGCACATCCGACGCTTCAGACTTTGCGCTCGACACCACGGAGGGCCACCGCAAAATAATGCGCAAGTGCCTTGCATACCTAAACTTCAACCCGTTCGCTTCAGGCCCAACAAACAAACAGAGGCAGATGGACAGTCGCTTCGCCAAATACCCTCTGCTCGACTACGCAGCGACCATGTGGCCAATCCACTCGGAACGATTTGCAATGGCTGAAGCCGACGAGCGTCTCATCCTCGACTTTTTCGAGACAAAGAAACACCCAAACGGCGGCCCGTTCGAATCCTGGGTGCAGTACATCATGCACACAACGAATCTGAACGCTATCCGCAATACAGAGCCCCTGTACTACGCTGTTTCATACGGCATGACATCCATCCTCAAGCTCCTTCTCAAACCAGAGCACAACGTCGATGTCAACAAGAAAGGCGGACGGTTCTACTCGCCGCCGCTCTTTGTTGCCGTCTGGAAGGGCAACGTCGAAGACGCCAAGTTGCTATTGAGAGCAGGTGCAAACCCGGATGCCTACGACACGATTGGGCAAACCAGCCGCCGTCTGGCCGTGTCTCGGGATATGGATGAATTGGTAGAGCTCATCGATGAGCTGTGGCCAGACAAGGTATGGCATACCGTCGCGCTCAAGGCTGAACGGCGCAAGAAGTCTGAAAGGTGGGAGCGCTTTAAGCAAGACTCGGCCAGGCGTCGGATGGAATCTCAGCAGCTTAGGATCGAGTGGGTGGAGTCATGAGGTGTGCCTTACCTCTCGCAACCGAACAGGCCATAGATCGCATCACTCAAAAGCACGATACCCTTCTTGGATCACAACAGCTGCGGATTTTCCGCAACCGGCAACTAATCACCCTTAATACTCGCTTTGTGTATAAGATGCTACAACACCTCACAGGAAGAAGCACCGGCCAAAGTGTGGGCCAATCAAGATAATTAACAAAACTTCCTTATTAGAGACCGCCTATGTTTTCTGTGCCAGAGCGACTACCTTTCCTGTGTGTTTAAATATACTCCATGCATATAGCCAGCATTAGCGTCGTGATAGCCCGTTTTCGTCGTCCATCGTCGTTATTGCGTCCATTGTCTTTTTTATGCCTTCTCCTAGGTACAGTTCCCAATCGCAGTACCAGGATATAAGAAATGTAGTCACACAGACACAGGAAAAGTAGACAGTCTCCCTTCTTATGAGACTATCCCACCAAAGACCAAGACTTCAGTCACACTTTCGAAAAACCAGGCTCGCTCCAAGCACGAGCGAAGAGCATCGGATTGTCTTTGGGAGAGCCGTGTACGAAAAGTTGTCATTGCGAGCCAAGTCAGCTTGAAGTAATCGATATTTACAAGGCTATTTACATGAATCCAAACATTCATACATTCATCCATCCCATCCATCCTACTCATCCTACTCATCGCTCCCGTCATCCCCTCGCAGCCCGCACAACTCCCCTGGTATAATGTAAAAAGAAGGGCGCAAAACTAAACACCAAACAGCCAATAAACGATAATCGTTTCTCAGAAAACCAACAAGCAGACAACGTTCCATCCCTTTCCCCCAAAGCTGATGTACTCCATCGCAATGTGTGTAATGTTTTTGTTTTGTCGTCCGCCCATGTCCCGCGCGTACCCGATCCCCAGCGCCGCGGCCAAAATTCCTATGTCGCATCGTTTCCGTTTTCCGTATCCCGTATTCCGTTATGATTTTGCCGTCCACGCATCAAACATCTCGTTTTTCCCACACTTGAACTATCTTCTAAGGATGAAAGGCCCTAAAGAGCGAGGCCGGTCCCGTCGCCTGTCCAGCGGTACAGCGCGAGCAGCTCGCGACGGCGCTGGTGCTGCTCGTTGAGGTCTTCGGGCACGCGGCCCCTGACTTGGGCCAGAGCGCTTCGCATTACTTTACTAAAATTGCGCTGGATGAGATGGTCAGCACATGTGTTATTGAATAGGAATTCGCACAAGGGAGGCCCGCTTACCTGGTACTCCGTGTTGAGCGTCACGACGCAAGCCTCATGTGCACGCACGATCGTCTCGCACGCCTTGACGACGCTGGGCGACGCCTCGAGCTGGAGCTTGTCGGCGATGAGGAGCAGGAGGAAGGACCCTTGCAGCAGGTAGATGCCGAAGAAGAAGGGCATGAACTCCAGGCCAGGGTCGAACTCAAGAATGTTGCTGATGGCCTCGGCCGCCGAGACGGCGTGGCCCGTCGCGGTGATGAAGCCCTGTGACGAGATCCAGAGGTCGTTGTCGTCGATGAGGTTGATGGGGTCCCATTTGCCGGCCAGGAGGATGTGCAGGACGTGCATGACGTGGGTGCCGTAGGCCATGACGATCTTCGTTTGGATGTCGCTCTCGGTCATGCGATTCGACGCGTTGGTGTGGACTGAGTGGACGGACGGGGTGCCGATGTCTGCGATGGAGCCGTGTTCGCCATTTTCTGGGTTGACAAGGTCAATCTTGTCGTCGAGGTTGACATGGCGCGTGAGGTGCTGCTGCCCGAAGCGCTTGAGGCTGTGCTCGTAAGCCTCTAGGTGTCGTGTGATTTCGCTCGCCTGGTCGTCCCACTCTCGAGCAGAACGGAAGCCAACGCCAAACCTTGGGTGATTGCGGGCGTGATGCAGGTCGACAATCTCGCCCAAGATGGTCATGAGAGGCAGGAAATACCCGAAAATGCTATGCCCTGTGCATTCGAAATGCGGACCACGGACACGGCCGGACTGGCTGGAGCCGTCTCCGAGGCTCGGATCAGTGGTGTTATCAGGCTGACGGAAGTCGCCATTTTGCCAGGCAGTATCGTCCATGGGTTGCAGAAGGCCAGCGCATTCGAGATCGAGGAGGAATAATGGCCGGTTGTAGCAGAGGGCCAGATGTCGATCAACAATGTAAGTCAGCCACCAGATACGTCGACGCTCTTCGCGTTCTTCTTCTGTAATGACGCCCGGGTGGCCGTTGCTGCCGATGCCATCTTCGGCCTCGCCGTCTGCGTCCATGTCGTGATTTTGGCTCATAGACATAGGAGTTGGAGGCAGTTCACGGCCCAGTTTCAGCTCACGAGCCAGAGACCAGGCGGCGTTCCACCAGCGAAGACTGGCGCCTTTGTATTCGCTCGCCGATACCACCGTCGCGAGATGGATGTAGGTGATGACATCGTCCAGCGTCCCTGCAGCACCGAACGGACCCGATTCTCCGGTGAGCGCATCCATGCTGATGGAACCAGGGAGTGCTACTCCAAGGCCACCAAGAGCAACGCCGTCAATGACAGGACTGGTGACTGGCGAGGTATCGCCTGACGGGGTGTGGATGAGAGGCTTGAGCAAGCTCACTGTCAGTTCCAATAGCTTCTGGCAGATTTTTCCTCGAGCCGATGGGACACTGGTGAGGAATGGAGCATCGCTGGTCTGAGCCGAAACCCAGAGCATACTAGCCAATAAGGCGGGCTGACAGAACCTCGGTTTCGTTGGGTGAAGGAAAGATCGCTTCCGGAAGACGAATCCCAGTACGTATGGAGACATCGGGTGCATTTGCGCTGACGATGATGAGGCAAAGTACAAATCAATAAGATCGCATGCCAAGGAGACCGGAAGAAGGTTTCCAAGATGGGGCAGTAAAGGCTGCAAAACTGGGTATCGTAGCTGTTGGGTAGGCTGAGGGTAACCTGTGGGCATATGAGTTGGATACTGCGTTGGCGGCGAGGACATGGAGATCCATTCAGGGGACGTCGGTTCGCCTGCCAGCGGATAGGCACTAATCGGACTTGCTGCGATGCGAAACGGCGCGCCGTTGGCGTATGCAGTCGGACTGTGCGTCTGAATGGCGTAAGGGATGTCAGGATATGCTGAGATGCTCCCCTGATTTGGGCCGTATGCGGCATGTGAGGGGCCCGCCATCATGTGTGTTCCCAGGCTCTGTCTATCGTATCCCGGAGGCACGCCTCCGTATCCGTTGAGATCGAGAGCAGTCGGGCTTTCCAACTGGTCTCTGTCCATACCATGGTGTCCAGTCAATTGAGCTTGATGACCAGCAATATCGCCGAGACTATCAAGCGAGCCCGTCCGTTGACTCCGTTGCATGACTTCGTCACCGAGGTCATCAAGAGTCTTGCCGCCATGATGTTGTTGCAAATCATCAATGGAGGGCTGCCCAGTCTTTGAATTATTTGACTCCGACTGTTCTGAAGATTGCCCGTTGTCTTCAGATGGCGACTTTGGTCCTTGGCCGGCTGATGCTGCTGCTTGCGCGGCTGCTTGTGCGGCAAGGTCTTTCCGCGATGCCTTTCCTCTTTTCTTTCTCTCCCGAACGTATTCACACCCCAGGCCAAACTCTATGAAGGGTGTTAGTGAGGAGCTCGAGAGATGAACTGAGTTAGTCTTTCGATCCTTACCTATGCAATGGGCGCATGGGTGCTGCCCGTCACATTTCGTCCGAAGCTGGTTACACTGATCGCATGCTCGACTGATTCTCCTGCGAATGGGTCCAGAGGCACTTGGTGTTCTTGCACCGGGTCCATACGGGTGTTGACGATGCTTGTGCTGGGGCCCGGCACGGGCAAGATGCGGGCTGTGTACTCCTACATGCTGTTGTATTTGCTGAAGCGCGTAATGCGAACTCGGGGCGAGTGCGTCCATCCCGGGCGTATGGGGATGGCCGTTCTGGACGTGGGTGTTGGAGAAGAGTGTGTTGGGTGGCATGCCATGATATGGTGAGAAACGGTGTAGTGGGTTGGATAGCATTCTGTCCTCGTTGTGCTGGGGCCAAGCCCGCTTATGGTTGCGTAATGGGTGAATTGTGAAAGATATTCGGATATGCTTCAGTTTCTGTTGTTCATGCGTAGTTGAAATCGAGCTGAGAGAGGCTGAAAGCAGGTCTAGAATGGTCTAGGTTTCGCTGGCTGGACGTCGTCGTTCGTGTGGACCAGGGAATGGCGGGTAACATATATCTAGAGGCAGACTCAAGTGCGAGAGCCTTTCTACGCAGCTCAGTTAGCGGCACATAAACGAGCCGGGAATGCGTCAGGGGGCAAAATCAAGGAGACAGGCGGGCATTGAGTAAAGTAATATGGTCCAAAATAAGGGGCACGACCACCAGAGAGACCACCAGTACCACCGTTGGAGTATGGCACAGCTAGCACATTGGCATGGCGGGGTTGATGCGTGCCAGGCCGACTTGCCTGGACGGGAGAGATGGAAGGGGGGTGTGGAAAAGACACCGCGAGGGAGTGTGGGAAGCCTGGTGTACTTCTGACCGAATCGAAGCGCAACTCACCTTACACCTTGGTTGTCTTCCGCTATGATTCGTTGAAGAGTCGTCTTCGGTGGTTTTAGACACGAAGACGACTTTTGGTGAATTGTAAGTGGAACCTTGTGAATCCCACTTCTTCGGGTTCGAATAGTGCGACAGCGACGATGCGGTCTCTGTCGTGAGCTGTTGCTGTTGCAATGATCTAAGCTGTTGCCAAGAGTGTAGCTGTACGATTGCGAGAAGGCGACCGACTCGATGAATGTTTGAACTAGAATCTCCCTTGTCGTTTCTGCCTCTCTTATTGCCAATCTTCTCGAAATGGTCGTAGATAGCAACTTGGCATGCATACAAGAAAGCGCTCGAGGCCGAGGTGAAGATGTGGGCGAGTTCAGACGGCACGGTTATCGTCCCGTGCGACCATCGACTGCTCTCGGATTGGCAAGGTAATAAACATGCGGGACGAAAGGACAAGAGGTGGAGGAGCTGGGGTGACTAGGAAAGGTAGAAGATCTGTCTACACGCGAGAACAGACAGCGAAAAAGAAAAGAAATCGTTCGGCGACGCATCTACATTGAGACGTCTCTACGGCGCGTCTGGTTCTCGAAGGGGGGAAGAAGCGAGAAGGTCACATTCAGGATCCTCGGGCTTAGGTATTATATGGTACGCTTGTACATAATAGCTGTGAGGGACGGGGCAGGGTTGCAGTGAGGGGAGCAGGGGTCTAGCTCACGATGGGCGATGGTAAGGTGAGGAGCAACGAACAGCAGCCACAGAAAAACTGGCGAAGGCGGCCATTTACGGGTGTGTGGTGGAGAAGAGCGGCATCTTGGGCGAGCGACAGGGCCACATGCTCAAAGTTGCTGTGCCGGTCTAGAACCAAAAGTTTCCCACCCCCAGGCTGATCTTGTCGAGCTCTAGTCGACTGAGATGTGTGGCACAGGCCCAGCATATTCTGGTCGATCCTCAGACGAGATGAAGCTGGGCTCAGCCGGTGAGCGTGACGGACGGGGATGCGGCTGCAGAAGCGACGAAGGCAGCGAAGGAAGCCATCGAGGTGGCGGTGACAGACGACGTAGCGGACGGGATGGCTAGTGTCATGTCATCAAAGCGTTTCCCACCCACCGGGACGGGTTTCTCCCCACCGTTCCTCTTGTCTCTCGTGCTCTCCTCCCCGACGGCCTCGGTCGTCTCCTCCGCGCCTCGGGACAACCCTCGTAGCCACGACACTTGGTCCTTGGGTCAAGCAGGTTGGAGGCCGAAAGTAGACGGTAGCGTGGTGCAATGTAGGGGTGGCGCGGCACACACACTGGGGGGTGCCAATCTCTAGAGATGGGGAATCGTCTTTTCGAGTCTGCTTCTCCAGCTTCAAGGCTTGTCTCCAGACCTCCAGAACTCCACCCGCTCCGGCCCCAAGTGGGTTGGAGGGAGGCCCGGTGTCGTTGGACTGTGCCATCCCAGCCAATAATACCATTCGGCTTGGCGGAACGGTTCTTGGCTTCTTCTCTTTCGGTTCGACTACCGCCGAACAGACATGACCGTCGTTCTTCTGAAGTTCTGCTCCATCCTTCTTCGTCCGTTGTCCGGCACCGTTGGTCCTTCCACTCACGCGCAGCCTCGTTCTGTCGTAAGTAATGCTCGGTACCGACCAGCGCTCGCCAGACACGACGACGGGTTGGCCCTATAGCGAAGTTCTGATATAATGTGTGCCGGGATTTGTGCTTCCTTCCCATTACTGCAAACGGCAAGCATGACCAGGATTCGAGCCGCTGTGGAGCAAGGATGAGCATTGGAGCGCGATGTGGCCGTTGTGGTGCCTCTCTCTGCGCCGGACAGCGGGCGAAGTTACGGAGACGAGCTTCCTCTTCAACACTCGCGGGCCGCTTCGAGCTGCATTGGCGTTGCGCTCGGGCGCCGTACCGAAGTGCTGTGACGAGCGGTTGACATAGGAGATCAGACAATAAGAGCTTCTCTCGCTCGAGTATTTTGTTCTGGAAGGCGTGGGAAGAAGAGGAGGGCGCTTTGAGGTGGTGTGAAGAGCAGAATATGGGGGAGTGAAGTGAGGGCGTCCCTGCAAGAACCCCAGATTTCGTACTGCGTGCCCAAGGTAGGCTGCATTGACTGAACCTAATTCAAAAGAGAGCCAAGCAGGCGGAGACGAACGAACGCCTTAGACGGGTACGGCGCACCATGTCTGCCGCAGACTCGCAGAAGAAGAACCGGGCCTGTCAGAAAGGTGCGGATGGCGCGTCGCCTAGCGGGATGGCTTTACTGACGCACAAGCGGCGTTGCGGGCGTGGGCGCGAGGGATTTGAGCGTCAGTATGCGCCACGAATGTACCGTAGACGGTGGTGTTGATGCCCTCCCCAGGCAGGTAATCTGCACTCTCTTGGGGTCCGCTGCAGGTGGTTGTTGGTCTGCCGGTACATGCCAGTACAAATTTTGCGAGCTAGGTAGGTAGACGAGCAACGACGACAGGGATTGTGGTGGTTGGTGTGGTAGGAAATGCGGAGAGAAGCCATGTCGAATCCGATGGCGAGGTTGGGCTGCAATGGCTGAGCATGAGATGGGACGGCTCTTGGTCAGGTTGGAGAAGGGGAAGTTCAATCAGCCCAGGTCGTGGTCGTAATTGGTGACGCGAAGGTAGGTACCTGACTCTGCAGCAGCTATTTTTCAGGGAGTTTGCTCGTATGGGCGTAGGTTATTGCCCCTAAGGACACAGGATACGCGGCGACGGCGATCTCCAGCGCTGTAGGACGAGCATTTACTCTTGCTTTCTAGTGACCGAATGACTTCGTTCTTCTCTGGGAGGTACTTGCGAAGATTGATCCATGCCAGTCTAAGGGGAGGTGCACGCACTTCACTCAGACTGCAGGAACCACCGGCTGCCATCAGGGTCTCCCCCCTTCCTTACTCCATTCTTGCTTCCTTCCCCCTTCCGCGTCCATCCCAGTTGCCTACGTAATTACCTACCTACACGTAGCTTTCCTCTGTCAGGAGCGAGGGAATTCGCAATGGGAAGGTACAACCTTCGACCGGAAGGCATTCCCTGTCCATCTCCAAAGACCTCTACCAAGTCGCCTTTCTGAGGCGAGCTTCAAACATAATATCACCACTCTGGCCTAAACACCGACAATCACCCAGCCTGACGGTCTGTAACCGCATCAACCAGTCTATGTTCAAGTCCGAGATCCTCTCTGACGCCCACTGGCAGGCAAAAGACGTGGAGCCCTACTGTTAAATGATGACCCGGAGAAGACGCGGTCGGGCAATTTCCAAAAAAGCAAAACTTCAGCTCCAGTTCCGCAGTCGAATGCCGGCAAGTTCACCAGGATTCCCTACTCGCTTGAGCTCCAACAGAGATCAAGAGACCCAGCAGCAGCAACCACTAACCAGCGACCAGCCACCCTTTCAACCCATCATCCCCAGAAACCCAAATTGGCGGGGGCGGCCTGAGGGTGTCGACTTAATATCAGCAAAAGCAGCTGTAAGGGGCATCTCGCCTTAGCAGATGCTCAAAGATCGAAATAAGGGACCAAGTACTACCGACCTGCTCTATTTCCTGCCTAGCCTTGTATCCGTACTGACACCGTTATCCAGAAGGCTAGATGGCACTGGCCAGGATGCACCTCGATGACTGTCAATTGGTCCCAGCAGTCTTGATCGAAACCGACATATCGCGTGTTCGTACGCACTTTAAGCTTCGACAAGCTTTTCCTCATTCAACAGTAACGGACCACTATCTACGTACTGAGAGTCTTCAGCTGGCCAGACCAAAGTGACAGCATGTACTAAGAGGTATTGTCTGCCTGCTGCCTTCATTGCTCGATCCGCACGCACCCTCTGAGCAGGTGTTCCAACGGTTGCGACCCAACCAAACACTTGCGCAGTCACCCTACGATTGACGTGTTTCGAGCCGCGAGCGTGCGAAGAAACCGCCTTTGCGATCCGGCCCACTCAGCGTCCTCCAACTCTTCTCCGCACATGCGGAGCAAAGGATGTCTCCGTCTCCTCACCTCCTCACCTCCCACACCTCGTCGAGTCATCCCACAGCCCGCCCCCTAAAAAGTCCCATTCGGTCCTTTCCGAGATTCGTACAAAGAAGCAACATATACCAAGCCCAGGTCGTTAGTTGGCGGTCATCTTGTCTCTTCAATCCGCCATGCGCATGCGTGCTACAAAAGACAGGCTTACAAGCTCTGTGACAAGTACTCGCCTGCTACAACACTTCAGAGCGTGAAGCCGGGTCATTCCGCCTTCACAGGTGCTACCAGGAGATCCCTGCTTGCTAATCGCTGTCGATTCTGAGGGGTTATTTACCAAGTACCAACAACCACCCTACCCTAACTGAGGCCGATGCTCCTTACCGTCATCGGCCTTGGGCACTCAGAATAACGGGAGGACGAAGAGCTAAGTCACAGAGTGCGGGTGGGGCTTCTGGAGTACTTTTGCAGCCATGGCTTCATGCCGCCTTCATCGACTTCGACAACGACGTTGTCCCGTGCCGCGGTGGCTAGCATATTTGTCAATGTGCACTAAACCAGCCGCGGTGCCTCGGTACCGGCAAGCGCACACACAACTTTTTGCGAATTTTACGGCTTCTTCGCGAAGCTTTCCGAGCCGTCCTTGGCCCTGATCTGTACCACATAACCTCGGTCAACTTTTCTCGCCCAGCCCTTTCCGGCAAGCTGGTGGCTAGGAGCGAGAGGCAAACCCCAAGCCTGATTGAATCATCAATTCATGTAGAGAAATATTCGTCATACCCGACCATTGCATACACATTGCCATGGAAGACAACGAGGAAACAGTGGCGGCTCGTTGATTACAATCAGAGGGTGATGGCACCACCAAATTAGGTTGCCCACTGTGCCACGAGGTATTTAGGCAAAATGCAAAATGGCGTCGCGCGTGGCGCCATACCATAACGGTCGTCGGTCCGAAACTCCAAGATTTGGAAAGATCTGACGGCGTACCGCGAACGCGGTTCTCATTCGTGGGTTTCCCGCGCTCGTTACTCCACGAACCAATCGACCACCCCTGTTCTACCCCAACTCATCCACATCTTCAAATTGCTCCAAATCCCAACTTCACCAGTGTCAAACCCCCCGGGCTGATGGATCCAGAGACAGCAGCGAGCGGTAGATGCCAACTTTGGAGTGGCTCAGATCCTGCCACGCAAGTCATCGACGTTTATTACCAAAGTGCTCATCACCATCAACCCCGTCTTTTTGCGCTCCGAAGGCTATGAAGCCACTGAGGGAGCCTTCTCGAGAGGTTCCTTCCATGACCTAGTGTGCAGCAGGTCTCTAGGTCGTCGTTCATCCAAGCTCGTCATCAATCTCCGGCACCTGGCCAAAGGCGCTTGGGTGTGACGACATTGCAGTAGGTCTCGACTCTGTCAGCACCTTCTCTTAGTCTAGAGCGTTGCCGGCCGTGTCTAAACAATGGCCGATGCTACATCTCCTTTTCGTTTCATACCTACGTTGCTTCGGCGGGACAAGTCCCGTTCCGTCCGCCCATCAGCTCCACGTGGCGGACAAGAGTTCTGTCCCAGGCAGTTTGGCTATCCAGAATCCAGCTAGTAGCGAGGGTTCGGGCGAGCATTCGATACCACCGTTCATTGGCCATTGTGGCCTCACCGAATAATCTCAGTCTCCCCGCGTCAATTCTCAGACGAAATCAGGCCAAGGGCGAGCTGGTTCAGGTCGGCCCGTCGAGACTCGAACCCTTCAGTTGATCAATACGAGACGGCACGCTGAAGCCCCTGCCATCCTGGTTCTTAGCTTCTTCTGCCGTCTTGGCTTGAACATCGTCGTCGCATCAATCCTCTGAACCAACAAGACACAAAAAGAGGATAGGTACCCTATTGGACGACAGGCTTCTCAGCCGCCGTGACATTGGTTTTGGAGTGGTCCATCATGCTCCCGACAAGGCTTGACGGCCAGGTCTCCCCGTGTTGAGCTGCGGTCAAGTGACGGCGGATGTCGAGGTGGATCTCCGAGTTCCCAGTCCGGAGTTGCAGTCTAGAGGAAGCACTGCGTCTGGCTCTGCTTCTTGCGGCGAAGTTGCAGTGTTATTACCGGCTGGTCTTGAGCGTTCAACCAACACATAGTCGAGTTGGGGCGCGTTGGGGGCTTCGGCAGGTGGACCGTCGTTCCATCAGACAAGTTGGACCCGTACTGTTGTCCAACAGTGTCCTCACTCGCTAGACGCCTGTCTTCCAAGCCGGACTACGGCCGAGAGGCTGATGGTCTCTTGGGGATCAATTTCAATCATTTTTGTCGATATCCTGTCGCAATGAGCATCAAAATCGAATGGTAGATGCGCTTGGAATATTTTGCTGTGGGGACAGGTCCCTCCCCCCGCGCCAACGGCGCAGGTCTGCCTTTATCCGACCTTCCGGGCCCGGCAAGATGCTCTCCTTCTTAGTGGATCGTCGGGGAGTTTTCCTAGCCGCCGATGCATGTCGGATGGGATGCAGCAAGCTTACAGCTGAGGAGGGAGGATGCCCCTCTCGTGACCCGCTAAGACGCTGATCTTGGAGGATCCGCCACGTCGTTGCTTCTCCGGTCAAGGATCAGGAAACACAAGTTTCATGAGCATCGCCATGCCAGCGAGGCTGACTATTTAACAAACATTTTATTCGTTAGCTTGAGATGAGAAATGTCGCTCTTCGTCACTGGAGCTGCTTTTTTCGGAGGACAGAGCCCATAAGACCATTGCAAATGAACGAAGGCTTTCAGTTGAGCCGACTATTCGATACGAAGGCCTCCTTTTGTTTCGCAACTGTAGCAAGTCAAAGATGCAAGGCTAGTGGCCTAAAATAAAGCAAGGCATGTGTCCCAGAAGAAGGGACAGCATCCAAATAGCCGTCAGAAAATGTTACTCTTGCACTGGACGCAAAGTGGTCGCGTCTTGACACATTCGATATTGTCTTGCACGCTGCGAACTGCATTAGAATTGAGGGTCAACTCGGAATATAGGAGAAAAAACTAGGTTGACATCCAAGTGCCGGCTAAAGCTTGTTGTCACGCCCTATTGGAGCTGTCATGATGCATGCCAGGTCTATTTGGACGACGTACCTTCACTTTCTTGCACTCCGAAGTAGTATCGAGTTTGGAGTGTCTATTAAAAGCTTCACTTACGGACCAAAGCTAGCAAGCGAAGCCACCTACCGTCGGTCACATAATGACGCAAATATCGCGGACTGATCGTCTACGTACGATGGCATTGCTCAACTCCAGTCACACCTTATGAGAGAAGCGGGCTCACACAACCCCAAGGTCGACTTCACGGCTGCGGTCTCCGCCTTGGCCCAGGGACCTGCATATGTTTGCCCACGGCTTGCATCTAGTATGGAGGGATCACCTGCGTGAGACAGGCTGTGGACGTGGAAAGTGAAGGCATTGTTTTTCTAAAGGTGTGGGTCGATCTTTCGGTCAACTCGGAAGATAACCTGCGGCAGGAGCAAATTTACACACACATGCATAGATGGTAAGCTACCCTGCCCGCATCTACAAGGCCATCAAACAACCCGTCTGGCGTGTGGATGCGACAGGCTCGAAGCATTGGCTTGTCCGAATTCGCAGCCCCATCAACACGGTACAGGTGCAGGAATGACAGCCCACTGCATGAGGGCTTTCCATATCACCAAAGTCCACACACCACCGTTTCCACGGCACGTCGAGCCGCGTTCCCCTACCAGAATGTTGAAAACACACACACTTGCGGCCTTACGCATCTGACGCTGTCCTATTTGAGGCCATCCTCCGTCTCGTGTTCCAATTTGACAGGGCATCCTGCGGCATTTGCAGGAGACTGCCGATGTCTAGGGCTGCGGTTTTGCGGGGAAGTCAGCTGGCCAGCTCTGACGTGCGACTTAGCTGTGTTCTCACTTTACGGCGGGAGGTTTGAAATGCTTCTCGGAGCTCGTATGCACCTTGGATGGCAAGAGCTTGAGATATTACACCATGGTGTAAATGGCTCCGTGCCTGGATCTACGTCCTCCATGAACAGCACCCGTGCACAACTTTCTCTCAGTGCAAAAGCATAGCTACTCTAGCCTTTGCCACTTGCCTCCCGCTTCTCAAACACCGTCAGTCCATCCCTAGGCCCGAGTTGGCTCGGTCCCTTCAACATCAACGGTGCCATTCGCCCCCCACGACATTGAGGAAGATCCCTTCCGAGGATCCTCCCAGCGTCCCAACGTCGCTACCAAGGCACCCGATATTATTTCATCGACAAGCTGAAACTCTGGCGTTGATCACGTTCATCTGAACAGCGGCACCCTCTCGCCTCCCTAAAGCTGTCTGTCTAGGCCCCTCCCAAAGACGTGCAAAGTCTGGGTCAATGACACACCCCGCTGTAGGCCCCCTGCCGACAGCAGCCCGCCTCCACGGGCGAGGCGTGCCGTTTACTTCTCAAGCCGCAACGGGACGGCGTCAGCGCGGGCTCATCTGTGCTGGTATTGGAATGTTGACTATGTCACTTTGGGCGTCGCGCGTGGTAGGTCGCCGCCCCGTCTTGGGAGGAGTGGTGTGAATGGGAGTGGTTGATCGCCGTCGGCCTGGGGGGAATAATCTGAATCGAGAAGGATCGGCTGGCTTCATGTTTGTTTTGGATCTTCGAAAGCTTGGGTGTCTATCGCATGCTTACTCTCGTCTGTTGCTTGCAAATGGACTAGGCTTGGGGAATGGGGGTCTGAAGGCAGATCGTTGCGGATCAAGAAAGATGACAGAGACGACATCGACGACACCGGGTTCTTCTGGGAGCAGTTCGGTAACAGAGCTGCACGCTCCTATCGTGTTCAACCTGGCGCATGTTGTATGTTTGTGTAGTTACAGTCTTCTGCGCAAACTCTTCTGCGCAAACAGTTGTGAAGCTAAGGCTTGTTGAGACTTTCTAAAGGAATTAAGAGATGGGCTAATATTTCTCAGAGTGTATTTGTGGCGGCAGTATGAGGTTGAATCTGTATCTAATTTCTAAGAATGTTTCTGTCTTTTCTAGTATATATCGAAATAAAGAAAACATGTTCTAGCATGCGTTTCAAACACCCCTATTTAGCTGTCCCTTGAAGAACCTTTGACGCAACCTGCTGGCACAGCTCCGTGATACTCTGGTTCTTCAAGATCTCAAACACGGGCACCTCAACATTCAGCCGCTTCATGAACCAATATCTCACCTCAACCGCAATCAAGGAATCCACACCAACAACATACGCAGGCTTACCAACGTCAAGTGTCTCAGCCGGGACAGACAAGCTCTTTCCCAGCTTCTGCACCAGACCCTGTGTGACAACCTCTCCGGCCGCAGTCAAGTCCGCCGCCGTTTTGACAAGACCAAGATAATCAATCTCATCACCCTTGTCATCCCCAGCTGCTCCGCGTCCGCCGGCCGCGTCACTGTTGTCCGTCTCGCCCATGCGTAAGAGGTTGTTGAAAATCGGCTTCTGCATCCAGTCCAACAGCCCCAGCCCTGTCATCCGCGCCAGCTCCGCAGGGCTATCGACCATGTTCACGACCTGCGCCGCACCAGGCCGCGAGCAATCGTACCCGGGGTCGCATAGCATCTCCAGCAAAGCCATGAGCTGCGCCTGCGTCAGGCCGCCGTGGCCGGCCCGCAGGCTCTGTGTGACGGACTCGTAGTTGACGTTGGCCCACCCGGCCTCGGCGACCAGCATCAGGTCGACGGCCACGCCCTTGAGCCCGCGCGTGACCCGGTGCCGCGCGAGGGCGTCCTCGAAGGCGTTGCCGGCGGCGTAGTTGCTCTGGCCGCGGTTGCCCATGATCCCGCAGAAGGAAGACAGCATGATGAAGAAGTCCAGGTCTGAGGGGAGCAGCTCGTGCAGGTTCTGGGGGCCGAGGTATTTCGGGTCGAGGGCGGCGTGGAAGGTGGCGGCGGACATGTTGGCGAGCATGTCGTCACGCAGGAGCATCGCTGCTTGTATGCAGCCTCTGACCGGGGGGAGGGTTTCTGTGGCCTGGCAAAGGGTGTCGGCGAGGAGAGCGCGGTTGGTTATGTCGCATGCTGGCGCGAGGATCTTGACTTCGCGGGTGCCTTCGAGCTCCTCGATGAACTTCATCGCGTCCGCTCGCCCCTGGGCTCCGCGAGATGAAAGCAGCAGCAGATTTTTCGCTCCGCGGCTGACCATCCATCTCACAATTTCCTGACCCAAACCACCCAGTCCACCGCTAACGATATACGTCGCATCACCCCTGAACTCCAGTCCAGGTTGCGGCGAAGGCCGATACACTAGCTCATCAGAGGCATCAAAATCAATCACAACCTTACCGGTGTTCTTGCCCCCCTGAAGAAACCTCATAGCCTCCTCAAGTTTCGACGGGGAGAAAACGTGCAGCGGCTTAGGCTCAGCCAGCCCTGGATGCTCCTCAAAGAGACGCACGACATCTTGCAAGATCTTCTTCATTAGCGGCTTCGCCTCCTCGTGGACAACCACGAGATCCACCGCGGAGAACGTGACGTTCTTGTTGAATGGGCCCATTGGGAGCGTGTTGTTCGCGATGATGTCCGCCTTGCCGATGTCAATGAACCGCCCAAAGGGCGCGATGCATTCCCATGACTGCCTGAGTAGCTCGCCGCCAAGCGAGTTGAGGACAATATCCACGCCGCGGTTCTTTGTAGCGTGAAGAACGTCCTCGGCGAAGGTATCGTCGCGGCTGTTGAAGATGTGGCCATTGTCCAATCCAAACAGATCCTTCACGAGCTGCCGCTTGGCCTCGTTTCCCACCGTCGCAAATACCTCAGCGCCCCTCAGTAACGCAAGCTGTACGGCAGCCTGTCCCACGCCACCCGCGGCGGAGTGAATTAGCACCGTCTCCCCCTTCTGCAGCCTTGCAATGTGGTCCAGCGAGTATACTGCCGTCGACCAGACAGCCGGTATCGCCGCCGCGACGTGGAAGCTCATCCCCTGCGGGATCTTCTCCGTCTGGAGCTCCGGACAGCGCACGAATGTGCCGAATCCACCACCCTTGGACGAGCAGAATAGTACAGCGTCGCCGAGATGGAGGGCACTGTTTTGGGCGGTGCGGGTGATTATGCCCGCGCCGTCAAACCCGAAGGAGCGCCCGGGGATCTGGCCGAGGGCGATCATGACGTCTTTGAAGTTGAGAGAGGTTGCTTTGATCTCGATCTCGACTTCGCCGTCGGCTAGATCGCCAGAATCTTGGGAAGACTCGGCGTAGAATAGTGTGTCAAGAAGACCTGGCGTTTCGATACTTGCCGAAATGTGAGGTTTGGCTGGGGTGGGCGTGGTGGTGCTGTAAGTCATGGGCTGTGGCAGCTTGTGGCGTTGGGAGAGGGTTCGCTCAAGGTGTGAGGTTGGGGTGAGACGTGGGATGCAGAGAACGCCGTCTGCTGTTTCTGAGAACTCGGATTCATTTTCGAGACCTGGGCGGTGATGCTTGAGGACGCGGGTGATGTGGTCGACAATAATCGGGATAGAGATGGCCGTGGGACTCGTGGACAAGGACAGGGTCGTGAAGTTTTGGTCGCCTCTTTCGGAGCAGACGCTTCGCCCAAAGCCTGTAGTTATGTCTGACGTGGGAATCGATGCGTCGGGGCTGGCACCACGAGTCACCCAGAGGGTTGACTTGGTGTCGAGACAGATCTTCTTGGTGGCGGTGAAGGTAGGCTCGGGAATGTCTTTGAGGAGGGAGCCTTCGAGCTCGAGAAGGCTGACGATAATCCTGTCCTGTAGCTGGACGGTGTTTGAGAGAACATCGGCCATGGTGATGACTTCTGGCGCGCGAACTTCCAATTCCTTTGTAAGAGTCTCCTGGAGCGTCTCAGCAATAACCCCCTGGATGTCAGATGATGGATCGATGATGATCCCATAGCTCGAGCTTCCGCATGGTTGATCAGGTGCAACGTTGACGTAATCTTCGCTTGTGGTTTCGTCTTCAGTCCTTGAGGTCATCATGACCGACACACGATGATGCGGCTTTTCTTCATGATCCCTAAACGTCATCTGGACTCCCGGGAACCCAGCTTCACGCAGGACGACATCCCACTGCTTTTCGGTCAACAGAGGGCCTTGATCTTGATACTCCTCATTCGTAGACCACCACTGCCCGTCTCGCAACCACCAGCCAGGCAAGAGACCAAAGATGAGGCCGTCCCGAACGTTGTCGAGGTTAACCGTCTCTCCAAGGATAAGGACACCGCCAGGGCGCAGGAGGCTTCGAACGTATCGAAGGGTCTGTATCAGATCGCTCGTTGCATGGAGAACGTTACCCGCAACAACAACATCGTAGCTCGCCTTGTCGAAGCCTTGAGAGAATGGATTTTGTTCGAGATCGAGCTTTCTAAATGTCATGTGGTCTGCGGCGTAGGAGAAACGCTCGCGGGCTTTCTCGAAGAAGCCGGCTGACACGTCCGTGTAGACGTACTCGCCAAAGCTAGTGACTGTATGAGAAAAGTTCCAAGAGTCCTTTGAAATAAACATTGAGGTGTATCAACAGCCGATAACTTACCGAACAGGTTTGGAAGGACCCCATTCTTCCCCATCCACCGACAAGTATGGGAGGATCCGACCAGTCGAGCTCCCCGTGCCAGCACCAACCTCTAGCACGCGGATATTAGGCTGTGCGTGAGACAGAATGCTCATATAGGCACCCATTTTGCTGTTGTTGGTTGAAAAAATGTTCGAATGATAGAACTCTGTGTTGTGTCGGTCAGCATCCAGGGGCCAACGTTGCTCATTCTGAAATGCTTACCATCGGCCAGATTACCCTCAAATATGATCTGCAAGGCGTTCTCTTCCCCTCTCAAAATGCGGTACAGATGCTCACCGACCTTCTTGGTAAGCCTCTGCGTGGGCTCAGAGTCAGCGTTCTCCAGAATATCCTGGATATTTGTATCGCCGAGTCCTCGGGACTCTAGCGTCCACTTCTCCCTGCTCTGACGAACTCGGCGCATCCATGCCACATACCGCTCCAGATGACCATGGTACTTCGTGGCCTGGTCATCTTGATCGATCTCACTCAGAGCGGCTTCAATAAAATGAAGTGCAATGGCGTCGGCGCGGTCGATGATTCCCTTATCCGGGGCCTTGCACCGAGGATCTTGCTTAAAGGCGTTGGTAAGATACTTGCTCTTTTCAGTTTCAGTCAGAAGCGACAGATCTGGATTGTAATCAAGACTGTAGAACAACTGCTTGGAGTCCTTGTCAGAGCCAATGCCCGCCTTCGTCTTTGACAGACTTGAGATAGCGGTGCCGCGCTGACCGTCCAAGATGATGACGGGTTCGGAGGTCTCAGCAAGCATGGCTGTCGTCCGACACTCCGCCTCTCTGAAAGCTCTCATCGTCTCATGGGTTGCAACCTTGATTTGAGGGTTGTCCTGGGCACGGAAAAGCTTGTGGGATACCCAAAGCTTTCGAAGGTGAGAGAACATCATGGTGGGAACGGCGTTCCATCCACCCTGCGATAGCGCCACCATCTGGAGATGACATATCGCGTCCAGAGTACTTGGATGGACAACACATGGATCTTCTCCGGCAAATGGCATAGTCTTGGTGTAGTCTCTCAGAGATAGAGTAGCGGTAGCATGGCCATCCCTGTCGTAACCGATATTCCTGAGAAGCTGGAAGTATGGCCCGTAGTCAAAACCAGAACGTTTAGACATGTTTTTGTAAAGCTGGCTGTAGTGAACGCTCAAACGACATTGTTCCGCGTCTTCTTGCACTTCGTCGGAGATAGTGGTAGCGAAGCGAGCACGGCGAGCTTCACAGAGAGCCGCCTGCTCAGGGGTCACACTCTGCTCGGGCTCCAACTCGACTTTGATACTGCCGTAAGCGCACTCATCCCAGTTGTCGCCGTTCGTGCCAAAGACGCGCCAGTCGTAACAGAGCATCTGGCCGCTGGTGTTGGTAGCTTGCCTCCGCCGACGCATCACGATCTTCGCCTCGGTTCCTCGTTCTGAGTCATTGACGTTGATGGCGCGGAGGAAGCGCACGTTGTCTAGTTGATAACCAACGATTCGAGACTCTACAGCAGCGGCAAGTTGCCGTGCGGCCTCGATGGCCATGACGAGCATTCCCGCGCCGGGATACAGGGGAGAACCATTCAAGGCGTGATCCAAGATCCATGGATTCTCTTGTGATCGTATGAAATGTCTCCAGCTTGGTTCTTCCGGATTCCAATCTCTATCTCGAACACCAAGAAGAGCATGGCGGCGGTAAGGTCGGTTTGCATAGTTGCGGCTTAGTCGGCTTTCTTCCCAAAGTTCTCGTGAGCGGTTGAACGGATATCCAGGGAGGTCGACAATCAGCTGTGGCTTCCGACTAGGCTGGATTGAATCCTCGTTCACCTTACTCGAGTTGAATGAGATGCCTGCTGTCCAAATGGATCCTATGGCTTCCAACAGTGCCTTGCCATCGTTTCCGTCCTTCTTCAGAATGCAGGAGTATCGCCATTTATCTGAAGAGGTCTTCCCAATGACCCGGTCCAGTGTGTCTTGTACTGGGCGCCGCAGAGCGGACTGTGGTCCGATCTCCACCAAGAACTGACGTGCACCTTGCTTGGCTCCGCCCATAGATGAGATGGCATTGGAAAAGAGAACAGGCGACACCAAGTTGCGTACCCAGTATGCCGGGTCAATCACCTTGAGATGTGGTACGAGCTCTCCCGTCGTGGATGAGTACAGTGCAATCGACGACAGCTTTTGAGAAGCCTTGTTGCAATCTTGTGGTGGAGCATGAATATCCTGAATCTTTTGATGGTACTCCGCGGCGACTGCCTCCATCGTTTTAGAATGGTATCCGACTTCAACCGAGAGCTTTCTGGCAAAGATTTCTTCTCCATCCAGCTTACTCAAAAGCTGCTCGATGGCATCGACTGGCCCCGATAGAGTCACATTGACAGGGCTATTGACGCAGGCAATCGAAAGCCCGTCTTGAAGGTAAGGGAGAACATCATCTTGGCTTAGGCCAACAGACATCATGGTTGTCTTGGCCCTCGATGCGTCAGACGCCAACCTTTCGGCTAAGACTCCTCTGAAGTAAACAATATTCCACGCAGAACGACGATCAATGGCACCAGCACAATATGCTGCCGCAATCTCGCCCGATGAATGTCCGCAAACGGATTGAGGAACTACGTCCCATGATCGGAGAAGATCAACAATGGCGATTTGGAGAGCTGTGCAAAGTGGCTGCGAAAGCGCCGGCTTGTGAATCGTTGAGGAATTTTCTGGCCGTTGCATTTCTTCCAGAACCGACCACTCGCATCCGAGGGATCGTAAGTATTCGTTGCAGTCAAGCAGGCTTTGACGGAACACTTCATACTGTAGAAGTCCAAGACCCATGCGCGAGTATTGGGCACCTTGCCCTGTGAACACAAAGCCTAATTCAGGAGTTTTGGAAGGCAGAGCGAAGACGACTGGCGAAAGGGATTTTGCAAGTGTCGACTTGAGGTCATCTGACGACTCGACGACAGCGAAAGCGCGCCAACTCAAGAGACTGCGACGTGACAGAGTGTGCGCCAAGTCCGCTAGGGCATCTGCTGAGCTGGTAGGGTGTTGGGCGAAATGGTTCTCTAGTGTCGAGACTTGTCTGTGTGTTCCATCTTCATCTGCGGCAGAGAATGTCAAGAGACCACAGGGGTTGGTAGAAACTCCACCATCTTGGCTATTCCCATTCTGAGTTTTTCCGTTGACGTTGATTCCATTGGGTTTGGTGCCGTTGATTAAGGTACCGTTGGTGATATTCCGAGACGAGTCCACGGAACGATGGTGGCCACTTAAGCCATGAGTCCGCAAGTAGTTATAAGCATCATCCAGAACAGCATGCGCATTCGATCCTCCGTATCCAAAGGAGCTGATCGAGGCCCGACGGATCCCCGATTCTGTCACTGGCCAAGGTGTTGGCTTCGTCGGGAAGCTAATACCCAACTCGTCGACGTCAATCGCTGGATTCGCCTCTTCGAAATCTGCAATGGGCGGTATCACACTCTTCTCAAGTGCGAATACTGCTTTGAGCAGCCCTGCCAGCCCGCTCGCGCCTTCAAGATGCCCAATATTGCTTTTCACTGAGCCGATCCATACGGGGCGATTTCGGTGAGGCCGGAAGACCTGGCCAATTGCAGAAGCCTCAATGGGGTCTCCAACTGGCGTGCCCGTGCCATGAGCCTCCACATATTCGGTCTCAGAAAGACTCAAGCCGGCTGCCTCGTAGGTCTTCTTGATAAGCTCGACCTGAGCAGCAGCGCTGGGCTGGGTGATGCTCGGTGTTCGCCCGTCTTGGTTGACGCCTGTGGCCCGAATTACGGCACGAATAGTATCTCCATCACGGAGTGCTGCTTTGAGAGGCTTGAGAAGCACAAAGGCGTACCCCTCGCCGCGGGCGTAGCCGTTGGCCTTCCGGTCGAAACTATACGATCGTCCATCGGGTGACAGGAAACCGGCGTTGCTGAGTGGGAAGCTCATGCATTCAGGGGTGAGGTAGGTGTTCGAGCCACAGACAAGACTCATATCTGACTCTCCAGTCAAGATGCTCTGGCAAGCCAAGTGCAGAGCGTACAACCCGCTTGAGCACGCCGTGTCAACTGTCAGAGATGGCCCACGAAGGTCAAAGAAGTGACTGATGCGGTTTGACAACATCGATGAGCCTGACGACGTTGCCTGGTATCGGGACTGAAACTCGGGATCACGAGCTACGGTAGCGTCGCTGTCCCGACCAAAGGAGGCACAGAAAACGGAGGTGCGAGACCCAGCTACACGTTCAATAGCTAACCCGGCTGCGCAATGTTAGTCTCATGGAGCCTGTGACTGATCGACTTGGACAACATTTCCAGATCTGAGTGCGATCCAAGACGATATTTGATGTGACCTACCATTTTCAAAAGTGTGGTATGTCCCTTCGAGAAGTCCACGTTGTTGGGGATCCAGAATGGACGCCTCCGCTGGAGACATGTTGAAAAAGGCAGCATCGAAAGCTCGAGGATCTTCTTTCATGAAGTGAGCTTTGGGAACGCGCATCTATCACAGACATCAGCTTGGGGTGCTAGAAACAGGCACCGAGCAGACTTACACTGTCCAGACGAGCTGGATCTGGATGGTAGAATGCATCGACATTGAAGCGTGATGTCGGCACTTTCGTTGAAGCATTTCGTGCATTCTGTAGCATGTCCCAAAATGCCTCCGGTGACGTAGCATCTCCAGGAAATTTGAGGTTCAAGCCAATGATGGCTATGGGTTGGGTGTGCTCCGATTTAGGGAAGTCCATGTTGGGGTTCATGTTTAGACTCGGGTTCACTCAAAGTCTCCGACAGTTTGGTTCAAAGATCTGCATCTGCTCTAGTGAAGAGACGGACAGTAAAGTATACTTCACTACTACTGAATGTAAGTCAAAATTGATGTTGTCCTTTCTGAACTTGAGGGCGCCTAGATGAAGTGCCGACCACGCCATGCCAACCTGATTCATTCATCGCCGATATCATATATATTCATGACGAAGTGTTATGTGTGACAGCTTCGTCGATCACAAACGCCGACGTCGTCGGCGAACGGAGCCGAATAGCCTGCCGGTCACAACTGCCGCGGTCTCATTGCATATCACAGCCGCTTTGCAAGGTTTGACACTTTCTTGGAGCCGTTCACGAAGTCTCGGATTTCGTTATACTGATTGTTATGAGTGGATTGGTGTTCCGCCATCCGCGAACTAATGCAAGTCGGACCGAGTCATTACCCTTTTGCGACCGTCCACAATCGAGTGTTGTCCAGTCAGGTTTGAAACTCGCGCAATAGTGTTTGTGTGACTGAGCTTCTTGAGTCTGATAGTACCCACTTTCCGGGACGTCAGTCTCCAACATCAGACAACATCTGGATTTAAACTTCAGCTTCCTTCCAAGTTGATAAGTTCCGCTTCAAAGTTACCTAACCTAGTAAGTGGGCTTCCAGAACTTTGAGGGTTACATGGATCATAGCTCCTTGTTCACAAGAGAGCATTGACGGCAGCGGAGCCTCGGTTTCGTATCAGGCGAAACTTTATACCACATCACGACTTGGACCCGACCTGACTGACTGCAACACATCATTAACACCATTCTACTTGTTTCCGACATAACTGCGAGGCAGCTTCTGACAGAATTGGTTCGGTTTCTTGACTTGACAGAACACCCTTTATCCTCATAACGTCATCATGGGCAGAGCTGAGTTCGGCAACGCAATCTACTTCCCACTGTTCCTCCAGTGGTTTTACGACACCCTCGTCCTTAGGTTCATCTGCCCCCGCGCCTGGGGATGTCCCGAGGATGTTCTTCAGGGACACTACAGCAAACACGTCAGCTCCCTTTCTGCCGTATCTTGCCCCCGCCTGCTTGACATTGGCGTCGGCACAGGCCACTTCATCGAACATGCCCCTCTCTCATCGGACACAACAGTGATCCTAGCCGATATCAACGAAAACCCCCTCGCCGAGGCTCGCGGACGCATCAAGCGCACACACAAAGATGTGGATGTTGATGTAGTCCTAGCAGACGTCTTTGAACTTGGTGACGACAAAACACCATCATCAGTTCGGTTGTCTGGTGCTGGAGGAAATACGAGTTTTGATGTCATTTCCTGCATGTTACTTCTTCATTGTCTCCCAGGAGAAGGGCGCCGTAAAGGAGAAGCAGTCGCGCGCCTGTGCCGATTGTTGAAACCTGGCGGCGCCGTTGTTGGCGCCACTGTCCTCGGCTCTGGAGTAAAGCACAATACTTTCGGAAGGCTGCTCATGTCTGTTTATAATTTTTCGGGTGTCTTTCATAATGAAGGGGACTGTACGGGTGACGTTATTCAGCCTCTTGAAGCCGCTTTTGAGAGCGTGGAATCTCGAGTCGTTGGAACTACACTGCTCTTCGAGGCAAAGTCACCGAGAACTCCCGGTGTAACTTATAACTTCTAGATCGTAAACTAAGCCCAGTTATTATTTATTGCCCTGTACAATTTCAGCTGCAACACTGTTATCATTCTGGTTATCATTCTTAATGTATTCATTCTTATACGTCATAGTATGTGAATCTGAACCTGTCAAACATTTATCAATACCGTGAGTGCGATTCTCAGAAGAATTTTGTTGGTCGGACAGATAGTTTACAGACGACAACAGACACGATGACAATGTTGCTAATGATAGGGACAATCTTAGAGGGAGATAAAATAATAAAGGAAATGGGGAGAAGCGAGAAAAGTCTTTCGCGAACTGTTATTTCGAGGTTACTTTAAAAAAAGACAAAGGTCGTCTTGAATATCACTCAATAAATCTCAAATCAACGCTTCCTCTAGGAGAGAGAGTAATCTCACTCGCCATGCGCAATCTTGTGCCGACAAATCTCTCCATCCCTTCAGGCCCGGACCCTTTTCTTACCCAGCCCACCTCATTTGGTTGGGCTTTACTGGGCGAAACTCCTATCCGCACACTCCTGTACCGCTGAAACACACGTACTAAGACATATGCCATCTCGGTAAGAGCCAATTGTTGTCCAACGCAGATCCGAGGACCACCGTTGAACGGGATGTAAGTCCACGGTTTCGGGGTCCAAGAGTCCCAACGGCGAGGGCAGAACTCATCAATCGGTGCAAAGTCGTACGCATTGAGATCTTCTCGAAGCTGCAAAACATGGGTAGAATAGATGACCTGAGTGCCAGCGCGAACGCCAACTGGGCCGTTCCCATCTGGACCCCCGCCACGCGGCAAACTGGTGTCTTTTACGGCTGCTCTGATGTTGAAAGGCGCATTCGGGTACAGCCTCAGGGTCTCGTTGAGTACATGAGTGGCGAAAGTCATGCTCTTCAGGTCTTTGTAAGTTGGCTCCCGAGCTGAGTCTCCAACGCCGACCGTGAGTTCAATTTCACGCCGAAGGTCAGCCAGGACGTCGGGATTCCTGGCTAGCTCATAAAAGGCCCAAGACATGGTTGTAGCAGTCGTGTCGCGGCCTGCTATGAGAATAGCAACCATTTCGTCTCGGAGCCAGCGTTTGTTTCGGGAGACAGAGGCGCATGCATGAAGAAGCGTCCAGCCATGGTCTGTCTTATCCATCTCCTCGAGCTCTTCTGCAGTCATAGAAACTGCCTTTTCAATTGTTGGTTTCATAAAATCATTTAGAGTCTCCAGGTCCCGGCGAAACTGGCGTCGAGGGACGAGAAAGTTCAGAGGGCCCAATCGTTCTATCAAGGATTGAATATGGCGGATACGTTCGAAGGCGTCGAAAAACTCGTCATTTTGGTGACTTGTCAGCGAATTAATCTGTCGTCCCAAGGAAAAGTCTGCCGATACATCAAGTGC
Source organism: Colletotrichum gloeosporioides (assembly GCF_011800055.1). Taxonomy (NCBI): domain Eukaryota; kingdom Fungi; phylum Ascomycota; class Sordariomycetes; order Glomerellales; family Glomerellaceae; genus Colletotrichum; species Colletotrichum gloeosporioides. Next base: position 420,608 of record NW_025544697.1, read on the forward strand.
AAATCTGCTCAAGATGTCCTTCACATCGACGGTGCGGCCTCCGCTCAACATGGGAATCATGTCTTGGACGTGGCGCTCGAAACAAGCGAGATCGCTGACCCGTTGGCGAGTGAAAAGTGAACGAAGTCGTTGGCGAGACTCATGCCAGGCGCTTCCGTCTACGTTGAAGATGCCGTTTCCCATAAGATCGAACCAGTCTTTTCTGAACCTTTCGCCTTTCCCGAAATCATTGAATTGCGTTGCTAACATGGCTCGAATGTTCTCGGGGTCAGAAGTAAACAACGTGCGTGAGCCAAGCATGTTGACCTCGAAAGTGTAAGGATTTTCTTTTCCTTTTCCAGAAATACGGAAGGTGTTGTGCATGAATTTGAGATTTTGATCTTTCAAAGCGTATGATGTGATCGACAAGAGGAAATGAATTCCAGACAACCATTCTGGGGAGCATTAGCCATATGTCGCCAAATACTGGACTTCATTATGTGAGACACGCAACTACTTACCGATAGGCGTATAAGATTGGAACTTTTGGGCATGTCCACCCAATTTCCCGATGATCCTCTCTCCCCGTATCGCAAGGGCAACATGTCTCATTAGGATAGCACTTAAAGCGCCAACTATGAGCCACACTGTATAAGACATGGACATGCCATTTGAAAACACTTTGTTTTCCATGATCTCTGTGTCTTCAGAGGTTCAGATAACAATGTGACAACGAATCTAGACAATATGCTTGTGCTGGCACTGTGTGACCAATCTAGACAGCAAGCTCAATTAGCTGTGGTAAACAAGCAGCAGTGCAGTATGGACTTGGTCAAAGGGCCTCGCTTCTGGCATCGGCGACCATCTTTGTTTCCTCGGAGTTTCCCAAACTTTATTTCAGAACCATTACTTCCGCCAACATCACCTGAATTTATCATACTTTGAGGGACGGTCTCAAAACCTGGCAGTTGCGTCTTTCGAGCGGGAAGTGGATCAAAAGATATGACTGATCAGAATTGTGACGTTGAGTAGAGTTTGCCAGCATTATAAACCAAGGGCGTCGCATCCCACAACGTACTTACTTCAAGTCGGCAGATTTGGAAAGTATGTTCCTTGTTCCGCTTGGCCCCTGCGTATCTGCAACTCGTGCTTGACATCCCGCAACTTTCGGAAACAGAAGTTGACTCGGGTTCCATACCAGGATCAGAGCTATGGGACAAGGGACCAGCTCTAGCTCGCATTATCGACCGAAACAAGCACGATCACAGCTTCAAAAGAGCTTTGCGCTGGGCACGCTGGAACGCACCGAGAGGTAGTCAGGAGCAGTCATTCTCGCCTTCGCTTCTTACCACATCACCAATGTCTTCCACTATTGTTATCGTATTTCTTTGCGCTAGTTATGCTCTATACTCACTGCTGTGCTTGATTCGAAACATTCGAATCGCCAAAGCCATTGGCATCCCAGTGGTATGGAGCCCCATCAGCCCATTCAACCCGTTTTGGATCATCTTCAATAAACGGCTGTCCCCGATTATCCAACGTCTCCCCCTCAGCCTGGGAAGCTGGACTCAACACGATGCGCTAGACTGGACCTGGGTAGACCGCGCTCATGGAGACTCACAAGTCCATGAGAAGCTCGGCGACACCTTCGCTCATGCCACCCCAAGGGAGATCGAAATACACACGCGCGATCCTGCTGTCGCCGACGAGGTGTTACGGAAACGTGCCAATGAATTCCCCAAAATAAGCCACTATGCCAGTAAGCTACACCCAAACTTTCTCAAAGTTTCCTCGAAGAGATGTTTGCTGACAACCGTCATCACAGAGGTGCTCGATTTTCTTGGTACGAGTCTTGTCTCGTCAGATGGCGAGGACTGGGTTCGCCATCGCAAAGCCACCGTCTCTACACTGAGCGACAGAAATAATCGACTTGTCTGGACCGAAACCATCAGGCAGACGCAGCAGATGATCAAACACTACTTCTCAGCCTCGAGCGGTCGCATCATTGACCCCGTAGAAGACGTTCGAGAGGTGTATCTCCACGTTTTCACGGGGGTTTGCTTCGGTGTCAAGTACGACTTCCGCCAAGCCGCAGAAAAATACATACCGGAAGGTCACTCACGCAGCTACAAGGACTGTCTTCACACCAGTCTTAAGGACTTGCTCATTCTCCGTCTGGTGCCAAAGTGGATTTTGGATCTGCCCTTCTTGCCACATAGGATTAGCAACTTTCGCGATTCCGCACGTGAAATGCGCCAATATCTCGACGAGATGATTGCTTCTAGTAAAGAGGAGCTGGAAGAAAAGGGAACAAGAAGACGAACTCAGACGGATAATCTTCTAAGCTTCATGGTCAAGAGCAATGGCGAGATTGAGGCCGAGAACGTGAGTTCCGACGTGAGCTTGAAGCGGAATTATCTTACAGAGTCAGAGATCCGTGGGAATCTCTTCACTTACTCCCTTGGTGGGCACGAGTCTTCCGCTCATACCTTGACTTTCGCGCTCTATCTCCTTGCAGCTCTTCCACAAGAGCAAGAGTGGCTGGCAGCAGAGATCACGTCAGTCCTTGGCCAAAAGACAGACTGGCAATCTGAAGAATCATTCATGGAAGTGTTCCCTCGCTTGAAGAGATGCCAAGCTGTCATGGTGAGTACCATAATAGAGCTTTCCATGTTTGATTTGGACTCACAGGGTGATTCTAGAACGAAACCTTGCGGCTCTATCCATCAGTCTCTGTGCTGCCGAAATGCACCGGTTCAGGGTCCACGACACTTCTCGTCAGCGGGAGCGACCGACATATCCCGCCAAGTGTCAATGTCTACGTTAACATGCCCAGCATTCAAATACACAAGCCAGTTTGGGGCCCGGATGCGACATCATTCAGACCAAGCCGTTGGATCACTTCATCACAATCACATGCAGGGCTGGAAAACGAGCAGCTCCGGGCCCCCCCTGAGGGCGCATTTCTACCGTGGAGTGACGGCAAGCGTATCTGCCCCGGGAAAAGGTTCTCTCAGGTGGGCTTTGTGGCAGCGCTTGCGGCAATCTTGCTCAAGCATAGAATTGAAGTTATTCCTGATGCTGGGGAAAGCATGGGTGACGCGCGTAAACGAACGCTTAGAGTGGTCAACAACACGTATGCTGTCATGACTGTTCACATGTATGAGCCGTCATCTGTAAAGCTAGAACTTATCAAAAGATAGTAGCCGAGTGTACGGCTATTCAGTATTTAGTATCCACGGCTTTGACTTCAACTCTCCTTGTTTCGGGCCCTGTAAAGACGATGGTGACGACAGCGACGACACTGATCACGGGGAAGATATACTTCCACTCTCACTACAAAGCTCATGTTTCTGTACAAAAGGCTTCAAGTGGCTAATACGAAGTAGAGATAAATGAATCGGACGAAGGGTCTTTCTACGAGCTTAGTCCCTGAAGCTTCTTGTGCACGGTTCAGAATGAATCGCAACGACCTCCCACCGGCCCTCTCGCAACTCTCACTTCTCGGCAATCGCCCACTTCAGTACATACTTAGACAAACTCTCTTTGGCAAGTGGAAAGTCGTCTAGTAATAAGAGCCGCTCGGGTAATTCGGCATCCATTGACACCTGGGCAGCTTCCACGCGGAAACGTGAGCAGACGACTCGCGGCAAAACCCAGGATTGCTGCGTCAGCGTTATATCAGCTCGATAATAGGTTTCGGAATGCCTTCAGCCCTAGAGCTAAAAGAGTGGAAAAGATAAGCATTGACGATTTCGGCCGAAACATGTATTGGGATAGATGGAGTTGCCTGCCGAAGGGTGTCAACAGGATGAAATATGTCAAGGGTACCTTCACGAAGAATCACGGCCGCATGTTTGATCACTTTTGGGCAATACTTGAAGTCTTGTCTTAGGGTCTGTTTCTCCGCTGGTGAAACGTCTCCCTCCAATGCACCTCTGATGTTGTTGCATTTATGCGTCCACCAACGCTGAAGTCATTCGGACAGAAACACTTTGCCAGTTTGTTTCCATCAAATGCTGCATACCTATTGTGTTGGAACAAGAAACCCCAGAAGACCCAGAGCAGTTGAAGCCTGAAGAAACACCACACGCATCAATGAAGCAAGAAGGAAACGAAGCTGTGGTAGAGCATGCGCGCTCCTCAGTTGACGTCTTCTCTGCTCCTCCTGAGCTCGACAGGCACTCAACTGGAGAAGACTCAGTCGCTGCTGAAGACAAACAAGAGCCCATTCTCATCACATGGGATGGGCCGAACGACCCCCGCAGCCCCAAGAATTGGCCTTCAAAGAAGAAATGGGCAGCAGTATTCTGTGGTAAGTTGGCTTGAACTCAGGACATGACAGTCCATGTACTCACAAATCACCGTCAACAGTCTCATTCTACACCCTCCTGTCGCCAGTGTCCTCATCCATGGTCGCGCCCGCCCTGGAAGCAATAGCCCACGACCTCACCATCCCTTCCGCCTTTGAACAGATCCTCGTCCTCTCTATCTTCGTCCTCGCCTACGCCCTCGGGCCCCTCATCTGGGGCCCTCTCTCCGAGCTGTACGGCCGCATCATCATCCTCCAGCTCACAACCCTGCTCTACATGGCTTTCAACCTCGGCTGCGGCCTCGCCACCACAAAAGTCCAGCTCATCGCCTTCCGCTTCCTTGCTGGCTTCGGCGGCTCGGCACCAATGGCCGTCGGCGGCGCCGTCTTCGCAGACCTCTTCAACGCCGAGGAGCGCGGGCGAGCTATATCGATCTACTCGCTCGCGCCCCTCCTGGGCCCGGCCATCGGCCCCATCGCGGGCGGCTTCATCACGCAGGAGACCACCTGGCGCTGGATCTTCTACAGCACCACCATGTTCGCGGGCCTCGTCCAAGGGATCGGCTTGTTCGTGCTCCAAGAAACCTGCGCCCCGGTACTTCTGGTCCGCATCAAGAACCGCCTCGTCAAGGAGACGGGCAACACCGCCCTGCGCACCGAGTTCGACAACCCGGACCGCACCGTCCTCCGCGCCCTCGCCGGCGCCCTCACACGCCCGTTCCGCCTCTTCGGCACGCAGGTCATCATCCAGGCGTTGGCCGTGTACATGATGTACCTCTACGGCATCATGTACCTTGTTCTCTCCACCTTCTCGGCTCTCTGGACGACGAGGTATGGAGAGTCGACCGGCATCAGCGGGCTGAACTACATCTCGCTTGGCCTCGGCTTCTTCCTCGGGGCCCAGACATGCGCCAGGTTCCAGGACCGCGTTTACGTCGCTCTCAAGAAGCGCTACGTCCCTGACGGCGGGCCTGGGAAGCCAGAGTTTCGCGTGCCGATGATGGTTCCGGGGGCGGTTCTCGTACCCGTCGGATTGCTGATATACGGATGGTCTGCGCAGCACAAGGCCCATTGGATCCTACCTAATCTTGGCGCGGTGCTGTTCAGCGCGGGCGTCATTGTAGGGTTCCAGGGCATTCAGGCGTTCTTGGTCGATACGTATACGAGGTATGCCGCGTCTGCCATCGGCTCGGTCATGGTGCTGAGAAGCGTTGCTGGGTTTGGGTTTCCGTTGTTTGCACCGGCTTTGTACCGTAGGCTGGAATATGGGTGGGGGAATACGCTGCTGGCATTGATTGCCGTCGGTATTGGTTTGCCTGGCCCCATTCTCTTGTGGGTGTTTGGGGAGCGGCTGAGAAAGAGGAGTCAATTTGCCGCTGGCTGAGGATAATCTTATCGCAGGTTGGATGGCCCGAGGTCTTATTGTCGTAAGTCGAGTATCAATAAGGATGCGCCAACTAAAAGAAGTTAACTGATTTCCGCCATCATCAAGCGTGGATCCTGACAGGAGGCAAGCAGCGTGCAAGTGGTACAAATATCTTGATTGACTATGTTGACACCGCAAAAGAGCCGCAAGTCTGCTTGGCAGAGCAGCTGGCATTCTTGCACTTGCGACTCCAGACAGGGCACACAGTGAGGCGTTATTGAAGTAAGGCCACATGCTCATGCTATTTCATAACAACCAGACCTCTAAGCCAGCTACCTAAAGCCAAGTTCCGTGAACGCCATAGACCGTTTGCCCTTCATTTTTGTCAAACGGGCAGGTGAAGCCAAAATAAATCGATTCCCGATAGAGTGCTTTTGTAAGTGGTATCTCGTTCTTTTTTCAGATAGAGTGTGCCGTTCGCGAGGTTGTTTCCATTCTTCTCACATAACCTATGCGGCGACCTCAGTCTTGGTGTCGACCTTCTTCGCCTCGGGCTGAGCAGCGGCTCCGTCATCTTCACGGGCGCGCTTGCCGTTGTTGTTCTTGTCTTCCGCGACGGGCTCGCCCTTGTCGTTCGTGGCCTGAATAGTAGGCTTGCCGCTGCAATGGAGGTTAGTAAGATAGTCAACGGTCAAGTTTGGGGTGAAGACATACGCGTTGCGGTCGTTACCGCGCTCATTGGGATCCCTGCGGTTCTCGTTGTCACGTCCGCCCCGGCGATCACCGCCACGGCCTCTGCCACGGCCTCCACGGCCACCGCGACCTCCACGACCTCCCCTGAAGCCGTTCTTCTGGTCGTTGTCGCGGCGCTCCCTCCAGTTGTCCTTGTTGTTGTTGCCGCCACGGCCACCCCTGCGGTTGCCATCCTTGCCATCCTTGCCCTCAAAGAAGCGGCGCGACGTGTTGGGCTCGAGCTTGCCAGCGTGGATGAGGGCGCTCTTCTCCTTGACGTACTCGGTCTTGGGCATGATCTTCAGGTCGTGCTCCTTCCACTTGGGCTTGGGGTCGAGGGCGAGGAACTTCTGAGCGGCCTCCTCATCAGGGAACTCGACGAACACGGAGCCCTTGAAGAGCTTCTCCTGGGTACGGCGGAGACGGACAGAGTTGATGGGGCCGAACTTGGTGAAGAAGGCCTCAAGGTCGAACTGAGTAGAGGGCTCCTCGTCGCCGAAGCCCTTGACGTAGACGCAGCGAGCGTTGAACCTATCGTTACCAGGGGTGTAAGGCTGCTTGCGCTGGATCGTCTCTTCTCCCTCCTCGCCAGCGATCACGAGGGCGGGGCTCTCCTTAAGAGCAGCGACAACGGCGGAGTAAGGCTGGAAGCGGCGCATGCGCTTGAAGGAGGTGATCGTCTTGAGAGGAATGGCCTTGTTTTCGAAGCCACCAGTGAGCTCCCACAGGTACTTGTCATGGGGCAAGTTGCTATCTGACAGGTAGAACTCGACCTTTTGGTCAAAACGTTAGCTCGTTTGTCAACGACAGGCATCCTTGCAGAGAGGGCCTTACCTGCTTGCGGATCTCCGCCGGGTCATCTGTCTCCTGGAGGAGCGAAGCATCAAACTTAACGTTGTTCGAGTGGTTCTTATCGTCGATCTTTGCAGTCGTCTTGAGGACCTCAGGCTCCTCCTTCTTCTCCTCGGGCTTCGCCTCGCTCTCTTCAGGCTTGGCCTCGGCCTCGGTCTTCGCAGGCTCCTCGGTCTTGGCAGGTTCCTCGACCTTCGCAGGCTCCTCAGCCTGGGCGGGCGCCTCAGCGGCGACAGCTTCGATGGGCTTGGTTTCCTCGGCGGCGCTCATTGTGTGGCGAGTCGAGATTCAAGTTGGAAAAAAGTAGTCTGCACGAGGGACAATTAACGATGAAATTCCTCGAAAAAAGAAGTACTCGGTCGGGAAACAATGACTCCGTCGCGTATGACTGGATGAATAACACGGCGAAAGGTGAATTGAGGCTGGGCAAGGAGGAAGAATATTATGTGGCGGGGTACGGTCCTCGACCCCAAAGAGTCAGACAGCAGGGTAACGTGAGTAATTCGGAGACAGGAGAAAAAGAAAGCTTACAGTTTAAGAATCGGACCAATGCGATTCGGCGACCGTGGTTCGAGACGTGGGTGAGTGAGAGAAACAAGGCTGTGTTGCTGAAGAAAAGTTGCTTCGTTTCTCGTGTGGATTTTATTTGGCAGCGCGAGAAAGTAGAGAGCAGGCCGTTTCCCCAGCGAGGATTTTGCGACGAGAATTCGCATGCACGAGCAACAGCTCCAGTTTCTGCCGCAGCAGGTTGCGCGCATTCGATGCACACCGCCCGCAGCAAGTCCCACTTGGTGAGGTGGGGAGACTGAAAAAATTGACCACACGGGTGGCAGGCGAAGGGTGAATCGCGAGAGGCGCGGTACGTACCAGGACCACCCCATCCGGGAACTCTTGCTCCAAACACAGCCCAAGACTTTGCTGCTGCCTTAGGTAAGCCAACGAGAGCTTTCCACCCCTCAAGCGCGCGTTGTGGGATGTACGGTACGTACCGATTTCTTGTGTGCGGGAGATGCCGTTCCATCACCAAAAATTCGGTCTCGACGTCTCGTGCTCCTGAAGCTGTCGCCATCCCTCCGGCCCTACGAGTGCGATCACGTCCCCGTCGACACCACAATTAGCCCAAGATGAGAGCAAGAAAGCCGAGGTGGTACAGCCTTCAGTCCATGGTATGCCCCCGAACAAACCATCTTTCCCCTCGCACGAGCGTCAATTGAAGCACCCACACAACTTGCGAGGCCGCCCTCCTCGACCTCTACCTCATGCGATGCTTCTATCTATACCACGCCGCACACAACACCCTGGCTGTAAACAAAAACCGCTGACCACTATTCTACCGCCAGAAAGTCCGCCAGTCATGGAACAAATACAACCTATTCAACATGCTGATGACAAGGCTCAAACCTTTTCGCTTTAAGCAAACTCATTTCCAGCAAAAATGGGCGGCCAAGTCACTCACCCGAGGCTACCACGGCGCCAACATCAAGGAGTCCGACTGGTCTCGCATGTTCTCTCGCCGCCTTTACTCTGCCGTTGACATGCCCCCGGCCTACCTCGCCAAGTACGACGGCTCCGAACAGGCTGGCGGCCGCGGTTCCGGCCGCAAAGACCTGGATATCAACGCCGGCTCGTTCTCCCGCTCCGAGAAGGAGCGCAAACAGCGCATCATCTCAGACAGAGAGGACAAGCTTCCTTATGTCCACCCCAGGCTGGCCAAGAGGGACGACTTCTCAGAACTCCTAGGCAGACCCGTTAGGCATATGACGCCCTACATGCAAATGGCGTTTGCGCCGCTCGAGAGGAGACTAGACGTGGCCATCTTCCGTGCCATGTTCGCCAGCAGTACCCTCCAGGCGAAGCAGTTCTGCACACACGGCGCCGTCAAGGTCAACGGCAAGACGGTAAGCTTTTCCAGTCGCGTTGCACACACTCGACTCGGCCTTGACGACGACTAACACCGCCCCTCTTTTCAGATGCGCTATGGTGCTTACCTCCTGAACCCAGGCGACATGTTCCAAGTCGACGTAGACTCCGTTCTCTATGCCACTGGCCGACCCAAGACCCCCTTACACGCAAAGTGGCTCGCCGGCGAAGACTATGAAACTCTCCGGGCTGCAAAGAGGGAGGAATACCGTAACAAGAGCAACAGCTCAGAAGCAGCTGCTGAGGCCCCGGCTGAGACCGAAGCCGAGGCCTCCGAAGAGAAAGTCGAGGCTGAGTCTGCAGCCAAGGACGAGGGCGAGGAAGCAGAGGGTGAGGGCGAGGTAGCCGAGGCCACAGAGGAGCTCACTGAGGAGCAGCGCGCCGCGCAGCAGAAGAAGCAGCTTAAGGCCCTCATCAGCTCCGCCAAGGCACTCCTCTACGACGGGAATGGCCTCAACCCTCGCAAGAAGCGCCAGCTCCGTGCCTTCACGAGCGAGGTCAAGCGCGCCCTCTCCCAGGCCGGCCGCACCGCCGAGAGTGCCACCATCAGCCCCGACAACGTCATTGACCACCTCTCCTCCATGCTCAAGGACTTCAAGCTGGAGGGCAACCAGGTCGAGGCCATCATTTCCCCTGAGCAGGAGCAGCAGCAGCAGGAACAACAAGAGTCAGAGAAGGCGGAGCAAAAGGTCAGCGCCAAGAAACAAGAGACCAGGGACACCATCAAGGAGCTCATCACCAGCGACGAGGTGCGCCAGGCTGTCAAGGGCCTGTCCCTGGCCGAGCAGACGGCTCTCGCAAGCCTGCTCCGCACCAACGCCGAGAACCCCATCGACGAGTCCAAGCCGTACTGGACCCCCTGGGAACCCCGCCGCTACATGGCCCCCTTCGCCTTCATCCCTCGCTACCTCGAGGTGAACCAGAACATCTGCGCCGCCGTCTACCTCCGCCACCCCGTCGCCCGTCGTGGTTTCGCCGAAGTGCCCACACCCTTCTCTTACGAGACAAACCAGCTCGCCTTTAACTGGTACTTGAGGAGGCGGTAGACGCTTTGTTAATGATGTTTGGTTGGTGGATGAAGGACGTGGTGGTAGCATTCGCCCCTGAGGAGGGGTCCAGGCGGCATTGTACAACAGGATATAGACCCCAAGCTTCTACGACGCGAATGTAAAGGCTTAGACGTAGTCTTATATGTACATCATCTTTGGTAGAGGAAATGAAAGACTCTGCCCTTCTCCACGTTGCTCGTTGCCTGCCTTTGCTTCCAGGCCCGCCCCCACATTTCTGCCCATGTGCGTGCTACTTGGGATGTGTTGGTCGTCGTCAACATACTCTGCAAAGGATGGTAAACACCAGTATTCGTTTCTAGCATAGACACCGCCCATTTTGCCTGAAACTTTCATGTCCTGCAACGAGAAGTTTCCAGACGTCAGGTAGTAAAAGAAATGGTAGAAAGACGGCGTTGGCAGAGACGACGATAATAAAGATCACGAGGGTACAGACGAGAGTAGAGACACCGGGAATACAGGCGCCATAGTAGTCGAAATACTCTCCGCCCAGCTAAATGTATTTGCCCTAGATGTTCATCGCACTTAGGGTCTACGGTTTTCTTAGGCTGGTTGGAAGGCAACGAACGTCAACTACGAGACATCAGGCACAGGCCAGGAAGGACGCGAGGAGAGCGTCTTGACAATACTAACCCTAGTATTGCTAAATGACCTGGAAGGGTTTAGGAATCACGACGATAGAGACAGCAAGATAGACAAATTTTGGGAAACAACCCTTTTTGAACCACACAGGAACTAAGCTAACAAAGAGAGTAGACGTCAAGGAAATCAAATGCCAAGTAAGTGAAGACGCCTGTCATGCCAGACCGTCTCCTACCCCTCCCTCTCCATGACCTCATCCGAGTAAAATACAACATCAAGGGGTAAATTTGCTAGACATAAGTGGGCTCCTCCATCCAGCGTGTGCCTCTACCCACTCACCACATTGTGCGTCCACAGCGAGAGATATTAGCTGGTTCGACACCAGAAGGCGGCAAGAGTATTGAGCGTGGCGTCATAGATTATAAGAAAACCCTATTCCGAGTGGCAAGTCTTTGCGAAAGAAATGAAACCACGAGGATACTCTGCTAGCGCAAATGTGTTCGCCCAACCGACCCCATGTTTCTCCCCGAGGTCCTCCTCTCCCATGTCCGCCACAGTATGATAGGATGCGGCAAGTAGGACTACTGTTCCCGAGAACGCCTCATCGCCAGAATCAAGCCTCGCAGAAGCAATGACTCCTCGTGTTTGCTTTCGCGTCTTTCCCTCCTAGTCGGCATCAAAACCCCTTGCACGACTGCTTCGCAAAGACTTTTGGGTGATGTTGGGTTTCCGTAAGTGATTAGATGAGGGTTGTGATTAAAAGAGGTCGAGAGAAAAAGGGGTGATAAGAAAGAACAAGAAGAGAACCGACAAAGAGGCGCGTTGTGCTGGTATTGTATGGGCATCATGGGTACTTAGACATGGGTCGTAGAAAGAAGAATGCGAACAAGTGGCGTCAAGAGACCGGCAAAGAAGTCTTAGCGGAGCGAGAAACCCTTCCGCTTGCCTTCCTTCTCGATGGGCCGGCCGCTTTCGACCCTTTGCTTCTTCTCCTCGAGCTCCATGCGTTGGCGCTCGAGCTGCTCCTTCATCTCCCTGTGGCGCGAGTAGAGCTCCTCTTCGCTCTGCTTCAGCTTGCTCTCCTTTTCGGCGACCTTCTGCTGGAAGACCATCTTCATCTCGGCCTCCATCTTGGCGAGCTTCTGCTCGTGCAGGTGGCGCTCCTCCTCCTGCTTGACAGCGGGGTTGACCTCCTTGAAAACGCTGGGGTCCTGGGACACGCCCATTCCAATGAGCTTGTCGGTACGGTAGTTCTCGTACAGGCTGTTGTTGGTGTGCTCCTTGAGCTCCTCCATGTGGGTGCGGATAAGCATCTGGCGAAGCTTGACGAAGTCGCAGTGCTCCTCGTTGTCGACCTCAATCACACCCCAGGGGTATGAACGGCCGCGAACCTTGCGTCCATCCGCGTTGGTGATCTCGTTGGTAGCACCGACAACAGCGAACGGGACCTTGGACATGATCTCGTTGTTCTCAGCAATGGTCTCCTCATCATCGAGCTCGTAGCGAGGGCCCTCGAAAATCTGGATACCGTGGTACTTGATGTCGGACAGAATCTGGAGGGGTTAGATTTTGAGCTTTAGGGGGGAATTGAATGGGACATACTCTGGACTTAAAGTTGGCAATCTCCTCGTCGGTGAGGGTGTCAGCCTTAGCAATGACGGGGATCAGGTTGACCTTGGTGTGAAGGCGACGCATGACCTCAATGTCGAGAGGCTTCAGGGAGTGGCCAGTGGGCTGGATGAAGAAGACACAGGCATGGATGCGGTTGTCAACGATGTTCATGCGGTTGACCTTGTTCTCGGCGTCGAGGTATGCGTCGTAACGCTGCTCGATGTTGTCGACAATGGGACGCCACGACTCGTCGTTGTTGACAAAGTCGCCAAAGCCGGGGGTGTCGACGACGGTCAGACGGAGGCGGACGCCGGCCTCCTCAATGTCGGCGCTGATGGACTGAATGGTAACAGTCTTCGGGATAATGTCGAGGCTAGGTCCCTTGCGCTCCTTGGGAGGGTAGAGGGAAGTGTTGAAGAGGGTGTTCACCAGAGTGGACTTTCCGAGGCCAGATTCACCTGTACGCCACTTGTAAGAGAGTGTTCAAGACAAAACGAAGCTGTCTAGAAGAGACTTACCAACAACCATGACGTTGAAGTTGAAACCCTTGCGGACACTCTTGCGGTGCCATTGGTTAGGCAGGTTAGCGAAGCCGACATAGCCCGTCAGCTTGCGGCGAACAATGTTCCTAAGATCGCTGGAAGGCGCCGCCATAGGGGGCACAACACCGCCAGCTAAGGACGCGTTAGAAATGGCTTCTTCGATCTCGTTCGCAGAAACAAGCTTGCCGGCGGGGGGCGACGCCGGCGCCGCCGAGGGCGGCGGGGAGGTAGCAGGAGAACCTTCGGAGGCTATTTACGCAATCATGTCAGCGCTCATGCTCGTACCGTAGTAACGAGTGGTAAGTATGTTTGGCAAGGCATAGGCAAGAGGATCTTCTCTAACCCGGTGGCCGTTCAGAGACGTGTCTGGCGGGATCGTCGTTCTCTTTGCCAGGTTGTGAAAGCCGACTAGCAGACGACGGACCGGGCTGTCCGTCGCTGTTGGGTTTACCCACGTCGAGCATGGACCGAATGATTTGAAATTGCGTAGTGGGAGACGACCCTGCTTTTGACTGCTGTTTGATTTTCATTGTGAAATCGGCGTCCTTATCTCTCCACCCAACGGTCTTGCCCTTGCCCTTGCGGTCCTTGGAGGGATTGTCCGAATTGTTGGCCAATGTGTATGTCGTTTTGTTTGGGTACTCGGAGTAGGGCAGGTTGATATCTCTGGTCTACCAATAAAGGACCAAAAAAGGGGAAACCAAGAAATGGTAGATGGTGGAACGAATGTGGTCGGGTAAAGAGAAGTGAGGTGATGTTGTTGAGAGATCGATCCTGAAACTCGATCGATCCGGAGCGGGAGGTAGAAACAGTCCAACGAGGCCATGTGGTCGTCGCTTGCCGCAGATGGATCCAGTGCCCTCTTGCCTCGCCTTGCCATAGTCTCACAATCTTCGTCTCCGGGAAGGAAGGGGGCTTACCCATATCGAATACGCGGGGAGCAGTCAAGGTTGAGAAGGAATTGGTCGAGAAGAAAAGTCTGGGGAGCGGAAGAAAGAGTTAGCTATGCCGCAAAGATGGAAGAGGCTCGGGGGAAACAAAGATCGAGTAAGGAGGTGAAGTGGACAGGGAGGAGCATGATCGGAGGCAGAAGGACGTCAGGAGCAGACCGCGCGGCAGCAAGATCAAGCCAGGAGGTCGAAGGAATGGCGCGAACAGGAGAGATGGGGTGATGAAATAGGATATTATCCTGCCTCGTAATTCATGGCAGGAGGTATTCGCAGAGAAATCGTGAAGGAAACACGTACGTACCTGGACGTCTACGAAGTAGTCGCGTGTCAAGGAGTGTCGCAGAAGGGGAAAAGGTTAACGAGAGAAAGGGGGCAGCAACGTCAGGTGATGGCGATGGACTGCAAAGGACAATTGGGGTGGAAATTTCTCGTGCCCTGAGGGAAGAGATACTGACGATGCTCGAAGCAGTATCGATGATGTCGAAGGGGAAGGGAAGAATCACAACCTCAGGGAGAGAGAGTGTGGTGGTTGCGAAAGGTGTGAGGTTAGGTAGAGTAGGTCGGTCAGGTAAGGTAGGACGACGAAGGTACGACTACGTTTTAGGTGGAAGGGGAAATTTGGGGTGCGACGGGGACAGGAAAGATTTGGGCTGTGCGGTGCGACCCCGTCCCGTTTCTCCCACGGTGGCAGACAGTGCAGAGCAGGTGCAGCGTCCCTTCCCTTTCCTTCCCGGTCCTCTTCCCGTTCACGCTGCTGCTGCTGCTGCTGCCGCCGCCACTACCTAGGTACCTACCTGGGGACCTTGGACCGCTGCACCTGTGCTTCGGCTCCCGTTCGCTGCATGAGGTGGTGCTGGCAGCGCGGATGCTGCAGCGAGCTGCCCTTCTGTTCCCAGTGGCATCGTCTGTGTACAGGGACCAGCATGTGCTGTAAAGGTTGGGAGGGTGGCCTGCTGCTGGCCGCTGCGTGGTCGACGAGCACGTTGCTGCTCCCTTCACGCTGGGAGCAAAAGGGGGTTGAGCTGTTCTAATCCCAGTCTGGCTAGCTTGGCTTGGGTGGGGTAGGTGGCAGGGGTATTGGATGGAGAAAGAGAATTAGAGACCGGGGCTGCCTTCATTGAAAGCCTCTGATTGGCTCACGAGTGGAGGTCGTAATGAAGCATCAGGAAAAAAAAAACCGCCAAAAGGAGGCCCTTGGAGATTGGGGACGACCGACTCGAATTTCATGAGGACGGGGGAGATTTGCTCGGTTGGCCCCGTGGTTCACAGATGGTTCACAGATCACATAGCAGACGGACAAAAGTAACGGTTGTTCAACGGAAGACCCGACTTGTCGTTCTAGATGCTCCCTCTTCCCATAGGCAGCCATCAGTTAGTTACCTTACCTGGAAGGCAGCTGAGGACCCCTTCATCATGCCTGTGCTTGGGCGGCGGACTACGCGATAATCTAATCCTGCTCCGAATTCGTACACGGCATGGCCTTACCAGCATGTCTGCTCCACTCTCATAGTGTTTGCCGGCAATGGGGGCCAACGGAAGAAACAATCTGGGGCGTTTGGGCAGCCTAGGCTTTAGCCTCTCTCTACGGACGACGTACGGATACCCTCTGGGCTCTGCCAGCTGCGTACGGATACCCAACAAGTCAATTCGCAGGTGTCCGTGATGGCTTGCAACAATGACAGGTGAACCGTCAGGGTGAAACGACAAGCACCGGTTGAGTTTTTCAGAGCCGCCTTCTGTGCTGTGTCCCATGTGCATTGGTGGCCGATGTGCATAAAGTCCTTGCCTTTAAGGTACTGTCAACAATGCGAGCAAGCTGCAAACTTACGTATTCGGGCTTTGGGAATGGGACGAAAATGAGACGGCCCAGCTGCTGGCTAACTCTGCTGTACTCTTTGACGAATGCCTCTGGCCGCCGCCATTACGGAATCCCGCTGCCCACCTACCTACCTTGAGTGCCTCTGGAAGTTAAGTCGCCTCAATGTTAGTAAGGCAGGTAGCATGTTCTGCTGGCGTGTGGCAGCAGACGCGCTCTGATTAGGCGTTCGTGAATGTGGCGTCTGGTCGCATTGAGAGCCAGGAAAGCATCAAACCGACCTCCAATTTCCACGTCTCAACCATGATCCATGGGACGAAGAAACAGCGACACCAGCGCCTGCGCCGGGACCACCGTGGATTCACAATATGGATACCCAACTGAGAGTGGGCTGTGGACACGGGATGCACCTGTGGACTGAGGTGCCCGGTGCAATTGAGATTCTGCTTGGGTGTAATGGAGACGCGGGAAATGGAAACGGTCGGACGTCGGTCACAAGCGACAAGTCACCATCAATTGCAGATATTCTGCTCTTTTTCGACCCGTCAACCGTCAACCCCATGCCCGCCAATGCCTTCAAGTCCCTCACACAATTTTTTTTGACAAATTGCCCGTCGTCTCAATGCGCCTCAGGCAGCCGCCCCAACACGAAGGGGACCTCTTTGGCATCGCGGGACGTACCCTTAAGCGAGAGCCGGCTCCCGGTTGGCGGTGGATCCGGGCTTCAGCTAGGCAGGAACGGGAAAATGTTGGTCCCGACGCACAAGCCACTTCCTGACACCCCCGGCTCCATTGGCTCCTCTGATATGCTGCAAGCTTCATTCACATCAGGTCTTCACACCCCTTCATCTGCTTGGCCACTTTTACTTGCAGGAAACCCCCGTGTGCCTGCAGGAGCAGTCCCTGGATCGCGACCACACCAACAGGAGCCCTTCCGCCAGCTGCCAGGCCAGCCAACAAGCCAGCCCGGTCAAGCCTGCCTCTGCTTCCCGTCGGGGGTCTCCTCCCATCGGGACTTGCCAGTCAGTCGTGTCTCCAAAAATACCAACACAGCACACGACGTCTGCCGAAGACTGATCCCCGCCGCTAGCTGCACGGAACGGCTCCCCAGTGCACCGATGCGCAGCCACTGTTAGCCATCCACATCATGGCCTTACACACCTATCACGCTGCCCATACGAAGGAACTGCAATCGTTGACACTTGCATGTACGAGGTAGTGCTGGCGACGACGTTTCCCTGTTTCTTGCGACGGGAATGCTCCTCCATCGTGCCAAGTGGCGTGTCATTGGCCGAGCAGATCCTACGTCTCGAGACGATAGTGGTTGCTTCGTCTATGATTTGCGTACTCACTCAGTATACAAGTACATTAGTCCAGCTGGTCCTGCAATCGCAAGTCGACAGACCAGACTGCAGGATCAAGCCAGATAAGAAACCTGATGCAGGTCTGGCAGCCCGCTTTGCCGTGTCTCGGGTCTCACTGTCTCGCCCAAACACCTTGCGTCTGTTTCGTCAGCCCGTCGACCGCATTGGCGCAAATCTGCCCGCGACAGACAAGAAGCAAACACGACCAAAAAAATTCCAAGATATATGTTTGGTTGGTTGGCACGCTCGCAAACACCAATCAATCCCGCACCATTTTGTTTCGCCCCTGGCAAGCCGTTCCTTCAAACCTCGATCAAGCCGTCTTTTTCTTGTCTTTCTTTGGAAACATCTTGTCTCTATCCTCGTTGACTTTAATGATGGCCTCCCTTGCTCCCGGCCACGTCTTCCGCTTGCCCGTCTCGAAGAGGCGGTAGATATGCGGCGAATAAGCCCCCCACGCTACCAGCCGGTAGAACTTCCGGTCCTGCCACCAGAACTGCCACCCTTTCCAACCCCAGCCCAGGTACTCATGCATACCAGTGCCTGCCATCTCGTGGACGAATCTGAACCACGGATACTGCTGGCCAGACCCGAGGGGCGCTCCAGCAAAGGCTCGAAACCTTTTCCAAGTCCACTTTTGGTACGCTGCGGTGCTGCGGCGCATCTCCGCCTTGGACGGCAACGAAGAGTTGCCCACCCATACCTGTGCGATAGCCATTGCCTGGAGCTCACGGTACGATGCCGCATTGTCGCCGACAGTGCAGTAGCTCACGCAAGCGAGAGAATCCGGGTAGTCGATGGCAAAGATGTTTTGGTACAGATTCGGGAGGGGCGGGGCCTTCGGATCCGGGGCCGGGGTGTGGGATAAATCCGGCAGAAGTGAGAAATCCGGCCGGTACCCGGTAGCCGCGACGATGACGTCCACATCCTCGATGATCCTCCCGTCGTCCAGCTGGACGGAATTCGGTCCCACGATGCGCGTCAACCCCCGAACCGACTCGGCACGGCCTTCTCGAAGACGCGAGAACAGATCATCGTTGACCACAATGACGCTGAGGCTGAGTTTCAGACTGGGCGACGGCTCGAACCCCCAGCCTGGATCCTGTTTCCCGAGGATCATGGAATTCTTCTTGATGACAGACTCGGTAAGGAGACTAAATATACCCGGGAGGAAGTGCTCCAACCAGTGGCCGAAACGAGAAGTACGCCACGACATCACAGCATCTAGAGGGCCGTCCTGATTCATGCGAGGAATTATTTTCGCACCTCGTCTGTGTGACAGATACACTTTCGAGGCGTAGTCTGCGAGTTCCTGGTGATCGCATAAACAAGTGAAGTTGGATCAGCCAACAGGGGCGCATACTCACCACGACAGTATCACAAGCCGTATTCCCAATGCCCATGACGATCACATTCTTGTCTTTGAGCCCCTCTGGCCTGTTCGTGATATTAGCCAATTCCCGGCACTTTTCAAACCGGGCCTACTTACCCTTTGTAGGCTTGAGAGTGCATGAACTTCCCCTCGAACTGGTCCAGATTCTCAATAACTGGATATACCGGCGTTGTCTCCGACCCACTAGCAAGCACAACTCTGTCAAATGGCCGCGGCGTCGCTTCGCCTTTGATGTGCACCACCCACTTGCCTTTCTCCTGGTTCCTCTGGATCAAGTCTACATCCGCGTTGAAAACGATGTTATCGTAAAGCTCAAAGTTTTTGGCATACATCTTGTAGTAGTCAGACCACTCTTGCGCCGAGATGTGGGCAGGATAGTCTACGCCGCCGTCAGAATCCGGGAGACAAAGCTGACCAAGACGAATAGACTTACGGTCAGGAAACGGAAAGTCGGACATGTACGACTGCATGCCTTCATTAGCTGCACGTCAACGCCAGCAAGGATGTTCTATCTTCCGAACTGACTATGAATTTGCTAATTTGCGACTTTGTCCCTGGACTCGGTCAGCCTGATCAATCTCGACATATTCGATGTGTGGTTTGCACTTACACGCCATCGCCGAGGTGACGGACGGGTCGTCCGAGAACGTCCACAAGCCGCCCACATCAGACCGCTTCTCGAACAGCGTCACGTCGAAGCCGACCTCGCGAAGCTCTTTCAGGGCAGAAAGACCTCCCGGTCCTGTTTGGCTCGGATATCAGTCCGGGCACGAGTCTTCTTTCCGGCTGGGGAGGACCACGCACCTGCGCCAATGACGGCAACCGTTCCTCGGGACATGGTGAACTTGGAATATCCCCACAGACGTTTTGATGCAGGGAACAGATTTATGTTGTTGCTGTTGGATATGAACGCAATTCCAACTGCAACGTTAAAATGAAAGAAGCCTCGTCGTCGGGGGATTTTAAGTATAAGCGTCAGCACTCGGTGTGGCAAGTTGGGCCGGTGGGCGGCTCCCGAGACTAGCTCATCCCGGGTGTCTGGGTAGGCACCGCCGTCGCTGAATTCAATGAAGTGAGGCTCAGCGCACCGGAATCCCAGAGCGAAAAATTGAACAGAGTTGATCTGTCACCTCATGGGTAGCCATACGTAGATAAAGCTTCGGACGAGTGCTTGGGTGAGAGCATTCGGAAGCGGGGTTGAAATCCAGGGCTGTCGTTGAGTTCTGATGCCTCCAACGTTACACGGCACGTCCAACACGCTCCGTTCTCCCCATTTAGCTGCATTTCATTCTGGTCGCCAGAATTTTGTGCTTGACATTGATATTTAAGCTCGGGCTACTTGCAACGGCAGAAGTTAATCCTGCGGCGGCAACATTACCTGTAAATGGAAGCAGAAGGGCTACTACGTGAATGCGACAAAGGAGCTATGGGCTTCAGAATATCCAGTTGAGTATCTACAATTCTGCTGCAATTCCGAGACTCATTTTTTTGAGCCGGTGAGAAGCTTGGGTCCGGTTCGTCCGATGAAGCAGATCGCCAGTTGGGCCACAGCTAAGATGGCAGCTCTTTGACATCCCATGTTGGCCCACGGTTAGCCCTTGGTTGACAACAATAACAGAAGTCTGCTTGTTCTTCCCAATGATCAGTTGCGAAGTCATCTGCAGATTCTGCGTGCTTCTACTGCATGGTAGGCTCAGACACGCAGCGCGCCGTGACGATGACAGTTGAGGCCCGTCATCGTCACATGGCAGAAGGTGACAGAGGGTCGGGCGACAGGTCGCAGGCTCCACAAGCTGGGCCACAGCGGTGCGCAGCGGACGTTCAGGTCCACCAATGTAATTGGCGAATCAAGCCTTCCGGAGCATTCTCAACGGACGGTGGAGATTTCCCTGTCATAGCGCGGGACTTGCGCTGCACACGACGGACTCCCGGTGGGCACAGGTATCGTCTTAATCCCATCCGATCAACAGGTCCGCAACCTTCAGACCCCCTTGCCTGTCCTTGCTTCTGATCCACCGATTTCAATCATGCCTCAATGATGTCAACAGCAGACCAGGGTCAGCAGAGAAGTTGTTGAGTTCACAGCCTCGCGCCTCGTCGCTGGCCGCGCGCCTTTCTTCAAAGGGTTTTTTTTATAATTCTCTCATTGCGACAAAAACAAAACTCTTGATACCAAAGAAAAACATGAAAATCCCGCCGCAGCCGTAGAGCCCATTTCCACAGCTCTGGTATTGAACCAGCACCACACTCTCAACACCACACCAATCTTTTCTCCCCGCGCCAATTGCTGATCTCCAACCAACACCCACGACCGCCAGGGCCCGTCCGGCCAGTCATGTTACAGATCTCCAGCCTCAACCCGACGAACCCAAGATCGCCAAGATGAGGTTATTCACGGCGTATTCCCGCCAACACGCCGCCGCCCTGCTCCTCCGCCGCGCACCCGCAGCGCCGTCGGCGGCCGGCAAGATGAGGAGCTTCCACCACGTTACCGTCGGCCGCATCAGGACACACGACCTCCTCCCCCGCCGGAGGCCCACGCTGCAGTCGCAGCACGGCTTCTTCACGGCCAGCGACAAGGGCCCCGAGGGATCCGGCAGCAACGGCAACAACGGCAAGAAAAAGGCAGCTACCACCTCTCTCCCCGTCGCCGTGCTCACTGGCGGGCTTTTTGTTTGGTGGCTGTACCCGTCTGACGACTTTCAGCGCCTATCGATCGCGCCGACGGACCAGCAGAGCGCCGCCGCGCGCGGCGGCTCGCCGGAGCAGAAGAAGGCGAACGAGTCGGCGTGGTACAACTTTGCGCTCAAGTTTGAGAACCTGTCCGATGCCACCGACGTCGAGTGGACCGCTGACAAAATTGTTGGGTTCATCCTCCCGGAATGGTCCAAGGGAGTACCCGGCTATATCCGGAAACTCCAGAGAGAGGTGAGTGAATGGTCCGGGTTTTGAACGGGAAAAGTATGCTGATTGTATCCAAGCTGTCCATGTCACCCGGTTCTCTCGCTGATGAGATTTGGCAAGAGGCTCATGATCCCTTCATCAACCCCGAGGTGCAGTACAGCGCCCGGGTGAGGGTGTCCAACGACCTCTGCGATGAGGAGAAGGAGTTTTTGTCGAGGAGAAAGATGGTCACGACAATGGCCTTGGCCAAGTATCTCGACATTGACGAGAAGGACGTCCACCCCGAAGACGTCCCCACCATCGCCATGTGCGGCTCAGGCGGCGGGCTGAGAGCCCTCGTCGCCGGCACAGGATCCATGCTCGCTGCCGATGAGGACGGACTCTTCGACTGCGTTACTTACACATCTGGTGTCAGCGGCTCCTGCTGGCTCCAGACGCTGTACCACTCGTCCATCTCGCACGGCAGCCTCGGCCGCGTCCTGCAGCATCTCAAGGCCCGGGCGGGCATCCACATCGCCTACCCGCCTGTCGCCTTCCAGACTCTCCTGTCTGCGCCGACGAGCAAATACCTCCTTAGCGGCCTCGTCGAGAAGCTGAAGGGTGATCCGAACGCCGACTTTGGCCTCGTCGACGTTTACGGCTTACTGTTGGCGGCAAGGTACCTCGTCCCCAGAGGCGACCTCGAAGTGAACGACCGGGACTTCAAACTCTCCAACCAGAGGGAGTACATCAAGTACGGGCAGAACCCGCTGCCCATCTACACGGCCGTCCGCCACGAAATCCCAGACGTCGACGTTGACGGCGCCGTAGGCGCCCCCGCCACCTCGGAGGCAGCCAAGGAGGTTGCAAAGAAGGAGGCCTGGTTCCAGTGGTTCGAGATCACGCCCTACGAGTTCTTCTGCGAGGAGTTCTCCGCCGGCATCCCCACCTGGGCCATGGGCCGCCGCTTCGACAACGGCGTCGACGTGCCCCCCGAGGAGGGCTTCCACCTGCCCGAGACCCGCATGCCGTTCCTCCTCGGGGTCTTCGGCAGCGCCTTCTGCGCGACCCTCAGCCACTACTACCACGAAATCAGGCCCCTCGTCCAGAGCCTCACCGGCTTCGGCACCCTCGACGAGATGATCTATGGCTACAACGAGGACCTCAGCAAGGTCCACCCCATCGACCCCGGCACGGTCGCCAACTTCGCGTACGGCATGGAGGGCAAGCTGCCCAAGACCGCGCCGAAGAGCATCTTCGGCACCGAGTACATCCAGCTCATGGACGCCGGCATGTCCAACAACCTCCCCATCTATCCGCTCCTCCGCCCCGGCCGCGACGTCGACGTCCTCGTCGCTTTCGACGCCTCCGCCGATATGAAGACGGACAACTGGCTCGCCGTCGCCGACGGCTACGCCCGCCAGCGCGGCATCAAGGGCTGGCCCGTCGGCGTCGGCTGGCCGAAGGCAGGCGAGTCCCCCAAGCAGGTCGACGACGAGCTCAGGAAGGCCGAGGCCGCGTCCTCCACCGAGGCGGACCGCAAGCTCCACGACGCCCAGCAGCACCAGATCGACCACCAGGCCGAGCACCCGCACCCGACGCCCGACGAGGACACCGCCAAGGGCCAGGCAGTCAAGTTCACCCCGGGCGACCAGGAATCCGGCGAGCTGGGCTACTGCACCGTTTGGGTCGGCACCACGCAGGAGCGGTCCTCGAAGCCGCCGCCGCCGTCCAAGGCCATCGACGAGCGCTCCTCGTGGCAGCTGATGGAGCCCGACGCCGGCATCGCCATCGTCTACCTACCCTTCCTGGCCAACCCGAAAGTCCCGGGGATCAACCCGGGCACGACGGACTACCTCAGCACGTGGAACTTTGTCTACACGCCCGAGCAGATCGACAACGTCGTCGCGCTGGCGCGGGCCAACTACGCCGAGGGGCGGGAGCAGATCCGCGGCACGGTAAGGGCGGTCTACGAGCGCAAGAGGAAGCTCAGGCTGGAGCGGGAGGAGAAGGCGAAGAAGGACAGGTACAGGAGACTGGTGCAGAGGGGCATGGCGCACAAGTTGGGAGAGGGAGATCAGTTTAGTTGAGCAGCTTCGCCACTGGAGTTTTTTTGGTAAAGGGGGAGAGTTGATACCCGGGGAAAAGAGAGGGAGCCTTGTGTGAATAGGAGTGTACTTCGTTTGTAATACTGTCAGAATAGCCAGCTGTCTTAATGATCAGATTCACCAACTCATCGAGCTCTTTACGTCTTGTTCAATTCAGCGTGGTCATCTCTTCAACATCTTCAATTTGTGCAGTCTTGACTCAAAAGTCGCCCCGTTTCGAGGAGTGTGTCATTGTTTTTACAGATCTATTCATCTTACAGAGACATGCGTAACCTTTTTTTCCACATGTCCTTGTTCAAAAATGTACACTGCCAGACGGCATTCGGTGTCCCGGTCATCACCCATCCGCCGCGCCAAGGCAGTCCTTCTCATCCTTCGTCCTCATCCCATGGGCAATTACACATGATGCTTTTCGTCTACCGCTTCTTCCTCCCCCCAACACCCATCCTCTCTTCCTCTCTCTAAATAATCTCACCCATGTCAATATGCACAGGCTGCCACGGCTTCGCCCCCTCAACGAGCATATCACTCGGCACCCGCACGTTGTTGCCGGGGCTGTACAGGTACCACGACTTGAGCGCGTTCATGGACGCCTGCAGCCGCGCGTTGGTCAGGCTGGCGCCGGCCCCCTCGCCGAGCTTGTCGGCTCCGCTGTAGATGCCGACGACATACACGGGCGTCCTGCTCAGACGGCCCGTCTCGCTCTCGAGGCGCGCCACGGGCGGCTCGAAGCCCTCGCGCGCGCATAGCATCGCCAGCTCCCGCGTCGGCAGCTTGAAGCTGAAGAGCCGCTCGAGGTCGACCTTGCGGCTGAGCACGTGGGCGTCGACAAAGGAGCGTACGGCGTCGCGGCCGCAGTGCGCGTAGATGGCGCCCGTGACGGCCCGCACGAACGCCGCATGCGCGTTGTTGCGGATGCGCATCCACCGCTCGCGGACGATGGCCGGGTCCTCGAGGAACTCCTCGGGGCTGCTCGACTTCGGCTCCTTCGGGGGTTCCGCCCGCTTGGTGTGCACGGTGTCGCCGAACTCGTCGTCGAGGACGACACGCGAGGACACTCCGCGGCGCCACTTGAACTTGTCAAGGTGGTGGGCCTCCTTACGCTCGTAGCCCCAGGCGCCCGTGATGCCGACGGTGGGGAGTTCCTGGGACCACTGCAGCAGGCCCGGGTCGACCTCGTCGCCCGGGTGGATGGTGTTCTCGACGCCCCAGCCGTGGGCGATGCGGTAGAGCGAGTCGGAGCCGGCGTAGGCGCGCATGGCCTCGAAGAGGATGGTCATGGGTAGACGAGGGTATTGGCAGACGAGACGCTCGGAGGTGTGGTAGTTGATGAGGGAGGCGCCGACGACGGCGAGGTTGACGTTGTTGAAGTTGGGGCTCGGGTCCGCCGAGGGGTCGACGAGGCAGCGGGCGAGGGTCTGCAGCGGTACCTTCTCGGGGAGGGAAAGACGGGCGTGGAGAGCGGCGAGCTTGGCCGAGGAGAGGGCCTTCTCGGGAAGTGGTGACGGGAAGGGCGGCGGCTTGAGCTCCTGTTCGGGTGCTTCCTCGGTGACTTCTTCTTTTGCTTCTTCTTCCGGAGCGGAGGGTCGTGTCCACGAGAATAGTGACCTGGCGCCGCAGGTGCTACTGCGGGCGTTGTGGACGAGTTGCTGTGAGCTTCTAACGGAGATTGGCGTCAGGGACGGCGAGGCATGTGTCCTGGCCTGGGCGTTGAGCAGCTGCCCGGTGCATCTTGATATCCTTAACCTCTTCATCGGGGAGTCGTTTTTTGGTGGGGAGAAGAGTTTTGCTGGTCGTTAACGGAACAAAAGAAAGGCAAAATCGAGCAGGTAATTCGATCAATGTCGAACTCGGTGATACGGAGGCCGAGCAATTGGGATTGCTGGGTGTCGATGGAGGGGCGTTCCGCACAGAGTAAAAGTTCCACGTCCCTTCGTTCGCAGCGCCGGTCTCCCGTCACGAAAAAGTTTCTAGACGTCTAATTGACTGGAGTCGTGTGAGCTCTATTCCCCCCCAATGCCAGGGTGAACCGTGCACGAGCCACGCAGTCGCCTTCACCTCAGCCCGTTGCAAGCCCGGAACATCTGGGGTCCGCGTCTCCGGGCGGTACGAGCTCCACCGTGGAGGAACGGTCGAATAGCGAATCGCAGATTACAACGTCAAGTGCCCGGCTGTGTCGAAAAGCTACCAAACCTGTCGAGGCGGGAAAGCGATTGCCATCACCAGAACCACCCCAACCTCTTCTCGTTGAAAAGCAGTCAAGATGGTAAGACGAACCCCTCATCCTATTGACCCTGACGCGCCAATTGCTAACTGCTGCACAGGGAGGCGGCCCCAAAGTTCCGTGAGTTATACCCCTCGAAACCACTCCCACCCACGACCCGCGACCGACCGGAACCCCCATCGAAATCGAGGCGAAGCTCTTGTCTAACATGTTGGGATTTAAAAAGTTACCCTAAGCACGTCTGGTCGCCGGCCGGTGGCTGGTACGCGCAGCCCGCGAACTGGAAGCTGAACACCGCCATCATCGGCACCGTCATGCTCGGCACCGTCGCCGTCATCTGGAGGATCAGCGCCGAGAAGGAGGTGCGCTACGTCATGCCTCGGGAGAACAGCTTCTTCCCCAGCAGATAGTACGTCTTTCGGCCATGGCACACGAGCAGTCGGGGATCACGGACTAACAACTGGTGACACAGCTGGTCGAAGCAATTGATCGAGTACGACAGAGAACAGGCGGCGAAGAAGGAGAAGGAGTCGGCGCAGTCACAAGCTATCCAGAACTCATAAAGGAGATGGGACGGGGAAAATTGTACTTGTAAATATGGTACTCAACGAATTGAGGGCCGTGTAATTGCGGCGATTGCGAATCATGCCATGGGAAGACCTTGTGTTATCGACGGACTCGCCGGCCAGCTTTTTCCAGACGGGACGCATTTGCAAAAACCAAGGGAGATAAAGGCGCAATGCGGTCCTTTCATACGTGTACATCGACATCCCCTGCGCCAGTGCGGTAGCGTGTTCCGCCGAGTCTTGTATGGACGCCCAATTTAACCTACAGCAGTAGCCAGATGGTGTTGACCGAGATGCTGATATTCTAGAAGGAGGTTCATGTGTTTCGTGTCATGACAATCCACGGTTTGGCCATTTGAGATTACTGGTTAACGTGCATCCACAATCACATGCTTAGACTGAGCTTGACCTTCATCAGCTGATGACGACTTGAAGGCGACGACAGGAGACCGTTTGCGGTCGGCTAAACCATGTCCACTGAGCAGAGCACTTGCCTACTCCGATCGACGGAGGAGACCGTACGAAAGCCGTCCGAAAAGCAGCCACAATTGGCCAGGTCCGACATGTTATCAACGTATACACATCAGCAGGGCTGCAACGTAGAAACAGCCTGGATGAGCAAGAGGCCAGAAGTCGGCGGCTAATATCAATTGCACAACCAAGCCAAGACAAGAGAATGTTAGTCATAATGTAACAACAGCTGTTGTGTACGACGCGCTCCTATTGGTTCCGGTGTAAACTATAGGCAGTATCCTCTATCCAACCATCTGCCCGTGTGCCGTTAATCAACCTTCTACTGGTAAATCATATAGATCTCAAGCCAGTTGGAGTCAGAAATCTTAAGTTAAGCGCGACAACATACTACTGTCCATCGTGGTTGCCACAGACGAACTGCGTTATTGCGATCTAGCTGGCCAGTCTCTGAGTTTTAGACAGTCGTCAAACGAGTAAGATCATAGGTAGCAATGGCTGTGGAACGTCTCGTCTCGGGGCCGGCTCATCGGCCTTCTATCGAGCCTGCTAGACGGTGAGTCTTGCTTGATCCCCTATATGCCCTCCGCCGTCGATATTGTAGTTCACACCGTGACATGGCTACACACCAAGATAAGAACAGGTTTTGTCGTCAGTGCGCAAAAGGCCATTTGACTGTTTCAAATGAGATGACAGCGAACAGCCTTTGCAAAAATACGATTGGGGTGCCCTGAGAATGAATGGCCACGGTTGCGAACAACTGGTACAGCCTAGGCCTTTTCGTTATTACTTTTCCGGTTGTGTGTATGGAGTCCCATGTCGACTTCCCAGCCTCCCCCTCGTCGCTTAGAGTTTCTGGCCAACCCCAAGTGTGGGTGACCTGGCGTATTCTATTGTCTAGGCAGATGAGATCGAGTGAGACTATCAGTGCCTCTGTATTGATAGCATGACAGGTAGCTACGTGCGGATGAAGTGCGCTTGCCTGTATGGATTCCAACCCAGTTCAGGCAGTCTCAGCCCAGCTCCTTCACAATGTCGAATTCACCGCGCAGGACCTCCGCACAAGGACTACATGAACTCACCTACCTACGTTCTGTTCATACATACCGTAAGACTATTGTGATCAATATTCTCTTGTATCGGGAAGACTCTGCTCTTGCAGACCCCCGTTATTACAGTCATCATCGGCTTTGTACAATTAGATTCGACAAGTCACATTGCGACTCAAAGCATTTCAGGGTATGGCATCTCATTGTCTACCTATCTTGCTCGACACAAGAAGCAGCTCTAGCCCTAGTAAATCGAGGGAGGGAACATGCAACACGATTTCCCCCTCCATTCGCCCGCATCGCAGTGCGTTCATTCTGCCCCCCTCCCATGCCCCCGTGTCAAATTACACAAAGGCATCCAAAAAAGAAGGGGACCAACGCATCCCGCGCATGGAAAATTCCACCCTAACAGTCGCCAGCTTGCGACGACCACCAGCCACCAGAGCTGCAAGAAAATCAAGAACGAGAAGGCGGTTTGAAAAAACAACAACAAAGAGTGGCGCAATATACATTAAGCACTAGGCGCTTCCTTTTCCCAGCACTCTGCTTTCGCCAGCCTTCGCGGTCTGGCGTTGAATCGAGTCCGGGCACGGTATATGAATCGAAGGAGGTTTTTGAACGGGTGTCTGAAGGAGTGACAAGAAGTGTAGAAGAAAAGAAGTTGCGGGACCCTGTGGTTGGGCGCTCGCAAAGGGTGTATCAAAAGTTTGTGTCGTAAGAGAGTGACTCGAAAGGTATAAAACAACGCGTCGATGTCGTCTTTGTTCCCATCGTCGAATCGTCGTGAGATTCCGGTCGGGGAAGAAGAAAACAAAATCTTCCCAAGTTCTTTTTTGTTGATTCGCAGAAACGCCGTACTGTCCAGAATGCATAGCAGACCCCAGTCTATCGCCAAATGTGAAAGATGAATCCCCAGTCTTTGTGCCAAAAGACGTTATATACGCAGGGAATCAGTGTACATGAACGGTGCTTTTGTCACTTAGGCGGCTTGGCCAGGGGGAGGGGCTTGGCCAGGGACGGGCTTGCGGCCGACAGGACCCATGGGAGGGCCGGGAGGGCCTGGAGGACCCATTCGGCTGGGCTGGGGAATCTTGCTAGGTCCCGGAGGGCTTTGCTTGCGGGCGTGTCCTCCCGGGCTCTGAGGTCTTTGTCCAGGAGGTCCTTGGAATCGGGGACCGGGCGACTGAGGGCGACCGCCAGGTCCCATTGGGCCGTTACCGGCCGGAGACTGGGGACGACCACCGGCAGTTCTGGGGCGGGCAGGCGATTGGGGACGGGGGTAAGGGGGTCCGCCGTGGGGACCACCCTGGGGCGTCATTGGGCGCTGACCGGGAGGGTAGTTGGGACCAGGGCCGCGAGGAGGACCGTTAGGACCGGGTCCTCGAGGGTGACCGTTGGGGCCGGGACCGCGAGGAGGGCCATTGGGACCAGGGCCACGGGGAGGTCCTTGAGGCCTAGGCTTGACCGGACGAGTAGACAAGCAGGTGCGCGGTACAACACCCTGTTGGGATCTATCCAAGCGGATGCAGAGCGCCTGAGAATGTGTTAGTGTGATTGTTGCACAGCGGAATGTATTGAAACTTACCCATCCATCATCATACTCGTGCAAGAGACGCACGAGGCCGCCAGCTCTCAATTCCATCTCATCCTCGAGAGTAGGCTTGAAATCAAGTTGGATGCGGTGAACAGTCGTGTTGGCAGGTCCACCAGCGGCGGCGATAGCAGCAGATCCAGTGGAGCCGCTGGACTGGTGACCAGGGCCAGCGGAGTTGGCGCTGAACTCGGTACCAGAAGGGCTGGCGGGGACGGTAGACAGGGGCGCGGGGGCGGGGATGGTAAGATCAAGGGCCTTGGGACCATCCTTGCGGGTGGAAGCCTTGCGAGTGAGGGCTCCAGCTGCAACTGCGCCACCAGCAACAGCGACGGCACCGGCGGCACCAGCAGCCATCGTGGCTCCGTTGATAGAACTGGTGGTGGGGGAAGGAGGCTCGCTGACAGCAGTACCGATAGGGACATCGGCGGCGACTGAAGGCAGGGGCTTCTCGTTGAGGCTCATGTTGCTTACGGACTCCTCCTTGATGGTGCCGTTAATTCTCTCAGCTCCAGATCCGAAGGGGTTGACGGGGTTTGCGTTCTGGCCATTGGCGGGTCTATCCCAAGCACTCTGGCCAGGAGCGCGGGCGCCAAGAGCACCAGCGGCAGCGGCGGGAGCCATATTTCCGTTGACATTGCTCTGACGCTTGTCGGCGGGGTTCAAGTTGGGCAGGAATTGAGTGACGGGTCGGAGGCTGACACGGGGAGCGCGGGTGTTGTTGCCGCTGGTGACAGCGGCGGCAGTTCCAAAGGCACCAGTCTTTTCATCCTCATCAGCCAGACGTTGCTGCTCCAACTGCTTCTTGCGACGGTTGAAGAGGAAGAAGACGAGGAGGAAGACGACCAGAACACCAGCCAAAACACCAATGGCAATACCAGCCTTTGCAGCACCACTAGGCTCACTGGCAGACTTGTCGCTGATGGCGGTGGAAGTTGCAGAAGCACTGGACACGGCAGTGATTTCGTTGGCGGTGGCCGCGGATCTGGTCGAGCGGGCAAGAGTGGGCGCGTCAGTCGCAATGGCTAGAGTCGAGGGGATGCTCTCGGTGACGGATTCCTCGATGGCGGAGGGGAGAGTGCTCGTGGCAGAGTCGCTTGTGGCAGTAG
Source organism: Colletotrichum gloeosporioides (assembly GCF_011800055.1). Classification (NCBI taxonomy): domain Eukaryota; kingdom Fungi; phylum Ascomycota; class Sordariomycetes; order Glomerellales; family Glomerellaceae; genus Colletotrichum; species Colletotrichum gloeosporioides. The sequence continues at coordinate 451,095 of NW_025544697.1, forward strand.
AGGACGAGGCATCGGGGGTCACGAGGATGGCGCCGCCGGCTCTTTGGATGGTAGTGCCCGAGTCGGCTGTGGTGGTAGTAGACTTGGAGCGGGTGGGAAGGGCAGAAGGCGCGACGATGAGCTTCGTGGAGGAGGTACTTGAGGCAGCGACGGCGCCGTCGGTGACGGTCTGGTAGATGGTACGAACAACAGTTGAACGACCTTGCCTGTTAGCCCGGCGCGTAGTAGTCGTGTCATCGTCGTCATCTTGACGCTTGATTCTGTCATTACCTCCATTCTTGGTAGTAGTTGCACTGTCGTCATCATCGGAACCAAAAGGGTTCAAGTTCTTGAAACTGTTTCCAACATCGTTCCAGAAATCGGGATTGCGAGGCAGATGCCTGTGAGCAGCACGGTGGTGGTGAGCCATTGTGTAAAGCTGAGGTCGTGTCGTGGCCGAGGTCGGGTGGATCGAGGTCAAGTAATTCAATAGGCCCAGCCAGCAGTCGTCGTGATAAGAATGAAGGTGATGGAATGTTTCGGTAGTCGAATCGTGAATGTCGTGGTTCGTGGGTCAGAGGGGTATCTGGAATATCTCTGAGGGATACTGGCGTGGGCTGGAGAGGCTGATGATGGGTATGCTCTTAGGCGACGTGTGCCAGATGAATCGTGATCGTCAAAAGAATGAACGGGCTGTAAAGAGGTCCAGCCAGGGAGTCGCGGTGCTCAGATCTGTCGTGGACGGGTTGTGAGAGAGGGTGTCTCGGTCTCGAAGATCTTTGTTGTTTTGGTTTCGAGGAGGTTGTACCGTTTTGTGTGGTGTGCGATTTTTGAGAACGAACGTAAAGCGGCGCTGGGCCGGGAAAGAGAGTAATGCGAGAGGTGGATGAGGGGAGAAAGGTTGAAGATCTCACTACCAGCTCACAGGTGATGGACAACACACACGGAAGAGTCAGTGTTAATGACAGTGAGTTGTCATCCAGACGAGACGGAAGACGTCGTGTGGAGGGAAAGAACGGATGAATCTGCACCAGTCACTCTTTGCAAGCTGCAGGAGAAGACGACCCTGTTGGCGGTTGCGTCTGGCAGCGGCAGAGAGAACAGTCCCGGTGAGTGCAGTTCGGACGGGATGGGATGGGATGGGACGGACAGAAAGAAGAGGGACGAAAGTGGGAAAGGGCGCGAGAAGAAGGAGACGGGGAAGTCGAGGTTGCAGTCAGTGCATGCGCATCCTGGACGAGTGGACGAGGACCCAAGCAACGTTGGACGGAGAGACAAGGATGACAGCCCAATGTGAGTGGGAGCGAGTGCGTGTGTGCGTGTTGACGGGGGTGTCGGCGGGTGTGACTGGTCGTGACTTTGGACGACGATCCCTGCGCAGCGAGTCGCCCATTGGCCGCGTTCCTGGCACTTGTTTCCCTCCCGCAGCGTCTTCTCTTTTTTTTTTTTTCTGCCCACCCACCTTCAGGCAGTTGCGACTTCCTGTCTTGCACTCAGCGCTCAGGTTGGTTCCTGCCGCTGGCTCACCGATGGAAATGGGATGGCACTTGCAGGAAAGCGCGGCCGTGCGGTACGGCATGGCTTGTGTCGCCTGCAGTTTTTGCCGTGTTAGCGGCTTCTGGGGGTCACAGTGGTCGTCGCTGGTGTCCCTTGGCGACGGAGGCCACTCTTTTGGATTTCTGCTAGGGGGCTCGGATCACATTTTGCACAATTCAACAATGGGAACAAACAAACAACTGCGGCTGGGTTTAAAAAAAAAAAAATGCAACGGCGCATTCAACGGCCATTCGACAATGCATCTGATCCGCGAAGCCACGCGCCGAGTCAGCGTTTCACCTTTGAGCTGTTTCTGGGGCATCTCCCTGCGCCTTCAGGGAAAATGACAACTCTGCACAAGCACAAACCAAACATTTCGCGATAGTGTCATGGTTTCCTTTGCACCCTGTGTCATCGCCGGCTCCCTCAATGCCAGCGGTACGGTCGCGTTCAATTATCGCCCGTCCTGATCAGCCCTCTGCTCCCTCCCGAGTCCCCAGAGACTTGCACAACTCGCTCGCTCGTCGAATTCCCGCAACTCGGCCCTGCTCCAAGCCTAAAACCATCCACACCGGCGCCCATCTTCATCAGCGCCATGCACGGTCCACGCTAGCCAGGGATCCCCAGCTCCATCCTGTCAGGTACCGGTGTTGTCTGATTGGCCTTCACGTCGCCGTGTGGTTCCACCGCGCATCCCACAGGATAGACGAAATTGTTTGCTCAGGGTTCGCCTGATGTTGGTCCAATCACGTCACACGGTGCACAACCAGGAAAGACCGTTTGGCCGGCCCGAGCTCCAATCCGCAGCCCCCAAATCCCAAATCCCAACTCTGCCTGCTTCTCGTCATCACCAACCAGGGCCCAGGGGCCACAATCCTGCCGTACCTGCGTCCGCAAAATGCTGTGCCACTGCCTGCCTGTGGCCAACTGGCCATGCAGGCACACGCACCTGTGACCTCTGGAGGGGTTGACTTGATGGTGTCGCCAACGACTCGGCGACGTCCACTCACTGCAACCGCCGACTCCCCTTTTTCTTGCTTCACAGGCATCCAATGGGCGACATTAGCCCAACCGACCATATGCTCGCTCTCCTCTTCGGGTTTCTTCGAGAAGAGCGGGAGGCTGCTTAGGCTTCTAGAGCTTCAAGCAGCCTGCAGGCCACCATCTCATGGCCGTCTACGACTGAAAGAGTAAAGCCAAAAATCGCATCAAAATAGCCTGGCCCGAGGTCATCACTACGGTCATCGTCGCACTCTCCCTCCAGTCGCAGCTTGGAAAGGCCGGCGTTCTTGGTGAGGCTCAATCTGCCCATCATCATCTCGACATTCGGCCCGCAGCCTTCTAGAGAGGTAGCCACAGCTCCCCGCCGCCGTCCAGTCGTCAGACACATGTCTCGCTTGACAGCGACAATACCGCCGAAACACCATTCCTTTCAAAGGGTCCGGGGAGGAGACAAGAAGCAATCATGCCCTTCAAAATGGCATGACATCTTCTGTGCTTCGCAGCCAGCTCCTTTCCCTCTCGATCCGCCTGCCTTTTCTTCGAGTCGGAGGCCTGACAAAGATGCATCTGCACCCAGACTATCAGCTCAGTCAGTGCCCGGCAGCCAGTGCGACGGAAATGGACATCCAAGGACGTCTGCGTGCCTCGCCCTGCTTATCTCTCATACGAGTTGGGTCAGGCCACGTTATGCCAACTTGAGTTTCTGCTCTCGAGCATGCTCGGACACTATCCATACCCTATTTCACGTCTAGCAATCACCAAAATCGCTCACCGTTCGATTTTATGGCGTTGTGCTTGCTTCTTCCGCCCGAACCTAGCGCACAAAACTCCCGCTGTCCAAGACGGCACAAGATGGGAAATAAGAAAGCGACGGGGGAAATCTCCCGGGGAAGAGTAAACGGCGCCGTCTAGCGCACTGGGAAACCTTCTGAAACAGCCGTCTCCTCCGCCCGAGCCGTCTGGTTCAGTGGTTCCCCTCATCGCAGATTGGGCGACGGGGGCCATGATCTGCCAACAGACTCCCAACTCCCGCCAAGCCGTTCCATTCCCCACCACTACCGAGATGAAGCCTCCTACGGCCTTCCTCCGCACATGGAACCCAGCCTTGCCCGCGATCCATGCCACGACACGCGGAATGGGAGGGAACAGAAAATCTACGAGCAAGATTAAAGTCGGCGTACCCTGTCCCCCGGGTGCATGAAAAACACCGCATCGGCGCATGGTTTTGGCAGGCAACCAACGTCAGCAACGAAATTCGCTAATGGAGGGCTCCGTCCTTACGCGGGAGCGCCTGTGGACACCGCAATCACGTCAAACACGCGTTCCAACCGGGGCCACCGTCGCATTCGTGACCGAGGTCAACATTGCCAAAATGCAAAGTTCAAGCTCCTGGGGCTCAGCGTCGTAGATCTGCGCTGCCCTCATCTTACTCATTTCTGGGTAAATGACGAAAACAAAGAAACGTTCCCAAGTTCCCAACCAACCAAGTTTGAGTCTGGGTCGCCGTCTCAGTTCTCAGACGATCATGTTTCTCCCCGGCTACTTGGATATATCGACCGCTAATTCGGGATCGTCGGCCCTATCTATGCAGCTTGGCCCGTTTGTCGCGTCTGCGATCTCCGACCGACCTGAGCAAATCTCCCTTGCACCAGCTGCCGACGTTCGATAGTCGAGATGCACCCGCACCGGCACCAGAACATTCATGATCGTCCAGAACATGACATCTCTGCAGCATCAGTCTCGATGGATGCAAGCGTTCAGCCCCGTTGCCCAGCTTCACCGGAGATGCAACAGGATCACCAAGCCCAACGAGCTTTTAACTTTAAATAACTTGTGTCTTGCCTTTCTAGTCCGTGGCTGAAATCTGTCTCGTCTCGCATTGTTTGCGGTCTCAAGTCTAATTATTACATGCAAATGCTTTTTTAAGGTCCTGGCTTGAATTTCGTCCAGGCCGACAAGCAGAAGGGGCCAGGCAGGCAGCTAACTCAAGCCACCCGACACTTTGATACCCCCTGGCTTCATTCGCCATAATCCGTGCCATAGTGGCCTTTCAGTTGTTCTCAACCGGCTACTGCGTCACCGTCATTCACACGGCAATGCTTCCACGTTCTGCTATCTTCCATCCAAACAGCACCGCCGGGTACCCTGAATAAGATCGATCACGCATCGACGTCTGCGAGGCGATGCAGCCACCCATCTCAGCTTAGGCCTCCCTCTCCTTATCTGATTCATCGGGGAGGAGGCTGCGCGCCCCATTGATGCGGTGGCTGTTGCGGTGGTTGCTGCTGGTTCTGCTGCGGCTGCTGCTGCGCTTGCTGACCGTTCTGCGCCTGGTTCTGCTGCATCTGTCCCAGCAGGGCCGCGAAGAAGGCAGGGTTGATATACGCTCCCGCCGCCGGATTCTGCCCTGTCTGTCCGCCCTGCGCCGGCCAACCAGGCGGCGGCGGCGGCGGAACGGCCGGGAATCCTTGACCGCCCTGTTGAGGAGGCATGCCCGGGAACGGGAAGTTGAAGGTTGGTGCCGCGGGGGCCGGCGTAGTCTGCTGCTGCGGCTGTTGAGGCTGCTGGTAGTTGTTGTTGTTACCTCCCCATTGTCCCTGTGATTGCTGCTCCTGGTGCCGTTGCTGCGGCATGGAGTACCCGTCTCTGCCCTCGCGCTGTCCGAACCCACCGCGTCCACCGCGTCCACGGCCTCTGCCCCTATCACCACGTCCCCTGAAGTCTCCCCATCCGCCTCTGCGCCCGCCAAACCTGCCGGGCTCGGGCTCTTGGCTGAACGTCTGCTGCATAGGCGGCACCTGCCCGAACCCAGGCGGCCTCGTGAGCGGCTTGTACGGCCCGTCGTCCTCGTCGTCGTAGTTCAGCCCGCCGTCACTCGGCCCCGCAGAGACCTCGTTCCGCAGCGGGTGCGGCTCCCTGGCGCCGCCCCCTCTCGCGGGCCTCTCCCCGCCGCCGTTCCTCGCCCTCGCATCCTTCTTCTTCTGCTTCGCCTGCCTCTTATGCTCCGCCTCCTTCTCGTCGTCCGAGAACTCCATCTCGTCCTCCGCCACCTCCTCATCGTGGATGTTACTCGCGTCAGACCCCTTCAGGTTCTTCAACGGCTCGGTGAACACAAACGTCGCGTGCGCCACGGGGTAATACACCTTCGTGCCGACCTCCAGCCCCGCCTCCTTGATCTCCTCCGCGCTGCCGAACATGACGGTGTACATCGGCTGCAGCACCTTGCCGATGGTCTCCCACACGGCGCCGAAGACCTTGCGGTCCTCCGTGCACAGCGCCGACCCGGAGTCGAGCACCTGGTACTCGCCGGGCGTGAAGGCGCGCACGACCATGATGTTGTCGACGACCTGGTCGACGGCGCCGAGCGCCTCGATCTTGTCGTCGGCCGTGAGGGTGAGGTCGGGCTTGGGGACGGCGTCGGGGGCGACCTCGTTCTTGGTGCGCAGGTGCGCGGCACCGCCGGCCTTGCCGGCGTCGGGCCCGCCCTCGTCGTCGGAGCCGCCCTCCATCTCCATGAGCATGCGCGCCGTCTCCTCGACACCGAGGAGCTGGTAGCCCTCGCCGGACTCGGAGTCGTCGTCGGAAGAGGAGTCGGAACTGGAGGACTCGGAGGAGGATTCGTAGGGGGAGGAGTCGATTTCCCATTCGGGGTGCTCGGCTTCTTGGCCCTCGGGGGCAGCGGCGGGTTCTTGCTCTGCGGAGGTGGTTGTGGTGGTGGGCTGCGCCGTTGAGGCGACAGCCGTGGGGGCAGGCTGGACCGGGGGCGTTGTGTCGAGGCCGTTGATCATGGCTTCCAGGGCGTCGGTGAGGGAAGGGGGCTCGGCGGCGTCGATGTTCATGGCGTCGGAGTCGTTTGTCTCTAAGCGTTCTGCATGGGGAGGGAGTTGAGGTTCGCTTGTAGCAGGTTGCGTTGCCTCTGCGGGAGTCTCCTCCATCTTTGTGTCTTCATTCTGCTCCGTCTTGGTCTCGGCGGGCTTGTTGTTCTCCTCGACGTTGGCGCCCTCGAAGCTTGCGGCCGCGGCGAGGACGTCGGGGGGCAGAGGAGGGAGAGTCTCGTTGGGTTTCGCGAACCCCAGGCCGGGGATCTGGAAGCCTGACATTGCGAATTGTCAGGACTATTCAGAATCTTTATGACGAACAGAAGCGATCGTGTGAGTAAGGGGTTGCTGAAGAAAAAGTCGAGGCGTTGAGGTGACGGAGACCAGACAGACCCTGAAAGGCAGCGCAAAAAGAAATCGAGTCTTTGGGGGACGAGCAGTGAAATTTTAGCGGGGCGATAACGATAAAAAAATTAAATTGGAGACATGGCTGGCGCTAATGCTCGGTCAGTGACTGGCGCCCCACCTTCACCGAGCTCACCACGACTCAAAAAGGTCACCTGAATTCGCTCCTTCCTCCTCTCGACGACATCTCATCACGCGCGCTTCGAAAGTCTACCCAACGCTCTTTCCAGGCGCGAGCGACAGCAGAAAACTTCTTCCAAGGGAAAAAGAAAAGGAAAAAAAACCGAGAGTGGCAAAAAATCAAAAAAGTTCAGCTCCAATGAGCCTATGAAAATTCGCAGGAGATTCTTACCAACCTCAGGTGTAACGATGCTGCAATTTTCTAACCGGCGGTGAGATTCGAACTCACTGACCCGTGAATCGGGACGTTCGGTCTTGGTCACACTTGAAAGTGCCTAGTAACCCCGCTATACCACGGATCTTGGTGACGGGAGACCTTTCCTTTCGGGGCTATAAGGGGTCGGGCGGTTGCCTGGGGAGGTGGAATGGAAGTTGATCTAACGCAAAAGGTTGATACATAATACCGGTTTCCGTTCAACGCGAAGAACTGATATTAAATCCTTTAAGTAGGGAAAGATCATATAAATTCATCTTTAAATAATAATAGACCACGTGGAGCGCAGTTGTCTACTACCGGTGACACGCGCAGTCTTAACAGAGATCTCTAAAACAAAATCAGTTATTCCAGAATTCACAGCCCAAGCCCGTAAGAAAAAAACATAGTATTCCAACTTTTTTCTTCTGAAATATACTACTCAAACCTGCTTGAGTTAGGTAAGACCTCTATTCGTGGTTGGCAACGTACCTCAAGCATTTCACCGATTTTCGTGCCACTAACCGGTTTGAACCATCGGAATACGAGGCATGCTTATCCATATGTAAACCCCAGATCACAAATTTCCAGAAGACAACACGGAACTAGCTACCTCGGACGAATGGCGTGTTCGGATGTGCCTCTGTAAGTTGTCATGACGCCCGCCTTTCACGGGAGTGAAGCATATGTAGCATGTAAGAGTAGCTTTTTGGTGGATAGACTTGCGATGCCGTTGCAAGTCTCTCAGAGTGCTGAAGCGCTTACCGCAGCCCGCGGACGGGCAGCTGTGCGACCGTTGATGACATCGCATATGCTCCCTATTGAATGTCAACTTGATTTGATCTCCCCTTCAGATCCGGGATGGTGACGAACCTCAATGCCCCAACGTCACCAGAAAAGCGGGCACAAACAGGACAAGCATGAACCTCGGAGTTGGTGCCTCTGAGTGAAAGTCTGCGGGTCAATTTCCCTTTGCGAGACATTGATTGAGACATCGACTGTCGAGGCTGTGGATCAATTGCAATAGGTTTCGCGCCCCTATTGCTGTGATAGACTTGATTAGAACCAATTATTTCATCAGCATCAGCATGAAGCCCTTGATACTCGTGACTTCGATGCATCATGGAAGCAAGCGGCTGCGGAAGGCGTGGGTTATGCTCAAGCAGAGGGTCCAAAGCAGACTGCGGACTGTTTGCCCATAAGACCGACTCATGTGTATCATCCATCAAGTGTTGAAAGGATGTTGCTTGATGGCGCCACCAGAAATGACTGTTATCAAGGGGGATTGACGACGGTGCGTACGACTCAAATCCAAACAGGTGCTGAATGATGTTTTAGGAGAAGTTATCATGTTCAGAGTCAGGTTGGCTTACAAATGGAATAGGATAACCAGTTGAATTAGCAAAAGGTTTATCGAAGTCCTCGTGGCTGCATTGATAATCTACGAGGCTCTCTCCGGTGGATGACGGCAGGAAGCTGGCTGGTGGGAGCTCGTGTCTGGCAGCGCGTCTGGAAAGGTAAGAGCCCTGGCAGAAGTGATCGACAGGTTTGGATGCCCGATGATCGAAGGGACTAATTGGAAAAGTCGGTGTCGCAAGAAATGCCGAGTCCCTTAAGAAGGGTTCGGTCGCAGATACAATGTTTTCTCGGCTCCCAACATATTGCTTGTGGGAATCTTCCTCGCCATTCTGTTGTATCAGGCTCGGTGTGGAGTCTTGTGTCGGAAAGAACGGCCACCAGGGTGTTATCGATCGAGCAAGCTTGAAATCGAGACCACTTTGCTCTGTTAGAAAGGTCTTCCTGCAATCACCAGTGTCACACTAAGATGAAGAACCTAGGTTGCGTATAGACATACAGATTTTCCTCAAATAAAGGCCTGAGACTTGGTGCTGGACGGTCGCTGCAGGTTTCAATGGTTAAAAACTCCATCACAGAGAAATACACGTTACATTTCCGGAAAGCCTCACGAAAGAGATATAAATAGGGTGCCACCACGTCAACTGTTCTCGGCGACGTGGTAGGCGGGAAACTACAACTTCGAAGTGTTAACGAACGTATCACAATTAAGCTATAGAATGAAGTCCTTACAAGAAAAATTACAGCAAAGGTCTCCCCAATATAATTTCTTACAAGAATAGTCACACTAAAGCTCTGACTTTAGTTCTCGAGTTGGTTCAGGGGTAATTTGGAAAGTTTGTGCTGAGAAGGACAGGAATACTTCAATTCCTGAGACGATGTGAAGATAGACATTCAGAGAACAAATGAGCTGGGTGAAGTTTTCGTCTTTGAGCGCCCTACGGATGTGGTGCTCATATGATTCTCCAGGTAGCTGCTAAATGCAATGTGCTCAACAGACAGCAGAGCTGGCGATGGACTGCGAATAAATGAGGGCTAGGCAGCCAGGAAAGTATATAGCGGTCGCGATACGTACATATGTGATTTTTTGTTTGCCACGTATGACGTGGTTGGAGGGCCTCCGTCGATTGAGGCCACGGGCATGTACCTGGATTGTCAGCCAGTGCATCAGCAGGAGCATACAACTTTGGCTGCCGTGTAACACACCATTTTGACCAGAGCTTGGGCGATAAAACCATCTAATAAGGATTAGCATGTCACGATTAGTCCGAAATAGATAGTAGCCAATGGCAATTCGATTGCGCAGACGTTGGATGGCACACAAGAGCTTTGCTGTCACATTTCCAGAGCTATTGGGACGTTGCGCTCACCGCCAATGATAGCCGTCTTGAAATTTTGAGGCACCACATGGCGAGGGTGATGAAGTATGCTGGCCAATTAGACCCAATGATAATCACGCTTCTAGCTGCGTGGCTGCTCATAATTCAAGTTGATTGGTAGCCTGGTGTTTTGAGGCCACTCCAAGTCCAGCCCTAACTGTACTCAAACTACATAACCAGAGGCTAGAGTGCATTCCTTCCATTATAAATTACCTGCAGATGATTGTTATGACTTAGCCCAAGGTGACGGTTGGGCGGTTCACCGTCCCAAGATTTCTTTCACCAAACGTTCGAAGCATCTCAATTGAATGTCTTTTTCAGGAACGAGGAATATCTCATGAACCTGTGTAACCACTGGTATCACAGCTGAGAACCTAGAGGTACCGAATCTTTCAACCCTGGTAATTTCAGGGGATGGGGCCTGGACTCTGAAATTTCAAAGATAGACAATCAAAAGAGACGAATGACTGAGGAAAACTGCATACAGAATGTGCGGCCCGGTTCTTGAAATATAGGTGCTTCATCCGCCGGCGCAGAGGTGTGGTCCGTCTGACCGACTGCAGTCTCGGCGCCTGTCTGCGTCGGGAACTGAGAGCAAGTCGACGGCACGGGCAAACGCAACATCAGCATGCCTCATAATACGCACCGGAAATACTGTTCATACCATTCGAGTTCCATGCACACAGTTTCCCCTCACGAAAAGTAGGGTCTTCCCCGCGATAGATTCTCGGATAAATCGTGGGTCTTGAGCTTCAGTCTGCACGTCGAAGGCTCACCGCGACACAAGATCGTGAGCTTCAAATCTCTGTCGCATCCGCAATGGAGCTGGCTCATGTCAGCAAACTTTATAAAGTCAACGCTTTGAGACGCTCTCGTTTCTGATTTCGGGAGGCTTCTGAAGACGTTCCGTGACACCATTGAATTTCTCCTTAGCGCTATGCTTAGGTCCCAGCACCAGTCCTTGCGAGATCGCATGTAGAAATATTTGAACCCTTATAATGATATACGGATAGAGATCAACCGTCTTTTCATGATTCTGCTGCCATTGTTTGCGTGATTTCAGCATTTGCCATTCATTGATCTCATCACTTGACAACCGGGCAACATGCGATGCCCAAGTACCTCCACATCTTAACTTCAGACGATAGCCAGCTAAGGTCTAAACGTTGATCGTTAACGGCCTCGAATCCAACTAGAATTGTGCTGCATCAGACAGCCCTACCAGTGTGACTGAGGAGGAAGGAGGTGCCTCAATGACGCCCTGTGCACAGCCAGGAAATCACGTTATACATACACAGCCAATGTGGCTCCTGCAAAGGGGCAGAGTCATGCGAATCCAGAGCAAAATCGATGCGTTACCATGAGAATGAATCTCCATTTCGGACCATTCTTGGCAGTTCTTCTGATGCGGGGCTATGGTCAAACCGGCGGTTCTAGTGAGGTCATGTTGGAAAGTGGTCAACCTGCACGGAACTGCTGCTCGGCCACGCAAGGCGAGACACAACCTCCAACGATACTCTTGCGAGATTCCGGCACCGCGCCGCGGGCGTAAATTGAGACAGTCAGCCACCTCCGCATGAGTTCTGGGCCTCATCGCACTGTTGGCACCAACTAGGGACCCCAATACCATGGCTTATGCATACTATCGACACATCATTTCGCTTTCGAAACAGGCTGGGAAGCAACAGGAGCTGTCAAAAGGAAGATGCACTTTGTGATAGAGCGAAGCTGCAGGCTGGGCCCGATTGAGACAAGCGTTCTTCCACCTTGAAAAACTGCATGGATCATTTCGAATTTCTTGGCAAGATGAACTGGCTTGGAAGAGGGAAAGAAAACTTAACCACCTTCCCAACACTGTCGTCCACCTTTTCCCTGGTCCGGACGTCTAGACGTAAAGTATGAGCTTATGATATTCTAGAAGAGACTGCTGGACCAGCCTCGCATGGATACCACTGAGAGAAGAGATCACAACGCTAAAAGTGAGTATTCCCATGTTGAAACCGCGCCGACAATAGAAATTTCCATAAATTGAAATGAAACTGGCCTTCAAGAACCGTCGGTGACATGTGCTCTAGACGTTCCATCATGTCATATGGATGGTTTTTGGGGTAGTATTGTAGCCGAATCGAGAGTATTCTGTTGAGGCGGCATGGCCTCATCCCCAGCCACAGCAGTATCAAGAAAGTGGAAATATTTCGTGACGCTGTGCGACCACTAATACTAAGTTGGGTATGAAACAGCTCTGTAAGGCCACGCTGAGAGACCGAAAGAAGTAAGTCCGCCGTTCCGGTCAGACGTCGGAGCGTTGGGGTTTCAACGGCGGGCGGGCATTGAGATAAGCGCACACGTGGGTGATTGTAAACTGTGCAGGAAATGCGTTCTAAAGCCCCGAGTCCGTCATCTCCGTCGGGTTTGCTGGTGTGGCTCGTCTGACCAACCAAGTTCCTGGCCTGGGGGCTGAACGAGGGCGGGCAGAATGAGGGAACAGGCCGCGTCATTCTCAGCCTGGTATTTGATCGAGCACCCCAGAGTTTGGCGGCGGTTGTGATCTAGCCTGATACTCAGACAGGTTGAAGTTTTTCAACTTTGAGATTCTAAGAAACAGACCGCCTAATCTTCCGATGTCTGCGCTGCCCTATTTCCTTTTCATATCTCACTTCGCCAAGGGTAGCAAGTAATCGAGACGTTAATGATAGCAGTGACGATAGTAGAAACGACGACAGCAGCGATAAAATAACGACAAAGTTGATATTCGTAGTAGAGGAGGCGAAGATAACAACGATGAGGAAGATGACAACAAGCTTGGAGGAAGAGTAGTCTGTCTACCAGCAAATTGGAGGTGATGCTGGCGGAGAAAGTTGCTTATTCTAAGGTCATATGCGTCCGGGTTATGCTATATATGATGACCACAAGCAGACCGAAAGCGCCCTGAAACATCATCGTCTTCGCTCCATTCTCCCACCACACTGCGTTGAGCACATTAGCACATGTCACTACGAATAAGTCGGGGAAACATATTGCACACGCTCACCACAGTGAGCATGTCAATGTTCTCAACAGATTGAATATCTATAGTGAAGCGTAGTCTCCAGGACTTGACCACGAAGAACAATCCGAAGGAGAAGGTTGCGCCATAGCCTGAGCCGAGTGCCGGGTTTTGATGTGCCTCCGAAGATTATCTGTGCGGTTACCTTTGATGGGCGCGAAGCAGATGGAGCAGGTCAGGAACGTGCTCGAGTGGGCTGACTTGACGTGACGCGTGAGGTCTCGAGAAGTACTGAAACTCTGGGCACATCCTGATACCGTGCAAGCATGTGTTTTCTCATGGCATCGCATGTGCTCTCTGATGCTAATCAGCCAGTTGTGGCGAAATACATAGTGGATAAGACGAACCTCAAGCTCCTAACATCCCCGGAGAAGACAAGGCAAACCGAACACGAATAAGTCTTGACGCTCTTGACTTGCCTGAGCTTTGGGCCGGCCTTGCTTAGTCTGGGTTTGATAGCAGGTTCGTCAATACGCTGAGCTTCGATTGCCATTTCATCGAAATACGTAGGCTGGAGGCTGTCCCACGGATCCATGGCGGAGGGCACAGTCGGGCCGTTGTAGGCGTTGGTGGGCTCAGAAGGCTGTGAAGCAAACTGGTAATTTCTGAGCGAGTTCGGCATGGAGAAAGGCACGTCAATGGCCCCGAGCAGATCAGGGAGGAATTGGTGCTGTTGATGTTGTCCAAGATTGCTTCCACCTAGCAAACCGATGCCATAGTCGATTGATTCGCCTCCAGTCTGCGTTGACTCGACTGCAAATTGAGAGCTATCAAAGCTCGAGCTATTGTTTCGTCTTGCATCGGAAGATGGATCGACAAGTGCCAGATCAAAGACGTGGCCGAGTGAGTTGTGGAGAGTGTACGGCTCAATCCTTCCGACTCCTCTGATGTCTTGAGAACTCAAGAGAGAGCCCCCTTCCCGAGTAAGACTACTTGACCTGCCATAATTGCCTGCGATGAGGTTGTTGACATCCCCATCAATTAGAGAAAACGATGAGTCGGTGCTATGTTGCTCTTGAAATCCGAATGATCCTGTTGAAAAGGACGTGACAAAGTTATTGTAATCTTCGGCACATGGGCTCGACACGCCTGCTTGGAGATTCCTGCGTGTCAAGTGTTTGAATGAAGAAAGGTCGTGAGAAGCTTCTGCATAGGTAGTTGGTGGCTGAACCAATGCCTCTTGGAAAGTCCTGACAAGGTAATCGACGTAGTTAGAGACGTGAGGCTAGCATGATGACAGAAGGCAAGGCATTATGGGTGACATACAAGTTGGTTCTCGAGGGAGGGTTCCTAAGGAAGGATGCCGGATGACCATGATTACTGCGAAAGAAGTCAGAGAAATTGTCATCCATGGTCCAATGAGTGGGCGAAGTCATATGGGTTTAGTCAGCCGTTAAGACGCATGGGAAAACTTACAAAATCGAAGGGATCCCCCATCCCGTTTTAACAAACCGGGAAAAAGGGCAGTAATTCGACAGTAGTTGATTGTTTTCTTCGCACCATGAACTGAGGAACTTGCCCATCTTATAGAAACCATCGAGAGGTCATCTTGAGACCTTTCTTTGATCCAAGGCTCACTCGATCATGTTGGGGCGCATAAGGCGTCCGCTGATTTTCCCGTTCTTGGGAGGCCACGCTGCAGCGCGCCTCATCTGCGCCTCAATGTGACATGGCATACTGCTGATAGCGGTCTCGACCATAGACTGGGAGATTTTCGGTGAGATCAGTAGGCTGTTCATGCAGAAGCTGCCACGACATCGGCTTTTACGCGCGCTCTTGTCGCTGTGGAACCAAGTGGCAGGCTCGGGAGTGGATGAACAAGTGCCACGCTGGAACACATCGATTCCAGTCAGCCTAAGCTGAGGTGAACTGGTCAAAATTTCCAACGCAACTCCTCAATGTCATGCAGGTACCCTCTCCGCCTGGGAGTTCCCACTGACGCCTCAAATTGAGGCCCCATCGCAACCCCTCAATCCCGCGCCTCAATTTGAGGCCACGGGCATTGGGCCTCTTGGAGGCGCAGGCGGCTGTGAGCTAGCGATACTCGCATGCTTCTCCACAGCCACTATTCCACCACTTCATCCGCCCCGTGAGATGCATAGACATCTTCGGAACAAGAGAGGTCCGCCTGCAGTCAGATGGACATCGGTAGAGTAAGGCGTTTTTCTACCTAGAGTATCCGTATTTACCTACACAAGCGTTGTGGATGATTGTACTCCAACAAATGTACACGCGGCCAAGATGGCCACCAAATGAAGCGATTTCTTCCCGAGAACATTCCAGGTTCTTTTCCCACGGGGTATCTTCCGTAACGCCAAGTAACTCAGACAAAAATCCATTCCGATGTCCTTTCCCCTTGAGTACCATTGTACCAAACGCTGTAGCTAGTCTGCGGGCTGAGCCAGTATCGGGAGCCATCCATGCTCAGTATAGAATCATGAGAGAGAATGCAAACAATCAGGCTCAGTAGTATCCACGGCCCTTGCGACGATCGTGGTGGTGATTGCGACGACCACCGCCCCAGCCTCCATCACGCTTCATGTCGCGGTGGTTGTGGTTCTTGCCCTCAGGCTCCATGGGCACCTCGACCTCGACCTCGTAATCCTCATACTCGTCCTTGAAGTAGGGCTCGACCTCGCGGCGCTCGCAGCGCGCCTGCTCCGGGTCGAAGACGAAGCGCATGGTGCCGTCCTGATTGCGACCATTGCGCTTAGCGGAGTTGCTACCAAAGAAGCTGATGTTCTTGAGGACGGAGACGCCGTTGGATAGGTTCTCGTCCTCGCCGCCGTCGCAGTTATTGCACCAGTGCGCGTACCGAACGAGTTTGTCATC
Source organism: Colletotrichum gloeosporioides (assembly GCF_011800055.1). Taxonomy (NCBI): domain Eukaryota; kingdom Fungi; phylum Ascomycota; class Sordariomycetes; order Glomerellales; family Glomerellaceae; genus Colletotrichum; species Colletotrichum gloeosporioides. The sequence continues at coordinate 466,821 of NW_025544697.1, forward strand.
GTTGTCGACCTCACTGTTAATGATGATCTTGACCTCGATGAACTTGTTCAGGTCGAAGCGGTTGCCGAGCTTCGTGGACTTGAGGTGCTGGGTGTAGAGGTCCAGGAGGTCGAGCATGGTCTCGACGATGTTCTGACGGGTGGTATGGTAGACGGAGAGGTCGACCTTCTCGATTTTGTCGACGCCAGTGCCAAGAAGGCGAGCGGTGAGCTCGAGCAGGGCGAGGGCCATCGCGAAGGAAGGCTGCTTGATAGGAGCAAAGGTCTTGTAGAGGTCGATGCTCATTTCCATAGCAATAGCGAAGATTTCTTTGGCATCAGCACCCATGATCTGCTTGGTGACCTTTTGAAGAGAGGCTTGCGGGTAGCGGCAACGAAAGTCGAATCCGACGGTCTCGAGAATCAGGCGCTCTAGGCCGATGACGATCTTGGAAGGTTGCTCGAACATCTGTGATGTGTCAGTCAAGGTCTTGCGCTAATGTAGAGACCCGACGACGTACCTTGTCATCTTGAGTTGTAGGATGATCCGGATTCTTAATGTTGTACGCAGCGCACAGAATCTCCTTGGACTTCTTGATGGTGTCCTCAACCTTGCAAGCGAGGAAGAGCGAGGCCATAGCGGCATCCTGATAGTTGTACTCGGCGTCGCGGAACGACAGGCGGAACCAGTGATAGTACACGCAGGCGGTATCGAACGTCTTGACCGGTCTGTGAAAAAGTAAGCCTTGAACCGGGAAAAAGGAGCAAAGTAACGACGTACACATGGAGCACGTTGCGGACGTTATCGATCAACTGCACTCCTTGGAGACGGTAGCTGTCCTCCCTAGCTGGATCGCTCTTGTTGTCTCTCAGCATGCGGCGCAAGCGCTGCTCGCTGGTGTACTGGCAAGACACCTGCATGTGGCCAGGGTGAGGTCCCTTGGGAACCTGGGGCTCTGCGGCAGGGGCCGGAGTCGAGCTGTTTGTGGAAGCATTGTTCGAAGCCGCAGCTTGCTGCTGGGCCTTGGGGCCGGAAGGAGCCATCAGGACGGTCGCGTAGCGGCGCTCGAGGTAGAACGGGTCGTCGTCGGAGCTGTTGCTGCTGCTCGAGAACTCGATGAGATCCTCAGAGGAGTCGGTGCAAGGCTCTGCGTCGTTGTGGTCGCCGTGGCAGCTCTCGTGATCGACAGCGCTGTCCTCGCCTCCGTAGACACTGCCGCTCTCGTCGAGGTCGCTCTCGTCAGCGTCGCCAATGTCGTAGTCGCTGTCGTAATCGCCCTTTCCCTCGCTGAACCGGGCCTGGCTCTCGTCCTTCTTGGTGTCAGAGCTCTCGTTCTCGAAGTCGTCGGCGTCGGCGTCGGCCTCTGGCTCGTCGTCCTCGTCTTCCTCACTCTCTTCGAGCTCGGCAAAGCTGCGCACGGGTGCGATGTCGTACGGATCTCCAAGAAAAGAGTAGTCGCAGTGAAAGACAGCGTCACCGTCCAACGGAAGGTCGAGGATCTCGTTGCTGGGAAGGAGCGAGATCTGCTGCCGAGTGGCGTCCGTGACTCGGTAATGGATGTGCTCCAACGCGCCCGTGTAAATCTCGGCGGCAAGGGTCTGGGTGATGAACGGCGGCGGCGGGCCAGCGTCAGCGACGTGCCAGTTGTACCGTTTTGTCTGCACGGACCACAGGCGCCAGTCTTCGTGCTCCACAATCCGGAGACGGAGACGGGGCGGGAACACCGTTCGGTCCTCGCCCACCAAGACCCTGACCACACCAGATACGGTCCAGGCGTCTAGGGTCTCGGTGGCATTGTGAGGGCCGAGGAGGTCGAGTGGCGCTTCATAGTTGTTGAATCTCTGGCACCAGGCAGAGAGAAGGCCTCTGGGCATCTATACGTCGGTATTAGCATGAACACAAGAACGGCGGAACTGATGGCCAACGCCCATGGTCGCGATGGCTAAAGGTCTGAAATCCATGAGAAGCGGCAATGGTGGACACCATGCACGACAGTGACCTCAAAAATAAAAATGACAGTAGAAAACAAAAGTGAAGCAAAAACATGGGAAATATGTCGCACGAATCGCCGACGTAATCGAACAGAGAAAATGAAGGACGCCGCTTATAACACAAAACGCTGATAGAGAGAGAAAGGGAGGTTGGTGGCTGCGCGCTGCTCAGAAAGTGAAGCCATCGCGATCGCCCAAAATCTGGTAGTCTGTGAAGCTCCGAAGGACTCTCGCCAACGACAGACTTCATGGACCAGGGGTAGAAACGACATAGAAAATCCCCAAGACGCCTTCTGGCTTCGTATCAGCTTACCTTGGCTACACCTCGACGAGGAAGCAATCTCGACAAGTCGTCTCAGGCGAGGCGAGCTGGGCGCAAAATCCGGCGAAGCAGCTGAGGAGTTCGCGATGGAGATCCGCGTCGATTCGAATCAGAAATGTCGAGCAAGCGAAAGGAAGAGAACACTGCAACGATTCGAACACAGTAGACCAAGTCTATAATAGACCAGTCGAAAGTCGGTTTGTAAGATGAGGGCAAAGAACAACAAGAAGATCGAGGTGAAGGTTTTTGTGTCTGAGTCTATTTTTTTCCCTGGGAGCAACGATGGCTCCGAAAGTAGGTACAAAGATTTCATTCCAGCCATTGCTCTTTCCTTATCCAACCGTTCGCTAAAGACCACAAAGAGGGAGAGGTGCCTCGCTGCCTCATGAGACAATGCTCTGCGAGGGCTTCACGCGGGGACTTTGAAGCCTCACTCGACAGGGACGTGGGCCCTCTGTCCAGACAGCAGCTCTTTTAGGCCGAGGCCTGTCGTCATGTCAACCAGATGTCTGTAAGTAGAGTTAGCTTGTGCTAAGGCAAGCGTCCAAAGACAATGAAGTGTTGTGAGAACATCTCAGAGTGTTGCGTAGTTTCATGGTGAATACTCAATCCCGTCTTGAAACATTGTTGAGTGGATGCAAGTCATCATGACGAGGCAGGGAGGGTAGGGCAAGATAAAATCAGAACTAAACATACCTTTTGAACGTTGACACCAACTCTATAGCACCAGGCGACACGAGCAACATCTTCGAGACCATCATATGGCAACATCACTCTCCGAGACTGCTCGCTCTCGCCGCCCGGCACCCACTTCCAAAACTCTTTACTCATCGGTGCAAGTGTCCTCCGCCTGAGGAACGCGTTTTCCGATGGCCGGGACCTCGGGGGCGACGGTGTTCGGGTCCATAGTCGGGATGTTGAACGTCTGCAGCGGCGCCGCAAGGACGGCCACTGGGAAGAGGACGTAGAGAACCTTGGAGAACTGCATCTTGACTGTCGTCGGATGGCTGCAGGAGAGAAACGTGCGAGGGAGATGGGAGGAAACGACTGCAGAGAACAAACAAATGCAGGAACGATGGAAACGAGAAGATCAGACTCTTCTAACAACTTTGCAAAGAGATGGAAAACTTCGATGGCGAACTGAGGTGGTGTTTCATATCGTCCATGTCAGCGGCGCCTCGTCCATACTTATGGGCGAACCGCTGCCACTGCCACAGCCATAAAAAGACGCCGTGACAACCGACCGAACATGCGCTGTCCGCAGTCCGAGCCAAGCCCTTCCCACAAAGATCGGCCGATCAGTGTCAGAGAGTTGTCCAGCCACGAGTGCGCATCACAGCCCGCTTCGCATTCCCTCGTCATGCAACCCTCGGCGTGCGCCAGCTGTGCCAGCACTCGTCAGCGCCGTTTGAAACAGGGGACCATCTTGGAGGTGCCCTGAGAAGCGTTTCAGACGGCAGGGAACCTCTGCAACGTGGGATCTACCCGCCGGAGCATGGGCTTGTCGAACATGGAGTCCCCTCGAGTCATCGCCGTCATTGTCAGCGTCGTCGTCAACACCCGTCCGGGAGCTGGGCTAGCTTCGCAGTAGGCCAGCGCTTGAAGACCCCGCCATGGCCGGAGGATTTCAACCAAGACTTTGACGGATGTCTGACTGGAGGTCGAGGAGAGAAAAGGATAGCAGAGCTAAAGAAAGCTCCAGAAGTACTGGGGTAGGAGCTCTGAGACGCTAACGCTTTTAAGCGAGAAAATCCCGTGACTTGGGCAGTGCACGGGCCAGATTCTGCAGGACCAAGAGCGACGGGCCTTTCGGAATCATCTCCAAGACCTTTGGCGCTGTCCGTGGCCAATGGGAAGCTCCAGTGATTAGGCCGGGCGATAACTGAGGCGCAGAGGGAGCTCCCCCAATGTCACAGGCAACCTGCTTGGCCGTGTCGTCAGCTTCCCTCGCCACAGTCCAACCTTCCCTTTGGCAAAGGCACTTGGAACATCATTGCTTCAACCAACACCAGACTGTTGGATTCATAACCTAGCACTGATCATCAGTATTCCCATTTAGCAGAGCCATCCAAGATGAAGTCCCTCTCCATCGCCAGGCTTCTCACGGCCGGCTCCCTTGCCGCTGTCGCATACTCCGCCGCCGTCCAGAGACCGCTCTCGGACGACAACAACGACGACCCTGACCACCCCATCCCGCTCATCATCTGGCACGGCCTCGGTGACTCCTATGACGGCGATGGCATCAAGCAGGTCGGCGAGCTCGCGGAGGCAATCAACCCGGGCACCTTCGTCTACAACATCAAGGTCGGCACCGACGCCAGCAGCGACCGGTCCGCCACCTTCTTCGGCAACGTCACCACCCAGCTGGAGCAGGTCTGCGAGGAGCTCGCCGCGCACCCGATCCTCTCCACCGCCCCGGCCGTCGACGCCATCGGCTTCAGCCAGGGTGGCCAGTTCCTCCGCGGCTACGTCGAGCGCTGCAACAAGCCCCCCGTCCGCAGTCTCGTGACCTACGGCAGCCAGCACAACGGCATCGTCGAGTTCAAGGCCTGCGGCGACTCGGACTTCCTGTGCAAGGGCGCTATGGCCCTCTTGCGCTTCAACACCTGGTCGAGCTTTGTGCAGAACCGCCTCGTCCCCGCCCAGTACTACCGTGACCCGGCCCCCGACCAGTACGAGAAGTACCTCGAGTCGTCCAACTTCCTCGCCGACATCAACAACGAGCGCGAGCTCAAGAACGTCCAGTACAAGAAGAACCTTGCCGGCCTGTCCAACTTTGTCATGGTCATGTTCGAGGAGGACACCACCGTCATCCCCAAGGAGACTGCCTGGTTCGAGGAGGTCAACGGCACGGAGAGCCTGCCGCTGCGCGCCCGCCAGATTTACAAGGAGGACTGGATCGGCCTGAGGGAGCTTGACCGCAAGGGAGCCCTCCGCTTCCGCCAGGTGCCCGGTGATCACATGCAGCTGACGCAAAAGAACCTCAACAAGACCATTTCCGAGTTCTTCGGACCCTTCAAGAAGAGCTTCAGCTCCGAGAAGGCTAGCTTCGTTTCTGAGGAGTTGTAATTGATAACACAGTACGATTAATGGGACTGTTAATGGCGCGCGAGTATTGGTAAAAGGGGCAAATTGTACACTAGGTCTGATTGATAAATCCCTTGACACACAAGTTCTCTCTCTGGTTATTTTTGTCTGAACCAACGCCGTACGCCTCGAACCATGCATGGTATAATCCCGCAGGAATCCCTCTCCTTTTGTGGACTCTTTTTCGTTTTTATGTAAACGCCACGTTCTTAGTTGTCCACAGCAGCCTTGGCCTTGGCCTTCTGCTTCCTCAACTTCTCCTTCTGCGCCACGGCAATCTTCTTGTCGAGCTTCGCGTCGTCGCCCTCGGGCAGGGCCTTGGGCGCGGCGGCCTTCTTGGCCTTCTTGGTCGTCGGCTTGGTCTCCTTCTCCTCCTCCTCCTCTCCCTCGGGGGCGGCCTCGATCGACTTGCGCTTCTTGCCAATGTTGGCCTTCTCTGAGATGGCCTTGGCCTCCTCGCTGCCGTCGGCGACGATGTCCTTCTGCTCGAGCCAGAGCTCGTCCGTCAGCCAGATGGGCAGCGCGGCCGTCTCCTGGCCCTTGACGTAGATGCTCTTGACGTTGGCCCACTTCTGCGGCACCCACTTCTCGACGAGCGCCTTGACGACGGCCTCGACGTTCTCGGCGATCTGCGCGGCGGTGAAGCCGGCGTAGCCCACGCGGATGGCCGTGTTGGTCGAGGGCGTCAGGCTGACGAGCGCGCAGCCGACGGCCTTCTCGATCTCAGCCGCGATGTCCTGCGGCGTGCCGGCGCGGACGGAGCCCTGGGTCTTCTCGGCGGGCTTCTGGCGCTTGCCGTCGATGCGGGTGGGCTTGGGGGAGAGCACGACGGGGATGGGGCGCTTGGTGGTGCTCTTGTAGAAGGTCTTGCCGAGGGCCTTGGGCAGGCGGTTGATGATGCGGTCGTCGGCGAGGAAGATGTCGTGCTCGGCGTAGAGCTTGCGCTGGGCCTCGTACTGCTTCCACTTGGCCTTGAGCTTGCCGACGTCGACGACGCGGGTGATGCGCTTGCGCAGGGCCTCGGGGAAGTCGTCGGAGGCGATGATGTTCTTGTAGGCGCGCTGGGGGTCGGCGGTGATGAGGCATATCGTGGACTCCTCGTCCGTGTTGAGCGGGTGCGGGAGGACGATCTTGCCGGGCTTGAGGCGGTTGGTGTCGGCGATGTGGCGCTTCGTGGTGAGGGTCAGCCAGACGGGGGAGCTGGCGAGGTCGTCTTCGGGGTCGGCGAGGAGGTTCTTCTTGCCGGATTCCTCTGTCTTGGAAGCGGCGGCCTTCTTGATGTGGGCGAGGAGCGCCTTGGATGCCTTCAGGGTCTGCATTGTTTTTTTTCTGCGATTAGAGAACGGAACGGGCTTTGTCAGTGGCGAATCGGGTGTAAGTTCTCACCTGCTCGGGGTCAATTGCGGGCGCGACATCTTTCGATGCGACGGCGACAGCCTTGGAGGTCTTTGAGGGGGCCATGACTACAGATGTTGTGGTGGAACGTCTGTTTGTTCTAGCTGGAGAGGATGGGGATGCAGAACGTCGCCTACACTGCAGAGTTGGCGGGGAGTTTTTTCGCGGTCGTCCAAATTTTTTTGACAGGGATCATGAATTGTCGGCGAATGCGGACTGCCGGAGCCGATATGCACGGGCCAGACACGATTATCGATAAGCTTGAGCTTATCAGTGAGTGGATGCGATAAAGTTGTCGCTCACCGAGTTACCGAGGTGAAGGGCCGGTGAGCATCTCAACGAGGAGCCGACCATTCCATGCGACGGCCAACTAATGTCTTGTTTTGTTGCGAAGGTACAGAGGTCGAAAGGTTTTCAAGACGCCTCACGGAGACATTCGTAGCTGTGGAAGTGGAATTTTGCGCCGCGTTGTGCATCTGCAAGCTGACCACAGCTTTACGCGTCTATTGGCTTTTGACATCGCGTCTTGGATCTTGAGTGCATATAGCCATTCAACTTTAGGGCTGAGCAGCCAAGCATCGCATTCAGTCGAGGCCCCTCTCCGGAAAACCCAGAGCGTTGGCAATTCGTGCGAAAGCCCCTCCGGTTGCCGATTAAACGTTACCGTGGTCCACGGAAGGGTGTCCAGAGCCAATGGGTCTTGATACACGGGTTCTGTCTCACTCTGAAAACGGGCCCTTGGAAAGCCTGCCTGGAAGCATGCGTACGAGAGCAGTGGGACTACGACGCAGTAGCATGGCACGCAAGAACTTTGCACACGCGCGGCCAACGGGGGTTGCTTCCTCAGTCCAATTGGGAACGCCGGGGTCATTTCAAACCTGTCAAAGCCTCAGCGGGTCGTGTGAGCAGGAGCGCGACTTGCGTTAGCGATGCGGGGTGGACGCCGAGACGCGGCGATGATTGACGGTTCGGGAGGCGGACTCAGCACGGCTCGGCTGTCTGCCTCCTGACGCTCATTTCCCGAAGCCAGCTGTCAGCCCTCATCGCGCACAGAGCTAAAACAAATAAGTACATATTGCTAGAGCATATGACAGCTGGCTACGAGATGAGGGGAAAAGGGATCATTGTGGTAGTAGAGCGGACGACGGGTATGGTATGTATATCATGACTTGGACAGACAGGGTACTTGGGTTGAGACCACTTTTACGCGAGCCAACACGTCCGCGATGCCTTGTTTCAACCCCTTCACTTCCAGCGTATTTTATGTATATGAGCCGTGAATGAGGGCACTTTGAGGCTCGTGTATGCGCAACCCAGTCTCTGAGCGGGCCAAGTCTCACAAAGACGGACGGGCAGCACATGCTCGTAGCGGAAAAGGGAAATGGAGGCAGGTGAGGCTGCCAAAGAGAACCAATGAGTTGGCGTGGTTTCCACGATCCATGTGACCAACAGGAGGAGCATCGGCGCAAATGCTGGAAGCGAGGGAGCCACAGGGATGGTGAAATATCAGGGAAGAGGGCAGGTGGGAATGCATGGTGCTCTAATACAGAGCTATGCAGTGCTAATGTACGGACTACATAGCATGTAATTTGCAAGCCTGTGTCTCTCGCAGTCTCGCTCTCTGTCAGTGTCGACACGCTCTGCGCAGTACTTACTCGTCCGGCCAGGCTTTGGATTGCCAGGGTTGCATAGTGTCAGCCATTGGAGGGACGGTTGACGTGTGGGCTGGGGCCGCGGGTGTCTGTCGGCGCTAAAGTGCCAAAGGTACGTTCTTCAGCGTTCTGCGCCGTTGGGCTGCCCCCGTAAGAGGATTAAATGAATGGATGGATGGATGAGGTGCTGCTGACCAGAGACGCGCACCGGAAGTGGACGTGAGTCGTAGTTTTTTTTTTTTTTCTCTCCTTGGTGGAGACGCGCTTCGGCTTCGGGAGGAGGCTGGAACGGGCAGACTCGACGTGGATGAGGGGCAATTGTGTCCATTGTGAGGTCAGAGGCTGCGATGTTTTGCAGACAAGATGGCTGGTTTGCAAAAAGGCGGTCTATAGAGTAGATTCCAGAATACTCAGAATATTGAAGAGTGAAGATGCAAGTGAAGGAAGCAAACAAGCGGCTTGCACCCGAGTTGGAGATGCAGACTGCCGTCAACGGGACAATTAAAGATTGAAACACCCATTAAAGCTCAGATAGCGGCCCGCGTCGGCCGGGGTCGTGGCCTGAAGACACCCCAAGCGTCATCTTTAGCGCTTGCGAGGCTCCGCCGGTACGCTAAGAGCACTGTAGCTGTCGACTTCAGTGCCCACTAACAAGCAGTCCAGGTGGACTGCTGGGAAGCAGCGAGTGCCCGGTACAGCGGTCGGGGACGGATATAGTGGTGTGCGTGCTCCACCGGCAAGCACAATTCCTTGCACAGCACAACGTCTGGACGCGGGGGACGCGATCAACGCCAACGCGCAAGAACACGCTTCGCTCCTGCCATGCTAACGGAAGGGGGCCATCAAAAAGGTCCCGTCCCCGTCCAGACACCACCACGCTCCTGGTCACTCACACTCTGGGCCTCTTTCCACCAGACCTGCAACCACTTTGACAGTTTTTGCATCAGGAAATTATTTTGTGTGGAAGACTGCTCTCTCGTCTTTTCACCTTCGTCCTGTATATCCATTATCACTTCCACTCTTCACAACCTACATACCAGCCCGTCGGCCCTGTCCCCCACCACGAAACCACTTACACGCGATTCCACTCTACGCCAAAATCCACGCCTGATATCGGGGACCGAAACCGCGCCGACCAAACCGCGACTGCTCACCACGCGGAAGAAATATACTGAAGAGAAAAAAAAGCATCAAGAGCCACAGGAACAAGAAGCACGACCACACATCACCTGGGGCAGTCACTCTTTTGGCAGGGCATGCCGTCGTCGCCGCAACAATGATGGACTCGTCGCCTCAATCCAAGAACCCGGAGCCTACCCTCCCCATGGCCGGCACCAAGCGTCCTGCTCCGAGCCTTCTCCCGGCATTCGAACCTCTGTCTTCCTCCCCGGGCTTTCCTCGACCTTCCAAGCGCCAAGCTCGTCCCGGTTCTGTCGGAGGAAACAGCGCCTACCTCAAGTATCCCACGCCAATTCCGACTTCAAGCACCGGCATCCTCTCGTCTTCCCCACCCCGCGTCCACCAACGCCCCGGCGCTCTCTCGCGAGCCCTCTCCTCCGCCTCCGAACGCACGCCCCTCGGTGCCGTCGCCTCCATTGAATTGAACGACAACGGCGAGACCCTGCTCATGGGCCGTTCTAGCAACTCATCCCATTACCAACTCTCCGCCAACCGTCTCGTGTCCCGTGTGCACGTCAAGGCGCGATTCGTGCCTGCTCCCTCGGCATTGGAGCCGAACAAGATTGAGATTCTGTGCAATGGCTGGAACGGACTGAAGCTGCACTGCCAGGGCCGCACGTGGGAGTTGCTCAAGGGCGACTCGTTCACGTCCGAGACGGAAGGTACCGAAATTATGCTTGACGTCCAGGATGCGCGTGTTATGATCCAATGGCCGAAGCGGGACCAACGTGACCGGCTGGGAAGCCCCGAGTCCCAGTGGGACGACTCCCCGCCCCGGCCCAATGCCCGTGCCGCCGCCGCCGCCGCCAACCTGCTCCAGTCAAGTCCCCTGCGCCGTACCTCGCGCATCGAGTCTCCGGACTCTCCGACGCCGGCGCACATGACCAGCTCCCAACGCCTGCAAGCTCTTCTTCCCACTGATGATGGAGAGGTCCACATCTACGAGGACTCCAGCGCGGACGAGCCTGAGCTCCCCAAGCTTACTGACTCGGGTGTCAATGTCGGCCAGAGCTTCGCTACCGAAGTGACCAACTCTTTCTCGTCCGAGCTCAGCGAGCCCGAAGACGAGAACGATCCGGATGAGGAAAACGACCCCATTGTCCACTCCTTCGGTCCCTTTGGAGCTGACATTTCCAACCGCCTGGCCTCTGTCTTGGCCACTGCACCCAAGTACCCGTCCTCCAAACACTCACAGCTGCCTCCTATCCGGGATGACTCCAACCCCTCCAGCCCCATCTCGGCACCGCCAAAGTCGCCGGTCATCAAGGAGGAAGAGGAGGAAGTGAAAGAGCCTCCCTACGAGAACCCTGCAGTGCGCAACCACGTCGTCAACCAGCTCGCCTTCTCCCGCCTGTCGTCCAACCCTCTATCGACCATCATGAACAACCTCCCCTCCGAGCAGAAGAAGGGTCTGCTCAAGGAACAATTGCGAAGCCTCCTGGAGAACACGGCGTGCATCGGCATCATCCGCCGCCAGGGCAAGGATGCCGCCGGCAAGCCCCTCGAGAGCGAGTACTACTACGTCCCCGAGGCCGACGACGACGAGCAGCGTCGCTTCGCCGTCACGGACGGCCTGCGAAAGCCCAGTCTGAGAGCCTGCAGAAAGCAGCACAAGGTACGATCAGCTGAAATAAAGTCGCAGGATATCTCAACTAACACGATGGGCTTATTAGCAATACTACTGGAAGCGTCCGCGAACCCCTTAAATAACTCCAACTTTGGCTTTCATCCCGTGTCAAATCTTTTTTGGCTTGCACCCAGCAACCTTGCTCAAGCTGAGCTGATGCCATGCACATCTTCCGCATGACCAGCACTCAGGCTCCCCTTCAACTGTCCATACCTTGGCTCTAAACCTACCCGTTTGGCAAAACTTGTGTTCTGGCTGCATAGCGCAAGGCGTTTTATGGATTACACTGTTTCTATTATATTGTGTTTTTTGTTCCCTTTTTTTTCTTGAACTCTGTACGACTCACACTACTACTACTATACCTCGGGTTTCCCCCCCTTATTCTTATTCCCAACGATTCCCCATACACACAAGCCCCGCTTAGATGAGATACATGCATTACGCCGGTCCAGTTTCAACGATTTGGAGCGAGCAAAGCTGCATTATTAGGTTGGAATTCTCCGTTTTTTCTTTCTTGTCGGCGGGCGGTCATCTTTCTGCGTTGGAAGGAATACAGGAAAAAGAAAACATGGGATGGGACGGATTCTGGCGAGGGACGGAGACGGGAAGGGAGAAGGGTAGGGCGAATGATTGGTAAAAACGGATTGACGAGGTGATGGTGGAAATGTAAAATTCGATGACTACGCTTGAATCAGGTCTGGTAAATACAATGCTTGTTCCTTCAGAGATTTGTTTCGTTTCACTGTTGGGGTCTACGGTCGGCGATCGGGTGGTTCCGTGGCTGGCCAGGGCCCGTCGATGGGAGACCTACCTAGTTTATTGCGTTGGGTCCTGCTGGCTGGAAGCTGGCTGGTTCGTGATGTCCCAGCGACGATGGATTCTTGGATAAATGGAGAGGAATTTCTTCAATCCCAGATCGCGATCCGAACACTTACCACAGATGTCATCACGCATCCCCGATCACGAGAAGGATGGAATGTGGTTGCACCGGCAGCGACACTGAAAGGAGCTCCTGTGGGTCCCACCACACCCCTGTCCCACGCCGATAACGTCCGATAAAGCTAGGCCGGCGACCGGGTCTCGACCTCTTTACCCCGCAATGACGGCGGTGGTGGCCCCCTTCTCGTTGCAACTCACCTTGCCCAGAACAAAACTACCTAGCAAAACCCACGAAGGCGTCGATCAAAACTTTGCCGTCACTGGAGGTGCTGGATTGCAGCTGTGCTAGCTACGTAGATGGTTCCATGCCCTTGCCTCACCTCACAGCATCAAGTCGAGCTAGACAAAGAAAAGCATGTGCTTCGATGGATGGGTGGTGGTGGTGTGGTTGAACAGAAACAACCCCCATCCCCCAGTGGCGAGAAAAGCTATGTCCGCTGGTGTGATCGTCGTCTGATGTCAGTTACTCACTGGCCAGTCCCCCATCGCTCGTGCATGAGAAACTCTCAGCTTGCTTCGCCTTGCCTGCTAACTAGCCCCGGGACGGAAGCGGGGGACGGTTTGAGCTGCATGAAGACGAAGGAGGGGGTGAGCAGGCAGGTTGAAGGTTAGATTGGAGCTTGAGGGACATTGGACCCTTGGAAATTTTGGGGGGAACGTCTAAGGGAAGCTGTTACCCGGGGACGTCTTGATATAGAAGGGGGAAGCTCCAACCTCGATGAACATTACTTCTTCAAATTCTCCACAGCACCTTCCTCTAATACCAACTTACATTCCACACCTCTAAACGAAAATATCAACATCAACCCATCCACTTTCACACCCTACAAACCTCCAGACAAATATCAGCATCAGTCCTCTAATCCAAACAACAACTCACCACCTCCAGACTCCAAACCTACCACACATCCACAACTCCTTCCTCCAACCCATTGAACCAAAAACCACACAAAAATGTCCTCTCAACCCTCCATGGCAAACGTCGCCCCGCAGAAGGACGTCCCCCACGCCGACGCCCACGACCCCTCCAGCCCAGCCGCCGAGGCCGCCCGCGTCATCGAGCGCACCAACAGCTGGAAGCCCTCCTTCGAGCGCCGCCAGAGCTGGAACAAGGAGGACCAGAAGCGCGAGCTGCAGATGAGCCACATTGAGGATGTCAAGACCGGGCCTGGCTTCACCGAGAGGGCATGATTGGGTTGCCATAGCATGATTTGGTGCAGAAGAAATCGAGGACGGACGCGGGGAAGGGTGGTACGACACAGATCGTCTGACTGCCCAGAGCATCGAGCTGGAAACATTGGGAAAGGGGAACGAGGCGTTCAAGATTGCATGATCACGACACTGCTTGTACTTGTACTATACCAAATACGCATCATTGAATTGGTTTGAAGCTTCATTGTGTGTGCCATTGAATCCCGTAACCCTAGTCTTCCGTCCCGTCCCAGTCCTAACGAAAACAAAACCCGATGAGTGGAATTGAATGAAAACCAATCGCATCGTGGAGAGTACTATTGGTACATGTAAAAGAGGAACAGTACTGGTGATGAATCCCTCATAGCAAGAGTATATAATCCACCGTGCATGTGGTTTTTTGTGAGCAAACATTGTCCGCTTACAGCCCCTTCGGACCACGGCCGTCCTCACCTCCCGTCTTGAAATACTCCCCAACCACACCGATAGCGTATGAAATCCCGCCAACCCACGCAGCACCGAGAAGAATCTTTCTGGCCCTGCGCTTCTTCGGCCTTCGGGGAGCCTCAAAATCCTGACGGTCACACGAGATCGTGTTGCGTCTCCTCACTGCGCTAAAGGGTGGTGGGGGTTTGTCCTCCGCCTCCGCTCCCGGATAATCATAGTTCAGATAGCCTGTTGGACTCGAGGAGTAAGCGCTTGGTACCACGGGATCGCTCCCCATCATGTCGATGGGGTTCACCTTTGGAGCCTGGTAGGTCGTCGGCTTTTCGATCGTAGGAGTGAAAGGGGTGACCTCTGCCTCGCGGACCTTGCGGAAAACCAGGACGTCTCCGCTTCCGGAGACGATTTCGTAGCCTTCCTTCTGGAGCGGGCTGAAGTAGGGGAAGAACTTTGTCGGGTTGGACAAGCGGAGGAGAACCTCGGCCGGTGTCAATGGCGTCGCGCTGTCAGGTACCACCGAAGTAGTTTCTGCTGTGTTGATGGTTTGCATCGTGGGGTCGTAGGCGAGAATCTTGTAAACAACAGGCTCACGGAGTTCCTCCTTGGCCGAGGTCGACACACTCTCCGAAGCTGCAGCATCTGCGGCGGCGTCTGATGCTGTGCCGTACGATCGCACATAGGAAGGCCAGGTTTGCTTGCCACCACACTCCTCAGAGTAGCTCAGCTCAAGGCCCTGGGGCTCTGTAGAGTACATATCAGGCAGACCCTGCTTTCCTGCTACACGTGGCGACTTGAAAGCAGAGGCCCTGTTCAACGCCGGCTCCAATTTCGGAAAGCTCTCATCGAAGGAAGCAGCTTCGACGTCATCACCCTGGGGGCTCTGATACTTGCTGTCCTCTGCCTTTGCGCTTTCCGCCACAACATTGGTCCATGATCTGGAGAAATCCTCTGGAAAATCCCTGACATAGTTGCCGGTCAAGTCTTCCTTGGGTTGGATGTTCTCCCACGCCCTGCTTTTAGCCTTGCGCAGACTCACGCGAGCTGCCTTGCTTGAAATATCCCAATTCACTTCGTACCGCGGTAGGTCAGCCTCGAGCATTTGCCGGTTAGTAGTGCTGTAACCCCTACGAGACTGGCCAGAAGAGGTCGGGATCTTGGCTCGAATATCGCTTGCGCGCAGCAGGTCCAAATCGTCAGCTCTTTCTTGGTCTGTCGCGGAGGTGCTCAGGAGGCGTTTGCTCGCCCCTGCCGTTCCTGTTGTCGCTCCTGCTGCTGTAGTTGCTGCCGCCGTCCTTGACGCCTTTGCTGCAATTTCCGCGTCAAAATCGCTTAGGCCTTTAGATACAGGATCGATGACCTCGATCGGCTGTCCATCTGGCTCGTTGTGCCGATACGACTCATACTTCTTCGCCTCATCGAACGCAGTCTGATCCCAATCTGGCTTGGGACGTTGACCCTCGGGCTCGTCGTACTGAACAGGCCTGTGACGAGCCAAGTCTTCAGGAGCAACTGTGGCAGTAACGCCCTCCGGTGCCTTCCCGCCTCGAGTAAAGGAAACCGGGCCGTAGGTAGCCAAATCGGTGTACTGCTTGGATGCCTCTTCTGGATGCACTGGCGGCTTACCGTGCGGTTCGTTCCAGCCCACAGGCTCGTACTTCCCTAGGTCCGTATACGCCTTGGAGGCTTCTTCTGGGTGGATGGGGGCCCTACCAAACGGCTCGTTGTACGCCATAGGCCCATATTGATCCAGGTCAGGGTAAGCTTTGGAAGCCTCCTCGGGATGCACAGGGGGCGCTCCATGGGGCTCGTTGTACCCCATAGGGCCGTATTTATGTAGATCGTCGTAGTCTTTCGACTTCTCCTCGGCACTCAAGGGGCGAGCGCCGCCCTCAGACTCGTTGTAACCACTAGGGCCATACTTGTGTAGGTCGTCGTAGGACAACGTATCCTTGGCGTCCTTGGCGTCCTTGTCCTCGTTGTGCATCACTGGCCCATACTTATTCAGATCCGAATACCTCTCCTGTGCTTCGGGGACTTCTGCGTCCTCATTGTGCATAACAGGGCGGTACTTATCGAGGTCTTCGTAGGCAGGTTGAGAGAGCTCCTCCGGGGGCCCGTCGGCGAGGGATGGGTTGGAGTATTTATGGAGATCTTCATACTTGGGTTCGGCTTCGCCGTCATTGATAAAGTCTTTCAGCCCTACTGGCGTGTACTTATGCAGGTCGTCGTATTCGGGCTCTGCTGTCTTCTGTTGTCCCGCATCGAGCTTCTCGTCCATCACAGGCTTGTACTTGCCCAGGTCCGAATACTGCGGGGCCCCCGCATCTCCACTGTCGGCCCACGGGGTACCATCGAGCGGGACCTGACCGTACTGCTTGAGCTCTTCCGGCGGAGGTGGGCCGTCCTCGTAGAACGGCTCGTTGGCCGCGATAGAGCTACTTTCAACGGTCGAATCTGGTGAAACCCTTCGATTCGTGATAGGATCAATCTCGAACTCCGCACCCCGGCTGGCCGAGGTCGTCGACTTGCCGCGAGTCTGGCTACCGAGGTAGTTGCGAATGTTCTGCAGGGGCGACTGCCACAAGTCATATTCGTAGGGTCCCGTTCGCTTAGAAGAGAACAAGGCGTTGATAGCACCGCGCTCGACGTCTTCAATGTTTTGACCAGGGCGAACTCCTGGTTCGGCACTCGCTTTGTCACTCGGGTCGCGGCTTCCTTTCGAATGGGTGTGACCGTGTCTAATCCAGCACTGCGCCATCATCTTCTTCATGAGGATTCTTGAATCCTCGCCACGCGAGCTTGGGTCCCATGATATCTTTCGATTGATTGACTCCATATACTTGTAGGTGACGTTGCGCTGGTGCTGTCGCAACTGTCGTTGGAATTCGGGGTCTAGGTAGGTGGACCACGCGCGGAAGCGGAAGCCGCGAGTCTGGCCATAGTGGCTTGCCTTCGCAGGGTTGGCGAGGGCTCTCACTTGGAGACCACTCGCACGAGACGAGCGAGGGACATTGGAGAGCATGATGATGAGGTTTCTACCATGCTACCTGCACTGGCTGTAGATTAGCATATGATACACGACGTATCTGGGTTCTGGCTGTCGCCTCTGGCTGTCGTCTCTGGCCGCCGTCGTCGGTTGCGGTCGCTGGTGACGTCCAGCGGTTGGGTATTCGCACGCGAATAGTCGTGAATAAACAGGAGACACTTACACCGAGGAGCAATGACGGAGAATCGCAGGACTAAGTGCCTGCATGGAAAGTCACGATGCTTTTTGAATGACGGGAGGAAAGGGGAACTGGAAAACCGCCACCTTCATGAGGACGAGAAGGTTGGGAGGTAGCTACCTGCCAGCGACGGATCGAGGAGACGGCCTACCGTTGTGGGCAGATGGCCGTCTTGGGTTGGCGAGGTAGTGTACTGCAGGGGAGGTACTTAGCTGCCCGGGGTCACTGGCCCACAGTCTCCGCTCCCAGTGCCTTAGCGCCTTTCCCGCAGTGAGAGAAGTGGGCTCGGCGCAGTGGACGTGGAGGCGGCCTTCAGCGTGCAGTTTGCGGGGTAGCCTTTCGAAACCGCCGAACGATCCCGAACGGCGACGCCCAGGTCAACGGGGGGCCTCTTCGAACGTTTGTAAGGTAGTAGGTATGAAAGCTACATAATAGTCGATGCTCCTATCCGAAGTACCTATCTCGACTTCGGCTCACTGCTGTTTTCGTGATCGTCGTCCTCGTCCTCGTCCTCGTCACTGTCCTTGGCGCCGTCTCTATCTTCTTCTCGTCGTTGTCTTCCGCTGTCGTCCGCTGTCTTATGTCTCTAAAGCCTGCCTTACCATGGGATTCAAGCAGGTAAGCAAACTTTCTGACACCTAGGCTATTTATTCATAGATATGCAGCGCCTGTATTGAACACACAAGCCCAATGCCCAGCAAGGTGCCCTTGTTCCATCGACGCCGCTGCTGGGTTTGGTGAAGCGCCGTCTGTTGTGGAAGTGGAGTAACACGAATTGGAGATGTGATAAGAAAAGGCCAATAGGAGCATCAAGATAAAGCAAGGGATGGAAGGACGGGAGGCACGGACATCACAGTGCACGGACGGAATGAGGCCACAATCAGCCAAAGTCACGTGCGAGGGGCTCACCTATGACCGCATCATCTCCGACGGCAGGAACACTGAGAAGGAGCTTTGGCGGGGCAGCTTAGCCATTTTCATTCGCCGGCTCTGGATGTGGTTCGGCCAAAACTCATTCGGCCTGAGTCAACAGGGCACTGCACTCTCTTTGGTATTCCATGTCGATTGAAGCCTGCGATGCGACGAGGCCAATCCAGCTCTTCTCAGCCTACCGTCCTTTTGCTCCCATTTCCTTGAAATAATAGGCCTTTGGAAGTCTGTTGACTTGGGGCGCCTCCGTCCGTCTTTCACGTTTCCAATTCCTGTGCATCCTTCTGGATTCTTCGGTGCTGCACTTCTGCACTCTACCCCGCCAACGTCATTTTGAGCTCCCGCGCTTCGCGCGCTAGGTCCCTCGCGCTCGCAGCGTCAACGACATCACCTTCGCACAAGGCGCAAACTACACTAACCACCAGATCATGTCGCGTGCCTTTGGAAAAGCAGGCCGCTCGGGCGGCGCAAAGGGCTTTGGTGCCCCGGCGCGGGGCGGCTTCGGCGGCTTCTCCTCCTCGAACGACAACGGACTGTCTTACCTTACCGAGCCGCCCGACCTTTCCTCCCTTTCCGATGCGAACGTCGTCGTTTCCTTCAAGAACGCCCTTAAGAAAGATGCTACGACAAAAGCAAAGGCTTTGGAGGAACTCGTGGCATACGTACAGGCTCACCCATATGAAAAGGATGGCGGAACAGAAGAGGCAGTCTTGGAAGCATGGGTGCGTTTTCCCCGGGAGAGTTACTTTGATGATCATGTGGTAATGTATGTAACAGGTACAAATATATCCTCGTATCTCCATAGACAACGCCCGTCGCGTCCGCGAGCTCTCCCATACCCTGCAGTTCGAGTTGATGAAGTCGGCTCGCAAGCGCATGGAGAAGCATATCCCCAAAGTAGTTGGTACCTGGCTCGCAGGCCTCTACGACAAGGATCGTGTGGTATCCAGGGCAGCCGATGCCGGTCTTTCGTCGTTCCTGAATAGCCCGGAGAAGGTCGTTTCGTTCTGGAAAAAGTGCCAGTCCCAGATTTTGACCTACGCCACCGAGGCCATCCAGGAAACAAAGGACACATTGAGCGATGAGAGGTCGACGACCCCAGACGATGCCGAGGCCAAGTACCTGAGGGTGGTGGGGGCCAGTCTTTCCTTGGTTCTCGGTCTCCTGCAGAAGTTGGAGCCGGTCGACATTGAAAAAGAGCAGGAGGCATACGATACCTTTTTCGCTGAGGAGAAGGTCTGGAAGAGCGCGCTTATGGCGGACAACTCTGTCAGGAAAACGTCCTGTCAGCTGCTGTGGATCTGCTTGGACAAGAGGTCCGATTCGACGTCTTCGCAGATCTCCCGTCTAAAGAAGATCTTTATTGCAGAGGGTCTTAAGAGCAGCCAGATTGGATCTGCTGTAGAGTTTGTCAGGATTCTTACCAAGTTGACGAGCAGGTTCCCTGAAATCTGGTCTAGCTCAAGTGATAAGAAGACTCCGATCACTAGGTTGAATGGCTTCTTAGAGAAGGGATCTCAGGGAAGCTCCGCGAAATATTGGGAATACCTCGAACAACTCATTGTTATCATCCCAGCCGAACACTTTACTGCTGAAGCAGCTGCGGCAGCCTTGAAGTCATTGCGAACTGGCATCACCAACAGGGAAGAGCCGCGATTCAACGCACCCACAGCGTGGACGTGCTACGTTCACGTCGCCAAGCATTTCTTGAAGACGATTCCCTCAGAAGGCCATGCCAAGCTTGTGCAGGAAAACCTCTTTCCCTTGCTGGGGCACTTCCTCTTCCCAACCCCTGAAAATGCGGCTTGGGAGATTGGCGGTGCTGGACGGTTGGGCGTTCTCAGTGAAGTCTACCAGGTTGCCGCCGACGACTCGTCTGCGGACCTGGTTAAAGCAACTGCCGACATGATGGAAAATTTGTCATCCGAGTTCTGCACGAGGATATCCAACTCACTGCCTGAAGTATCATCAGGGTATGAAAAGTCGCAAGAGTCAATCGCTGCCGAGGGCGATCGGTGGTTCAATCTAGTTGGCCAGGTCCAAACCAAAACCAAAACCTCCACAACAGGTCCCGCAAAGCTGCTAATTGGCCCCTCCAAAGCTATCATTACCTGCTCACTAAACCTTCTTGCAACCCGAAACTTGAAGCCGTTTGGTGCAGCTGGGGTCTTGTACAACGTCGGCAAGAGTGCCCCGCGGGTGTGGGAAGATGCCGAAGCTGCTCAAGCCTTGGAGCAGTTTCTTTCGAGCCAAGGTCGGGAGCGGATGGATGTTCTGATGACTTCTCGATCCGCACCGGATCTCTTGAGCTGTGTGTCTATCTTGGGTTCTCTGCAAGGCCAGGAGACAGCCTATGCATCCATCTGGAAGACGTGGATCGGGTCCCTGCTCAGTTTGTCTGACGAAAAGCTGGCTGCAAAAGGAATCGAGCGCCTAATCGCGAATCGGCATGCATCCGACCTGTCCAAATCGAACGAGCAGCTACAAAGCTTCATCGAAACGAAGTGCACCGGCACCATCCGCGGCGAGTCAGAATTTTGGTCGCTATTCGAAGCAGGCCTTGGTAACGACGCTGTCACGGAATCAACTGCGAAGACGCTGGTTGACAACAGTATCTCCTCCCTTTCTCAAGACAAGCAGCACTCGGCCCAAGCGCTTCGGGCCTTAGAGATCATTGCCAACAACAAGCCGGGTCTTCTTTCACAAGACGAGTCAACTCATACAGCGGTCGTTGCTGAGCTACTGGGGCTAGCTGAGCTCAACGACAGAGCTGTTTCGTCTCGCGCTGTTTCTTTGAGAGCTCTTTTGGAGCAGCCCGTGGACGGTACATCGCCCTTGGTCACTATTATCCAGCGGAACCTGGAGGATGCAGGACCGCAGTCCCTTGGAATCGACACCTTGGTCCAACAAGCATTGCAAGCATCCAAGACCGGCTCAGCAATTGAGGATCTATTCCCCAGCACGAATGTCTGGATGCAGCAGCTATCCAACTTCCTACAGGGATCTCTCAACCCGTCTCTATCCATCACGAGTAACCTGGGTGGAGCTCACTTCCTGGTTCCGCCTGCAGAGTCAGCGCAACGCGTTAGAGTACGGAGAGATCGCGACGGCTACTCCGTTCCTGCGAGAATGGCGGCGTACACCTCCAAGCTGCTGTCGTCTGATATTTCCGTCTCTACCCTGCCCGAGAGCTTCCAGGTAGAAATTCTCTACCTCCTCTGCGTCGCGGTCCAGATAGTCTCGGACCAGATCACGCTGATGGATGAGAACAAGTTGTTCCTCAACCTGGGGACCGGCGATGCCCTCAACGCTGCCGAGGCTTTTGTGTCGTCCACAAGGGTAACTATCAACGGCATTGCTGACGAGGCCAAGGGATGGCGAGATGGCTCTGACTCCGGCTCTACAAAACTCATCAACGGTCTCATCGCCATTATGACACAAGAGACAAAGGAGCTCACTGCGCTTGGTCTGTACAGCGCCAGAGCCCTGAGCGAACTCCTCCAAACTCTCACCGAGAAGCATGGCTTCCCCGCTGCCGGCGACGAGAAGATTGCCCAGCTTGCTACATTGAGAGCCACGCCCCCTACGATTCTCTCAGCCACGGCGGTGCTTACCGGTCTTGGCGAAAGCCTTGAGTCTTCCAAAGCAATTAACAACCTATGCAACCGCCTCGTTAGTGACGTTGCCGGCGCAAGCATCGAGCCGGAGAAGGCCGAAAAGGCACTCATGATCCTTGTCCTGCTAAACGCCTGTCTGCAAGTCTACGAGGTGGGCGAAGTTCCCGTGGCTAACAACCGCATCGTCTTTGCCGTCCGCCAAATCACATCTTGGCTTGAAGATACCCTCAACCTCACACCGGCCCTCTCAGCAGAAATTTGCCGCGCCTTGCAACGACTTCTCCCAAGCATCAAGGAGGTTTACGGCCCCCACTGGGAGAAGACGATTGAGTTCTCCACAGCTCTCTGGGTCAAGGCTTCTGATGATCGTCTTGATGCTTCGCTGCCGTATATCCACACATCTCTCAAGCTCATGTCAGCCCTCGAGACCCTCTCCGAACCCAACGACGATCTCGAAGATGCGCTTAAAGAGTTCGCAGAGACCAAGTCCCTCTCTCTGATTGAACTCCTCAAACTGGATCGCGCAAAGAGCACCCAGCCTCTCGAGATCGTGGACGCCATCATCTGCAGACACGTTGACAAGATCCCCCTTAAGCACATCTCCGACCTGTCCGACCTGTACGGGCTCATCGCCGCAGACTCCCGCTCGATCCAAACCGCCGCCTTCAACCTCTTGCATCGCGCGCTCCCCGCCCGTCAGGAAGAGCTCTCCGTCAACGTCCTCCTCGACAAGACCGACGCCCGCCTCCCGGACGAGCTCCTCTCCCTCCTGCTCGACGCTCCGACCCTCGACCGCTACCCCGACGAGCTCCTCGCCCAGTTCCCGCTCGCCATTCGCTCGTACCTGCTCTCGTGGCACCTCATCTTCGACGCCTTCAGCACCGCCTCCCTCAAAGTCCGCAACGACTACACCGAGCACCTCAAGACGGAGAACTACATCGCCCCGCTGCTCAACTTCACCTTCGACGTTCTCGGCCACTCCGCCGCCCATCCGCTCAACCTCGAGCGCGAGGGCCTCGGCATCGCGGAGATCACCGCCTACGACCTCGCCGTCGCCGACGCCGAGCCCGACGAGCGCAACCTGCACTGGCTGCTCGTGCATCTCTACTACCTCACCCTCAAGTACACCCCCGGCCTCTTCAAGACCTGGTACCTCGACTGCCGCTCCAAGCAGACCCGCATCGCCGTTGAGGGGTGGATGACGCGCTACTTCTCCCCCATCATCGTCTCCGACGCCCTCGACGAGGTCGCCGCCTGGGCCGCGTCGCAGGAGGGCGAGTCCGCCGCCGACGACGAGAAGGAGCTCGTCGTCAAGGTCAGCAAGACGGGCAAGGAGATCACGGCGGGCTACGAGGTCGACGAGAGCATGGCCAGCATCGCGGTCAAGGTGCCCGCGAGCTACCCAATCGAGGGCGTCAGCGTCGTCGGCGTGAATCGCGTCGCCGTCAGCGAGAAGAAGTGGCAGAGCTGGCTGCTGACGACGCAGGGCGTCATTACCTTCTCTGTAAGATTTACCTCATAATTTTGCGCACTTGCTGTTATCAACATCGTACTAACTACTCGTATAGAACGGAAGCATAATCGACGGCCTCTCCGCCTTCAAGCGCAACATCGTCGGCGCCCTCAAGGGCCAGAGCGAGTGCGCTATCTGCTACAGCATCATCTCGACCGACAAGAAGATGCCCGACAAGCGCTGCGGCACGTGCAAGAACCTTTTCCACCGCACGTGTCTGTACAAGTGGTTCCAGAGCAGTAACCAGAACACCTGCCCGCTGTGCCGTAACCCGATCGACTACCTCGGTGCCGATACCAAGGCGCGCAGGGGTTAAGTTGAGTTGGGCTTTTACGCGGTGGTGTTGGGGACATTGAAGCGATGGGAATGGAAATGAGAGACGAAATGAGTCAAGGAAAAGAGGTGGTATTATTGTTTTTCGTTTTTCTATGTAGGTCATACCTAGACGGCATGGAAAAAGCAATGGCGGGTTTTAGCTGGGGATAGACGAATACGAAGATGAAATTCAGAACCAAAATTTATATGAAAAGCAACGAAAGATGGAAGCAAAAGACCGACACCCAGATTGACAGCAAAATGAATTCTCAGCAGAAGTGAACCGAGCTGTCGCTCAGTATCGACAACGACGACGGACAACCATGCCAATAAAGTTGTCAATGTGACGGAGTCTGCGACCCGCCACCGCGTCCTCCATGAACTGGTTGTCGTTCTCCCACAAATGCCCATCGCGCATGCCACCAAGCTCATCATCATCTTCGATGACGTCCTCGTCAGCCATCTCCACGTCCTCATCGTAGGCGCCTTCCGTGTCCATCCAGTCCGGGGCAAAGACCGCGTTGGGGTCGATGGAGCGCATGAACCGATCAAACTTCTTGATAAAGTGAGAAGAACACGGTTTTCCGGTCGAGCCGTACATGGACGGGATCGTTCTCGCCTTCGCCATCTTGACGATGCCGCCCTGGTGGACCTGGTTGGCGTCGTGCGCCGCGGCCTGGACCTGTTGGCGGAGTTCTTTCTGGTGAGCAGTATGCTTGGGCTTGCGCGCCTTGCGACTGCTGGCTTGCTCCTCTCCACTATCGTTTCCCGCCTTCCGCTTCCTATTAGCCCTTTTCTCCTGCTCCTGAGCCTTCTTCTCATCGCGGGTTTCTTTCGTCTTTGCAAGGTGACAATCTATACAGAAGGAGCTTTTTTTGGCGGACCGCACGGCGCCGCAGTCGCCGCACATGATCTTGCACCCCCTTTTAAGGCACATCTGAAAGTCGCCGCCAGGTGCGCCGCAGTGGCAATGGTGCTCGCTTGCCTTACTCGCGAGACCAACATTAACCTCTTGATGGCAACCTCTTTCGTCAAAGAAACGGTCCAAGTCGGACGCACTCGAGGAGGTATCGAAGCTTTCGGCGCGATAATACGACGGGCTGGACATGGCGGAGGGTTAGTGCGGCTGGCTTACGTGGTATCGAGGACTACTGCTTGGAGCTGCGGTTCAGTTTGCGATTGTTTTGCGGTTCTGATGGATAGTGTTTTAGATGCTGTCTGTGGATTTCAGAGACATCGTGGCGGCTTTCTGGTTTAATACTTGTGCGGACTTGTTGAGCTCTTTGTTGAAGAAGTTTTGTTGTTTTGCGATAGGACAGTACTCTCCGTCGTTGTGAAGGTTTACAGTCAAAGAAGTTTCAAAGCATTTGTCCAACCGGCTTTGACATACTTCGAAGATGTCGGTACAAGTCATTATTTATTGCGACAGGTCATTGTGGTTTGTTTAAGGCCCTCAAATCGGCGTCTCGTCGGGGTCTTGCAAGCACCTGTGTTGCAGAGCCTAGCACAATGTCAGATCAAACATGTGGGATTATGAACCATTATACTTACTTGCTCGGCAGTCCACCTCTTTGAATCAAAGCGGACTAGCTTCGTGACCAAATCACGAACATCCACATCCACCTCTGGCAAAATTTCCTCCCAGGGCTTGCCGTCAAACATGCGGTACATCTCGAAAGGAGGCGTCTTGAAACTTGCAGCTTCTGGCCATGTCTCTCTCGTAGGTGTGCCAAGAGTCTTGAAGATGCTCAAGATCAAGCCCAGCTGATTCCCGTCTTCGTGTGCTGCTCTGGACTCAAAAAGGGGCTTGGGAGGATCGCGACAACACTCCGCCAACATGGCGCCGGTAGCCCACATGTCGACAGAGGACCCATAAGCCTTGTCGCCGAATAGTGCTTCAGGGGCTCGGTATGCCCCGGTTCCGATATCCAAAATTTTGGCCGTGGGTGGCTCGGAAACAACAGACATGGTCGGATGCCAGGCCGTTCCAAAATCTGAAAGGTAGGCCGGTCCATCGGGGCCGTCGAGCAGAATGGCCTCCGGTTTGACATCTCTGTGGATGATGCCTTGGCCATGGATGTCTTTCAGAGCAGCCAGAATCTCCTTGAAGAGGCGCCGGACCCTAGGCAGCGGGAGGGTTCCTTTGTCGATGACATCGGCAAGGGTGAGCGGCTTATAGGGAAAGACCAGGACGAATCTTTGTTCTTGGTCTCGAAACGTTTCCAACAGCGGGATGCAAGGACGCTTCAGAGTTGCTAGAATCTTGGCTTCACGTTGCGGATTGTGAGGTTCGATGTTGTGCGTTTCGACGATGACCTTCAAGGCGCGGCCCTGGCATCGGTAGACCTCTGACGTCAAGCCAGTTGCGACTGGCATACAGCTCTTGTAAGAGCCAATTGTGACTCCAACGCCGTCATCAGCATCGCCTGTGGGTGCTGTGCTCTCCTGGGGAGCGAGATTTGCTGATCCGACTAGCTGGCATATCTCGTCATATTGCGCCTTCAGACGAGTGTAAGTTGAGCTTGCGCTGAATACCACATGACCAAAAACTTACTCTCGAGGAGGAATCCTTGTAAGCCTGGTTTTCGACCGAGAACGCCTCGGTCTGCGATGTTGCGGTTGCATCTGGGCTTGCAGCTTCCAGGACTGCCTTGCTGCGTGATGGTGTAAGTCGGCGACCGAGATGCAGGTGAAGGAGACCGACTTACATCTTCTGAATGTTCTCATAGCGCTCGGACGCCGAAAGCTGCGACCTCCAATCCGGGTTACTGTCAGCCATTGAGGCGAACCTATTGATTTGAACTTTGGAAGTCGAGCGGAGGGAGCTGCACGCGGGGATAGCAAGTATTCGTGACCTGTCCGACAACTCTTTCCGACGGTTGTGAGTGAGGATTGTTGTAGTAAGCATCCAGTGCGGTGTACCTTCCACTCACCAGAGCGATGCGGAATTTTACCGTGCGAGAAGATTCGACGACTGTCCGGGCCGGGGCAGCCGGCAGTCACCCCGCAGACCCGTCGGCGCCGTACAGTGTGGCTTGGGCTGCATTCGACTTGCATTGGGCCCCTGGGTGCTGCTTACATAAGGCAAAGCTGGGCATCGCAATTTCGCTGGTACCTGACCAAGGCGCTCCTTTGGCGTCAATTGGGCTTGCTTATTCCTCTATTTTTGCCTAGTTTCCGCTAGCTCAGAGAGGCTTGACACTGTTTACCTTACGATGCCCAAGGCCATTATGTTCATGCAAATGCGTGGTCGCTGTCTGCAATGCAGCTGGATAGCGTACAGGTTACGCCAGCCGGCTCTCCTGAGCATGGCTGTTGGCATCGTGCAAAAAACCCCGAATCCTTGTGATGGAAATAAGGGCTGAAAGTGTAATTCATGCATCGCTGGCAATGGCGGCAAGGATGATGCGGCTCAACTGGCGAATCCTCGTGTGCTGGCTTGCTTGCCATGTGCTAATTGAATTCGGGCCAGATTCATGGCGCGGGCGCGAGACGCCAGGGCTCTTCCCGTCATCTCATACAGGCACCGTTTTCTGAACCTTGCTGGAGGCGGCATCCTGTAAGCGACGAGGCCCTGAATAAGTAAAGTATGCAAAAGCCAGGTTCTTAGAGTTGACGGGACGCGTTCCTTAGTTACGCAGGTCGGCGCCGCCGTTGTTTCCAGTATCAGCGTCACGGGCGGTCGGGTTCAGCATTTCGCAGCCAGACAAGACTTCGTCGGGCACGGCGTCAGCTAGCTAGCACTCGGTGCAGTTAGAATTGGAACTGGGTGTTGGAGCGGGAGGGTTATTCGAAGCTCAGTCGAGTAGGCACAAGGTGAAAACAAACTAAACCGGGACCGTCAGGTGCGTGACGTATTGCAGAAGTCCCCTCCAAACTAGCCCGTTTCGAGTACAGGAGCCCTGTCAGGCGAAAGTAAAGTACTTTCAGACCACCGCGGCGAGGACGGGGGACATGCAGAGAGACTGGTCATGGTCACTGGGACGGCTGCATGTTCGGACAAGGGTCGAACCGAGGCGAGGTGAGTTGATGACTGGGCCATGTGGTTCTTGAGTTCAAGAGAGGCCCATTATGCAGCAAGCAGAATTGCTGTGCAGCAACTGGCGATGACGACTCTTGTGTATCCGTATTCGTAGAGTACTGCAGACTGCGTGTATCGAGTCCGTCGTGTACCTCTCTCTATTCCGTAGGGCCGTCCGTGTCCGCCGCTCCCGGGCCAACTTCCCGTCCCAATTGAAGAATTCAAATTTGCCAGCGGACATGCGCTGAACTTTTCGGCAGCACTTGGGCCAATTGATTGCATCTAGCAAGAAGAAAAAAAGTCGGAGGAGGGAATGGTGAGACAATTGGGATGAGGCAAGAAAGGTACGTGTGGAGAAGTAGTCAAAAAGCAGCAGCTAGAGACGCACGCTGGGAGCTGCCTTTGGAGGACTGCCTTCATTCCGGTAATGGTGGCTGGCTACCTCCTCCGTACTCACTCAGCAGCGCAACTGCGAACGAGGCAAGGCAAGGCAAGGCGAGAGAAGAGTCCAATGTCGCCAATTACCCTGTCGAGGTACCTCGGATACGTTACCTCCTCCAGCTGTGGACCTGGCGACCCAAAGCCATTTCCGTCAGGTCACTTGCGCGGTCCAGCTCCGGACAGGCTTCCATTCGTAAACTTGGGTGCTGACGGGACTCCTGCGCCTGCTTCCACACTCACCCAGTGCTGCCCCCCGGTCCGGTCCACTCCACACTCTCCATCATCGGTCCAGGTCACACTGGATCCAGCTGCCCAGGAGACCTTTCCCGGCCTTTCCTGCCATCCCGGGATTCTGCCATTTTGCTGCGCTGCTGGTGACTGGTGAGGTGCTGCCTTTGCTGCCTCTGCCTCGTGTGAGTGAGTGTGCGTGCGTACCATAGTGTATTAGCGACAGCAACAACGCCTTCCCTGTCTCTGACCTCTTGCCTCGTCCTGGCTTGGCCTTGCTTCCACCAGGTCCGTCTTTCGCTGCGCCGAACTTGTTCCATCCATCCAATCCGCTCCATTTCCTCCATCCATTTCGCAACCCACCACCACCACCACCATTACCACCACTGCTGTTGCTGCTGCTGCTGCCACTCCTACAACTTCCTCCACCACCAACTGTCGCCCTCCCACGATGCGAATGCTCCTCACCTTGGCGACACCCTCAACAGCATTATAGACAGCATCGCTATGCGCGCCGTTTTTCTCCTTGACTGCATTCACCGTATATGATTTTGCGCGCACTAATTAGACACAATGGATGATCTTGCGAGGGCCGAATACCCTGCCATGCTGGTATGTTTTGCTCTCCCCATCATCGTCACTGTTTCCCACTGCAGAGCCCGACGGCCCAACGCTGCCACCGATTCCTCTCCCCTTGCCTCCGTGTGCCATTGCAGAAGCGCATTGTTTGCGACCTGATTGCTAACCATGGCCCCTTCTTTGTCCAGGCACACCTCCAGCCCATGCAGGCTGTCAACGTCCTGACCGATCGCGTGAAGAGAATAACCAAGATCAACACCGAAGTTGCAGACTGGCTACAGGTAATTGATTACCCAATCATCTCTCGGGAGAGAAACCCCGAAGCTGAACAAGCCTCTCCAGGAGCGCCGTCGAGTCGAGGAACAGTATGTCCAGAGTCTGCGGAAGCTCATGAACTTCAAAGTTCCCAACGGCCAGTCCGAGCTCGGGTAGGTCGCTTTTCTCTCCGAGGCCTATCCACCGTCTTGCGTGCTAATCGTCTGTGCAGCGTATTTTCTGGACCCTGGGACAAGATCGTGCTCTCCGTCGATGCGACCGCCCACTCTCATCACCAATTCGCCAGCCTGCTCGAGAAAGATGTCGAAGCGCCCCTGCGCAACTTCCAGGCCCGAAAGGAGATGCAGAACATGCAAACCATCTCTGCCAACCTGACGGCCATGGCCCGGGACCTCGAAGATGCCCAGAAAAAGATGGACGCGCTGGCTAGGAAGGGCCCCAAGACGAATGCGCAGAAGATGGCAGATGCCACCGCTAGGCTCGAGCAGGCCACCCAGCAATGGGATTCCCAAGCCCCATTCATCTTCGAAACCCTCCAGGCTCTCGACGAACAGCGCGTGAACCAGTTGCGCGACCTTCTCACCCAATACCAAACCCACGAAAGCGACCAAGCCCAACGATCCCAGAGTAAGGCTGCTGAGACGCTGGCCTTGATGCTTGAAATAAGTACCGAGCAGGAAATCGCGAGCTTTAAGGAGAAGATTGTTTCCGGAAGGCCGCGCACGGAGAAGAGGGTTACGACATCACGACAGTCCTCGAACGTGCCTACAAGCCAAACTCTGGCTCCACCCCCGCCACCTTCTTCCAGCTTAGGCCACCATGATGACGATACGAGCGACCACTCGGGAGCTATGGAGGGCAAGTCCGGTATGTTGAGCACGAGGATCATGGCAAAACCGACAGATGGCTGACATGTATCGCAGAATCGAAGTTGCGGAGTCGAATCGGCACGATGCTCGGCCGGCGCCGACAGAGCATCCACGGTGGCTTCGGTCCGATTTCTCCACAGAAGACCGGCGGTTCCTCGTTCGGCCGTGGCCTTAGTAGCAGCCATAGCAGTACCCACGTCCGCCCCAGTGGCCTCTCGCCAAGAGCCTCTTCGCACAACTTGGCCGAAACCAACAACCGACTGTCCGCTCTTGCGGAAACACCCGACTCGCCCAGGCCGCCCCATTCGTCTGGAACCGACAGGCCGTTCCACGAGGGAACCAATGGCTTTGGTGAGGAATCGTCGGAAGCTGCTCGTCTTGGTTCATCGGCTGGCACTGTTAATGGCACCCACGACACGGATGTTCAGGATGTGGCCCCTCCCCCAGGACCGCCACCGTCCCAGGTTAAGGAGGCCGAAGCGAAGGACTCCGAGGGTTTTACGATTCGCCCACCTGCTGACGATCCGATCTCTCAGGCTCAGCGCGAGGCCGCCGAGGAGAATGAACAAATGTTCAAGCTCAACATTGCGAGCTCGCCGATTCAGGAGGAGGACGCTGATGCCAAGGAGGCTGCGTTGAACAGCGTCGCCAACACACTTACACAGATGGCTGCTCCTTCGCGAAAGCTTGGAACAGTGCGTGGACGGAGAGACGTCAGGAATACCATCTATGTGCCGCCGCCAAACATGCCCGAGCTCACCAATGAGAACCCCTTCCCGACATCCCCTTCACTGCCTAGCCAGTCTTCGAAGCCTACTACTGTCGCAGCGCTCGCCTCTGAAGCAAGCATCGCTGCTACATCAGATACTCAGTCGATCCGTTCAGCCAATTCCCTGATGAGCCTTGCTCACCTGAAGCACCCTGAAATGCACGAGCCTGGTCTCAATGCTTCTATCATCGAGACAGTGTCAGCTACATTCGAAGAAGGAGAGGTCAAGAATGCCAAGGTTCATGGCGAGATTGCCTTTGCTTATCATCCCGCCGGCGACACTTCTCCAGGTAAGCTTTTGAGCTACGCTTAGCCAAGTTGATGTGCTAACGTCCAGCAGAGCGTGAGACGATTCGTATCAACAATTTCCCTAGCTTGGAAGTCATCGGACCGAACCGCATCTTTGTTCAGAACAGCCCTGACAAGCCGGATGAGTTTAATCTCGATGTATCGCACATCAACAAGACTGCAACAGCGTTCACATATCGTGTTCACCCCGGCGACGCTGGCCTGGCCGCCCACGTTCCTTTGTTCATCCGACCCGCTTGGAAGCCTCAGGGTGACAAGCTTGGACTGCTTTTGCAGTACTCGCTCAACCCTGCTAGCGGCCTGACAGCACCCGTGACGCTGCAAAACGTCGTGCTCGTGGCTACATACGAAGGCGCTAAGGCCTCAGGAGCCCAGACGAAACCGACAGGAACCCACTTAAAGGAGAAGCACTTGGTGTACTGGCGCCTTGGAGACCTCACACTCACCGCCGAGACGCAAAAGATTGTGTGCCGCATCATTGGCGCCGAAAATGCCGAGCCCAAGCCGGGCCACATCGAGGCCAGATGGGAATATACTCCCGAGTCCCTCAGCAGCGGCATCTCCATCTCGAGACTGGAAGAGATCAAGGGCAAGGGCAAGGAAGAGGAAGCCGACCCTTTCGCGGACGACAACCCGGCATCGCCCGCCCTGCCAGCTGACCAACAGTGGGTGGATGTGAAGCTGTTGAAGAAGATCACGAGCGGCAAGTACGAGGCCAAGTGATCGGCGCCAAGCTGTAATGAGGAGGAGTTTCAGGAGGTGTACATACCCTTATTGGAAGCGGTAGATTTTGATTGAAGGACATTTACATAGCGAGCGTATGCGGTATGTGGACGGCACAACTGGAGAAAGGGAGGAAAAGGACACGCGCGGACAGCTTTTTCTGCGCCTGGTGACGGCAAATTGCGTTTTCCCTTTTCATTTCTGGATTCCCCCGAGGATATGTTATCACATGTCTTCTTGGTTTTCCCAACAAGATGGAGACGGACTTGGATTGTAGGTAGCTTTTGTACCGATATGATGAAGAAAAAAGTACTCCAGAGCCACATGCATCTTGTAGAAGGTGAACTCAATGTGGAACTTGTGAGAGATAATTTAGTCTTGGGAAGGAGAATCGCGGGAGATGGGTGATGATTGAACAGAGAAAAATACATATTTGTCATTAAGCAAAAGAATCATGCAGCATGTAAGCCTCGTCCCAGTCCAGGATTCGAGGTGAGGTATCTCGTGTAAGCAAACAAGTACATCGGCCCTGAAACATAACGAGCCATGCTTTTTGTTAAGAAAACCCATCGTATCCCGCTCCTGCCCCTATCCGGACGATACAATCACTCGCCCGAATTCTGGTTCCTTGAATGCTCTTCGTAAAACTCCAACGTGAGCGCGGCCAAGAAGCCGGGGATACACCCCTTCTCACGCACCCAGAAACCGATCTGGTCGCCGATGCGACGGGCAAAGGCGCTCTTTGGCCCGCCGCCGACCTTCATCGTTCCCTTCTCGCCGTCAAAGACGATGGAGTTTTCGTACTCGTCCGTTTGGGACGGGTAGAAGGTGGACTCGACACGCATCTTGCCATTGGGCATGAACATGACGGTCCAGCCGAGGGTCGAGAAGATGGCCTCTTTGAATTCGAGCGACTTCTTGGACCAGACCTCCTTGAGGCGCTTGGCGGACTTTTGTGCGGATGCCGTCTCGGCGCGCGCCTCTTCGACCAGACGGTTTGCGGCGTCCAGCTGGGTGATGGGAATGAGGCGGACAGATGGATCTGAACGTAGCTGGGCGAGAAGGTCTGCGTTTTCTTGCTTGAGGGCGGTGAGGGTGGACATCTTGATGGCTTCAAAGTCCGAGGTGGGGTTGGAGCGGAGAGAGAGGATGCGCGTCTTGGATCGGGCCTTGAGGGTCTTGAGCTGTTCCTGCACGACAGATAGCTCCTTCTGGGTGACGCTATGTTGCGTCTGGACTGAAGACAGCTGATCTTGGAGCTTGCGGTTCTTGCGAGTGAGAAGGCCGACTTGTTCATGTGCGGCCTCGTCGTTCTCGTCGCGGGGCCGTTTTGTGCCGGCCACTGCTGGTGCGGGCTTGCCTGACTCGATTGAAGACATCTCCGTGTGCAATGCTTGCACTTCCGAGCGGTACTTGTCGACGAGATCCTCAAGCTCTTGAATGCGGCGAGACCTGGTTTCATCGACAGACTCCGGCTGGAAGGCCTCGTCCTCCGCATCAAAGGTCTTGAGCTGGGCGCGAAGGTATTCAACCTCCTTCACAGCAAGGACACGCTGGCGCTCGGTGCGCAGACGGGCCTTGTCAACGTTTTGGGTGGTGGCCACAGTCTTTGCCTCTGCGAGTTGTGACTTGAGAGTGGCGTGCTCTTGTTGAAGGGAGTTGAGTGCAGACTCTTGCGCCGCCAGCTCAGCTTGGAGGGCTCCTATTCTCTCGACGTGGGAGGCCGACGTGAGTCTTTCTTGGATCAGAGCGCGAGCAACATCCTCGGGGGATTCAAACTCTGCCTCAGTGCCGGTGCTAGCTAGGTACGCAGTCCATGCCATGCGCTCATCCTCAAGACGTTGACGTTGCATACGGGCTTCGGCCAATTCTGTCTCGAGAGATTGGGCAGCCTCGAGCTTACGTTGAAGGGATCGCTTCTCCTCCTCAACGACCTCAACGGCCCGGTGAATCTGGCGCAGGTGCTTCAGCTCAGATAGCTGCTCGCGGTTGGTTGCTTCAAGGTTGCGAATATGTGTTACTTGTTCGGACAACTCCCGCTTGATGATAGCCATAGTATCAGCATCGCCAGTCTGGGCCTTCAGCCTGAGTACTTCCGCTTCAAGGTCCCCAATCGCGTTGTCCTTGTCGACAAGCTGGGACTGGACTTGTTGGAGGGCAGTCTCGCGAGCTTGTGATTCCTGCTCCAACTCTTGAACTGACTTTTGTGCAGCCTGCAGCTGCATCTCCAAGTCGATTGTTTTCTTCTCGTTGATTCTCGCGGCTTCATCTTTCGCGCTTGAGAGGTCTTCCAACTGTTCCTGTAGCAATCGCGCCTCGTCTTCTGCACTTCGCGCGCGCTTTTCTAAGCTGGACTTCTCTTCGGACGCGCCCTCTCGCAAATCACTGAGTTCCTTCTGGACATTCTCAAACTGGCGCTGTGCTTGCGACTTCTCGCTCTCGGCAGTCTGCTTGGCAGTGAAATCGAGTTGGGCTCGGCGGCGTTCCTCCTCGAGTTCAACTTTGTGTCGAGCTTCGGCCATTTCCTTCTCTTGCTCGAATGTAGAGATCGTGTATCTGAGGGTTCCCAGCTCCGCCTTGAGCTCCTCAATCACCTGTCTCTGCGATTCATACTCGGCCGCGTCTGGCGGTGCCATGTTTTCCTTGGAACTCTCCCGAGACGCGGCGCGTACCGAGCTCTGACGGGAAGCGGGACGGCTATTCGCATCGCCGCCGGTAAAAAGATTGTACGTCGGTTGGGTTGCGCGAAACTGAAAGTTTTTCGGTCAGCGTTTGCGGGGATCGGGGTCTTTGTTTTTGTTTATTTTAGGGGATCGTACCCTGGATTCTCGTAGGGAAGTGTGTGGTCGTGGCAACGCGCTTCCGCCGGTGCTATTGCGAAAGCGATTAGTTACGGAGCCTCTCCTGCCTGGAGGGTCGCCTGATGGGGTGTGAGAGCGCATGTCGTGGATGCTGTGCCGATTGTTAACGGCGCGTCGGAGGAGTGACTTGGTGTTTTGGCTTTGGGAGCTCCGGGTTGCCGGTGAGCGTGTCACGTGCTCATTAGCAGGGATCTCTGCACTGGCACGATCTCCCAGGTCCGGCGGCTCTCCCCTGTCGCCCCCGTCGGTTCCCCGCGGTGTCGCCTGCATCTCAGCTGAGGCAGCTGGGCCCGGGTTGCTTGTCGCGTCTTGTTGCATTGCTGTGTTTCTCGTGGTCGAAAAACTACCAATCTCAAGCGTGAGCTGCTCGTCATCATCGTCTTCCATCTTGAAGAGCCGCTGGCGCTGTGAGTTTAAAGGTTGAAGTTGCGGAAAGAAAGTTTCGCCGTCTGAGATATGCAGAAAGTCAAGACATTCCTGACCTGGGCAGGTGTTGACGCAAGTTTGCGACTTTTCCTTTCCGATTTCCTACCTTAAGCTGTTCTCGGTATCGGCAGGTAGTAATTGGGCGGTGCTGCCTGTCAAAGCCGTGGGTCACACTTGCAGCATTGAGATGGAAAGTCTCTTTGCTATTTGCACCTTCCTAGACATGGACTTTCTGCACTACAAATCAGCTGATGGCAATCGAAGTTTCTCCTGCTTCTCTTGCCCTGTCGGATGAACCCACACAGTCTTCGACTATTTCGAATCAGCAAGCTGCACTTGCCTCTTGTTGGTCATGTCATCTCATCATCTGTTCTTCTATTCCCAGTTTCCCGTTCTCTTTTGCATTGTTTGAGCCCCTTCACTGTTTCAATTGCTCCAAAAATCTGTCAAATTCTTATCACGGCCTCAAGCATCAAAGAACAAGACACAGCTAGACAGACAACGGCCCTGGACCCTGTGGCTGTCACTGCACCGGCTGAGAGGGCAGGGCGGAACGGCGGACAGGGGCAGCAGCACCATGACGTGATCCCCACATCCCACATGCCTGGAAGCTTGTTCCTGTCTTGGCTGCTGCATTGGTCACGGGCTGTTCCGTGCCCGGCTGCTCCTACCTAGTGCGTGCTTGCCCGAGCTCACTGCCAGAAGCAGATTTCAACGATAGCTTCAGCTCCTCCGAATTCCCCCTCCGAATCCCCCCTCCGCAACCCCGACAACGACGCCGAGCCCCTTCCAAGCTCATCGATACCCAGCGATACGATACCGCGAGACACCGCTTGCGAAGGTGAAGCTCGGCCAATTGGGGCAGACAGACAGGGGCAGCTGCCAGTAGCCATTAATTTGGTCCGTAATAGCCGAGCTCGAACCCGGACCGGATCTCTTGACTCGAACTACGCCCAAGCCGATTTGGAACGATCGCGAACTCACAAATCACCTGCGAGAGACTTCCACGGCGATACGGACCCTGTTACTGCTTCTATTGGATATTGGGTGCAAGTCTGAGACTGTTTGCGACACGGCTTGGGTTGACTCGGTCTGGACTGCTGCCTTTCGCCTTGCGGACATTGCCCGCCCGCCTTTCCCGCCGTGACCTGGCTCCCTTGTGTGTTTTGAATGGATAAGCTCGAACTCCCACTGTCACTTTGATACCGCATCTATTCTCGTCCTCTCGTCCTACGACCCCACATCGACAGCCACGTCTACAACATCCAAGCGGGAGCGATGACGATGTCCCGCCTTATGGTAAGCCCTCTCTCTGTCCCCAGCTGAATGGACCAGAGGTGGGAACTGCCTGCTGATACATGAGATAGCTTCAGCCTCTTCGGGCTGTCCCCTATCACTCTCTCCGGTCGGTTGCAGCGTCCACCATCGCTGTGACACCCGCCTGGTCCGCTCGCTGGTACTCATCGAACGAAGACGCCAAGAAAGGGGACCCCGCCAAGGAAGCCGACAAGAAGGAGAACAAACTCAAAGAAGAGGAGGAGGAGGATAGCCCACCCGCGTACACTCAGCATGGGTCAGCCATCAACTTCAACTGGGCACGCGAGGCCGAAAAGGCGCGCAAGAAGGAGGGCCCGACCATTTCCGAGGACAACTGGGAGGATCACGGAGACGCTAAGATCGAGGAATTTGATCAGCTCCCTTACAAAGATTTCGGCATCAATCAGCACATGGAGGTCAACGCCGAGTTCAAAAAGGTCCTGACAAACGTTGTTCGAGAGTTCCGCGCTCCCGTCATGTACGCCATGGCTTACGGCTCTGGTGTCTTTCCCCAGTCCAAGACCAGTAGAAGTGTCACTGATGAGGAGTTTCGCACCGTTCACCCCAAGCCGACGTCTTCCTTGATGGAGGTCCAGAAGGGCGGCCCTAAGATGATTGACTTCATCTTCGGAGTCACCCACACTCAGCACTGGCACTCACTCAACATGCGCCAGCATCGCGACCACTACTCTGGCTTGGCCAGCTTCGGCTCGGGCCTTGTCTCCACCTTCCAGGACCGCTGGGGTGCTGGAGTCTACTTCAATCCGTATGTCACTAAGAATGGCATGCTCATCAAGTACGGTGTGACCTCTATCGACAATCTCTGCACTGATCTGTCTACCTGGAACAACTTGTATCTCGCGGGAAGACTCCAGAAGCCGGTTAAAATCCTGCGCGATCATCCTCGAGTTCGTCTCGCGAACCAGGCCAACCTCCTCGCCGCCGTACGCACTGCTCTCCTTCTTCTCCCCCCTAAGTTCACCGAAAAGGAGCTCTACTCTACCATCGCCCGCATCTCCTACCTTGGCGACCCGCGCATGGCTCTCCCCACGGAAAACAAGAGCAAGATTTCAAACATTGTTGACAACAACATGGTCTCCTTCCGCAAGCTCTACGGCCCTCTCCTGAACACCCTGCCGAATATCGACTACAGCGAAGGGGCCGACCAGCAGGCGAAGCATATCTCGGACCCTGAGTATGATGGCGCCATGCACCAAGATATGGACCCTGTCAAGCGGGGTAACATGGTCCGCCGTCTTCCCAAGGCCTTCCGCTCGCGTCTATACTTCCAATACCAAAAGAAGTTCATGGTTCCGGCTGCCGACTTCAAGGCCATGATGGACGCGTCCAAGAATGAGGATGACGTTAGCTACAAGCGTCGCGAGGGCGGCGGCTTCGAACAGCGCATCGTGCAAGACGACACCGAGGAGTTGCAAAAGTACATTCGCAAGGTTATCAAGCAGACAGTCAACTGGCCCGCCACTGCTCAGTCCATCAAGGGCTTCTTCACCGCAGGCGTAGGCCGCTCCATCCGGTACATGTCTGAGAAGTGGACCAAGTATAACGAGGGCAAGGCGAAAGCCAAGGCTGAGGAGCAGAAGAAGGCAGACGAGGACGCCGAGAAAACCAAGAAGTCCGGATAGACGGCCACATCAAGCTTACCACTTACATGGATGGTTGACGACTTGCACAGTCTGCTCGATGCAGCTTACGAACATTCAACATGCGACGCCTTAACGCTTAGTACATATGATATTTCTCGCCACGAAGTTTTCAAGCTTCAAATTGTACATTACCGCGAAAGCATCTGAGCGAAGACTGCTCCTTTTAGCTTGACTCACTCGGCAGGCCATGACCGCGATGGT
This sequence comes from Colletotrichum gloeosporioides, assembly GCF_011800055.1. Taxonomy (NCBI): domain Eukaryota; kingdom Fungi; phylum Ascomycota; class Sordariomycetes; order Glomerellales; family Glomerellaceae; genus Colletotrichum; species Colletotrichum gloeosporioides. Next base: position 504,910 of record NW_025544697.1, read on the forward strand.
TCGGTATTCGGATCTTGCGCTGCTTGGGAACTGTCTGACTTTGCCATTTCTTTTCCTTTGTCTACGTCGATACGGAGAACTTGCATTAGCATCAGGGTGGTTCGACTTAGAACAGGAAAAAGGATTGGGGTTCTTGGTGGTTGATAAGCCTGGTCATTTGGTTCGTTGCGCTTGCAAAGTTGGCTTTCCGCAGAGTCCTGAGAACTCGGCCAGGATTTCTAGGTCCCCTGGAGCATTGAGAGGTTCAAGGAGAAGTCCCTAGGGCACTCATGGTGAAGAGGCGAGGCATTTGGCGTTGAGGGCTTGTAACACAGTACTACCAGGCGAGAACCTGAAGGCCAAATTTTTGGCGATCTGAATGAAGTGCGACAACGTCGCAAGTTGCCATGACCGATATGCCATTCCTGCTTGGATTTGTATACTTACTACGGGCTTAGACCATCACATTGGAATGCATCCTCTGCTGCATGCACATTGCTTTGTAACCGTGTTTTTCTTGTCGAACATGGAATTATTTTATCAGGCAATAGCCCGGCTAGTAGTACAGGTTGTTGTTCATTACATCATTAGGCACACCTCTCGGAGAGTTTACCACTTCTTCTTGGCGTACTCGGCAGCACCGTCAATGATCTTGTCGGTGAAGCCCTCGTCCTTCTTCTTGTCCTTCTTGTCCTTGCCGCCGCCTCCCAGCATGCCGCCGAGGAAGCCGCCGCCGGAGGAGCTCTTCTTGTCGTCGTCGTAGCTGTTGCGGCCTGTTTTCTGGTTGTAAGTATATATTGTGGGTGTATATTTGGGAAAAAAAAAAGGGGGGGGGAAACTCACGTCCGTGGGAAGAGTGGCCACCGCCGTAGGAGTCTGAGGGACCGTAGTCGTCACGGCGTCCACCGCCGCTGCCATAGCTGTCACGGCCGCCGCCATAGTCGTCGCGGCGAGAGCCGCCTCCGTAGCCACCGCCGTAGTCGTCACGACGGCCGCCTCCCATGCCGCCTCCCATGCCTCCGCCCATACCGCCGCTGTAGTCATCACGTCGGCCGCCGCTCATGCCGCCGCTGCCGTAGCTGTCGCGGGGAGGACCGCCCATGCCGCCGCCGTAGCTCTCGTGGCCGCCTCCGTAGCCGCCTCCGCGACGGTCGTAGTCGTTGCCGCCGCCGTAGTTGCCGGAGGAGCCGTAGTTCTCGTGTCTGCCGGAGTGCATTTTGGATGTGTTGTTTATAGGATATGGGGTTTTAAAGTGTTTGTGTGTTTGAGGTTTGTGGTGATGGGGTTGTTGTTATTGTTGGTTTGATCTGATGAGTGAGATGGATTGGATGTTTGTAGAGGCTTGATGTCTAGAGTTATATACTTGATCAAGCCTTCCCAAAGTCTTGTCGTCAACCTGTTTTCCTCAACTACGTCAAGTCGTACTCCATCGAAATCACAACCAGACATCACCAAGCATCATGGGCTAACAAGCAGGGCGCCCACAGGTTTACGTTTGCATGGCAAAGAAGACGTCAAGCTCGTCCGGGGTGCGTCGCATCACGATTCACATCCCGCCTTGGAGTCTAGAGGTGATGGAGGGATCTCCAGCCAAGCACGCGACCAAGTGCCGTCTTGCCCGGGTTGCCTTGGTTCCAGGCCCAGCGGCGAGACATCTCTGTGTGTCGTGAGCTTACGTGTGGAAGGAGAACAAGCAAAGACCAAGCAACGGGCAGGTTCTGCGATGAACAAGTTTCCGGTGGTGGGAATACTGGGAACGGGTGGTGGTTGTGACGATGAGCCGCAATCGTCTGGCTCCATCTGATCTCATCGCGCGCCGGTCATTTCCCTAAAGGGGGCGTTCTTTGTGGGCACGCCGCGGGGGCCCTTTACGGGACGTGGGCCGGGAGAGGCGTCGCGGTGTGGCGATGTGGAGACGGGCGCCTTTCTGCATGGTGTGGCCCCGGTGGGCGCTTGAGGCTTGAGCAGGAGGTACGTAGCGGGTTGATCACGAGAAACTTGGACTGGGCTTGTTTTATTTATGGAAGCAGGACCCTGCTTTTTCTTTCCGCCGCAAGGGAAAATGGGCGATCGGTGGTCCTGTCGTTCGTGTTGGTGGTGGACGATAGTAGAAACACTAATGGTGTGAGAGGTGTCGTCGGTTCAGAGGCGGTGGTGGTGGTGTTCAAACGGCCTGGTTTGGCATGTTTCTGGAAGGGTTTCGCTGCGGAGATGGGAGAGGCTGGCGAGGTGAGGTGCCGGGGATGACGCAGACGGTTTCTGGGCGAAGGGCCTCTGTCCGTTTAGCCGTTGCCAAGCGTTGCGCCCACCGGAGGACATCTAGTGTGCAGTGTTCGTAGGTTCACCTTACACCATGAATTGAGGCTGACATAAGGCGACAAAGAGCCCCTGTCTGACAGTGACAGACTGCCAGAGCTAAAGGGTCTGGCATTCCTGCTGCAAAAACCTTACGGACCAGAAGGCGGGACGGTGGGCAAGGGTCCTCCCAGCCTCCTCACTTACTCCCGCTAACATATCAGTAGAGACCACCCGGGAAGGCTTGAAATCGAACAATTGGCGGTGTTGGACGTGTATGCGTACTCTGTAGACGCCCAAACAATGCCCAGTCCTCCCGGGCTTCCCTCCTATCCAACCACCGGAGGTTCTTGGCCGCATCCCCCGACTCGCCCGCTGGGCACCTCCAAGGTTCTGCCCGGGCCACTTTGCTGATGACCTGTCGCATCCAGATTATCTCCCATTTCCCACTCTCTCTTGTTCTCCAAGGAAGGCTTATGCAGCCGTTAGGACGCACAGCCATCTGAATGGGAACGGCCATTGTGCTGGTATGCGCCCCCGAGAGATGCAGCCGTGGTGCGGCGGCGGCGTCGGACTCGTGGGAGAGAAGACGATCAAGTTCCCACCGTCCGAGGGAGAGCATTCCAGGAATCCAAGGGTCCTGGGACGGTCTGTTGATCTAGACATTTTCGGCCCATTAGTCTATAGATTCTATTCCCGCCTCGCATGTTCAGCTACAACCACTTGCAAAACTCTCCCTCCCTCCCGTGCCCAAAGATGAGCGATGCGGACATGGCCATCTCCTCCCATCCTCCATTCCCTCGGGGCGCATCCTTGTCCAGAAATGCTTGGCAAACCCGGACTCCTCGCTTGTCCTCTCCCCCCAATCCCATGCCCAGATGGAAGAGCTGAGGCGGCCTTTTGCGCAGGACGCTCAAACTCCCTCCTCCTTGGACTGATTAAGTGCATTCGCTTGCCCACTGCGCTGCTGTGCTCGCTCCGTGTTGGCCCTTTTTTCTTCTTTTTTGCTTCTTCTGTCCATGTGCAAAATCCATCACTTTGGGAGTGACGAGGTCGTTCGGAATTGGGTAACTTCCACTTGCAATTGGGTCGGGAACCTCCATTCGCCTGCAGCTCGCTCCTGTGCCACCAGCAACCATTCATTCACCACCCAGGGCAGGTCACATTCAACCACCTGCTTGTTTCCTCGAACTGCCAACCACCACCACCACCACCACCGCTCCTCTAGAGCCGCAGCCAGTCGCCGTCCATCTCGATATCCGCTCCACGTACCTAACGCAGCCATTCTTTTTCCCCGCTGGACATCGGCGGTTGGGCGAGGCAGAACCCGACCTTCAAACAACAACCTGCACCACACCTCGACTTTTTGGCGACTCTCACCTTCTCCATCTCACACTCACCCACTTCACCCACCACACCGGCCGTCTTGACTGATTGTTGCCGAATGTAACACACGCACGCACTCAACGGGCCACCACAAAGAAGAAAAAGCGACGCCACCGAAACAAAGGCGCCCATCAGAGAAACGAAACGGCCGGCTCTTGTCGTCATTACCATTTTATTTTCTCTCGTCCCTTCTCGCACCTGAAGCCGCTCCGCCCGCGCCGGCGACCGACTCCGACGTTACAGTCCGCCCAGCACCCCGACCGACCCGACCGACCGTCCTCACCGACACGACCCCGCAAGCGAATGATCCCACGATAGTGCAACCCTCGAGGTCTTTTTTATTGTGTCGACGACTTGGAGGCGGCCGAGTTCTCGTTTACCGTGGCCAGCCATGGCGCGCCCGCGCATCCCCCATCTCTATGGCATCCTCCAGTTCTGCCTACGCCTGACCCTCGTCGTGTTCGAAGTATGCGCCCTCGCAGCGCTCATCATGCTCTCGCGATACGGGTTTGACTTTCCCATAGGATATGTCGCGGTATGCTTCAACCCCTCCTTCTGATCGGGTTCCATGAATAGAAATAAACGAATAAATGGCGAAGCAATTGCTAACATAGAATTCCCCATCAGTCCGTCTCAGGCATCGTTTACTCCATGGCCGAGATGGTCACCCTCGCCAACTCGACAGGCCAAATCCCGCGCCTGCGCACCGGCGCCCTCGTCGTTGGCGACTTCATCCTCTTCGTCCTCGGCCTGGTCGCCTTCTTCTACTTCATCATCCTCAACGGCTGGCGCACCGGCAGCCCCCACCGCGAGTACAAGGCCTGGCGCGACGACCCCCTGCGTGTCGAGAAGGCCACCTGGGCCCCCTGGTACATGTGGCTGCAGCTCATCGCCGCCATCCTGCATTTCCTCTACATGGTCATGCACTGCGTCGATGCCTGCAAGGAGGGCAGCCCGCAGCAGCAGCGCAGGCGGCAGGAGAGGCGGCGGCAGAGGGCGTTGCAGAGGGAGAGGGAGCGGGAGAGGGAGAGGGATCCGGAGGTTGCGCAGGTTGTGACACAACCGGCTACGACGACGACGACGAGCTGATGATGCCTTTGGGATGAAAGGATTGTTTTTTGACGCATTGAGTTTTGTGCTGGTGTTTTTGGAGTTGGAGAGGGAATCTTGATTTCGGTGCATTGGTTGCTGTGGCCCTGAGCAAGTGCTGGTCTAGGCCCCCGAAGGAGCTGTTTTTGGAGGGAAAAAAGTCGTGTTTGGATATGGTCACTAGATCGGCGAAAAGAGCCTCGCGAAAGTGGTGTTTCCTCAACTCGGAAACGCGTGAGGACTTGCATATGGCCTCTGCAGCTGCTGCGCCTACATTTGCATACATACATACTGGGACTGATACCCGGGGAAAATACCACAACATTCTCATTCATCAGAATTGTTGAACGCACGCAAAGCTAAACTCACGAGGTTGACTGCAGACACTTCCGCCATCCCATCTTCTCTGACCGTCCGATTTCTCGGGCAAACCCCGTTGTCTGAGATGGCAGAGAGAGGGTTTGTCCCGTACGGAGAGTTCTGACTCTGGACGTTGGGATCTTGCAGCCGCGCCTCGCGAAAAAGCTCGGATGAGTTTGAAACGCTGGGCAGGCTGCGGCTTCTGCGTTTCTTGCTTCTAGTGCGTGGGCAAGGTTTGAGGCGATCTTGTATGGTTCTGGTCTTGTCCTCTTTGGTGGTTTCGTGCAGGGAATGGGTATGTAGTGGTTCGTGGGGGAAGAAAGCCGCCCTTATGCCGTAGCTGAAGTTTTCTCTTCTTGTGGATGTGGTCGTTTTCATATGGGAGCTCTCGACTTCGTCAGACTGTGACCAAGCCAATATTCCATGGATCTATGAGATGGATTCCATCTGGGTCCGCTTGGACGTTGCCCAGGCCGTACGCTTACTGATGCGGTAGGTTATTGAAAGCCACACAGACGTGATGAGTGGGCACGCGATGGGCTGTCAAAAGCTAGCCGGACGTTGTTCAGCGGATGTGTTAAGACGGAGTCCGATGGGACGAGCTTCGGGGATCCGCGAGTAAGACTGATCAACCCCTCCAACGTCTCTACACAGTCACATCTCAGTCCGAAATCAGACATACAGTAACGTATCGACTCTCATTATTATATACACACAAGTCTTCATGCCTCTCTCTTTGACACTATCACATTAATAACCTCCCTCCCCTCCCCCCCCTCAACCCACCTCCCACCACCCCCAAACTCGACCCATCCCCTCGTCCCCGTCGGCACATCCCACTCCACGCTCGCGACACTCCCGTTCTTCACCTCCCACCGCGCATTAAACCGCCCCAGCGCCGTCGTGAACCCCGCCTGCGCGGCCTCCACCTCCCCGAACACAGGCCTCAGCCGCCACTCCCGCCCCGCGGGCGCCGTCACGCGCAGCCCGACGAGGTACTCCGTCAGCGTGCTCGTCGGGCCCGAGCTCCAGCCGTGCGCGTGCGAGACGTAGCTCGGGTCGTCCGTGTACCCGCGCGTCTTGCGATACCCGAAGGAACCATCGACGAGGTAGCCCTCGATCACGGTCGACTGCGTGCCGTTCGGGTGGGTGAGGTACCACCCCCAGCTGTCGCGGATGAGGCGGAGCGCGCGATCGGGCCGGCCGGCGGCGAAGTGCGCCTCGAGCTCGATGGAGGTGATGAAGGGGGAGACGTTGCCCGGGAGCTCGGGGGAGGCGGGGCCGATGGGGGTCCAGTTCTCGGTGAGGACTGCGGAGACGGAGGCGGCTTCGGGGGAGGAGGGGGCGAGGAGGCCGAAGGCGAGGGCGTAGGCGTTGGCGTCCTGCGGGTAGAGGGTGCGGTTTTTGGGGCCGTCGAAGAAGGCGCCCTTGGAGGAGTCCCAGAGGTGGGTTTTGATGGCCGTCTTGAGGGTCTCGGAGCGGGCGAGCCATGTCGAGGTGAGGTTTGCGGAAGGGGGGGAGGAGTTGGACGGCGCGAGGTCGGCGAGGAAAGCGCCGGTGGTGAGGGTGCGGTAGAGCAGCATGTTGGGCGCGCTGCCGTTCGTGGAGTAGATGTAGCGCGCCCAGTCGCCGGTCGCGGTGGCGTTGAGGATGCCGGTGGCGGGGATGATCTTGGCGCAGATGTAGTCCATGGCGCGGAGGTAGGCGGCCCAGTTGGCGGCGAGCCAGGGGATATCGCCGGAGAAGAGGACGTAGTTGTAGGCGCCGATCATGGTCCACATGTGGTAGGTGTCGCTGGTTGCGTCGAGGTAGGGCGGGCCGGCGCGGGGGAAGATGCCGGAGGGCTGCTGGTAGTCGAACATGGTCTGGAGGGCGTTGCGGGCGCTCTCGAGGTCGCCGGTGCTGACGAAGGCGGAGGGGACGGCGACGCCCATGTCGCCGGGCCAGATCCAGCGGTCGCGCTTGGCGCCGTCGAGGAGGAGGGAGGAGCCGACGCCGAGGTAGGCGTCGTTGAACCAGGAGCCGTTCCAGACGGCCTCGGTGAGGACGCGGCCGGTCTCCGGGGGCGCGGCGTTGGTTTGGAGGGTGTAGGCGCCGGCGTACCAGATCTTGTTGAGGAGGTCGTCGGAGGAGTGGAAGTAGCCCTGGTAGGCGCGGAGGTTGGACCAGGTTGGTTGGAAGACGATCTCGAGGGAGACGTCGTCGATGGCGAGGGTTGGGACGGTGGTGTTGTTGGAGGTTGAGGAGGAGTTGGTCATGAGGTAGAGGGTGAGGTAGCGGAAGCCGCCGCGGAGCTGGGCGAAGGGGACGGTGTAGGAACCCTCGCCCGCGGCGGTGATGTTGTGGAAGAGGGCCCCGTCGACGCTGATGAGGGTCGCGTTCGGGCCGCGGTAGTTGCCGTTGGAGTTGTCGGAGTACTCGCCGATCCAGTTTTTCGCTTCCGTCCAGGCGAGGCCGAGGGTCGCGGGACCGTCGCCCGTGTAGGTGTAGTTGACCGTCGTGATGCCGCCCATGAGCACGCCAAAGTCGAACACCAGCGCTGAGCCGTTGCCCTTGAGCGGCTGGGCGCATGGAAACGAGCCGATGGCGTTACCTGTCGCGAGGGAGAGGACGGACTTCGGGCGGGCGGTGCGGGAGTCGGGGGCGTAGATGTTGGCGTCCCAGGGACCCGGGAAGGACGCCTCTGTTGGGTGAGTGCATGTTGCGTTGCGCCAGCAGGACGATACCAGGGTGCTGGCGACGAGGCTCGCGCCGAGGAAGAAGCTCTTAGACGAGACCATGGCGGGCTGGAGGTCTAAGCCAGGCGAGAGGAGGTGGCTTGAGTGGGCAGGCCCATCTGGACGGGAGAGAGTTTATGAACGAAGCATCGCGAGGTGTTTTGCCGAACGATGTCACCGCATCCAGGGAGCTGGGATTCAAGAGACGGGACCTGGGCATTTAGCCTGGAAAGCAACCCTAGTCCGATCCCCGCGAGACGGTTCTCTCTCACCTAGTGCGAACATGTTGGCACTAAAGACACGAGGTGAGGTGATATTTGCCGGTAGATACGGGCCCCTCTCGGTCAATTCGGGACAAAGTTACGTGAGAAGCTCTCAACAGCTCACCAGCTCGTTGATTCGTCTGGGGAAGTGGCCAATGATGGAGCTGTCCGGTTTCCACGAGTCACGGTTCCTGAGAGGAGCCAGGGACTTCTGACCCAATCCAGGCGGCCTAAACGCAAAGTTGCAAAGCCAATGGCAGGGGAAAGCCCTGGTTCCAAGGGGCCCATCGTCATGTCGGGATATCGGCAGACTCGAAGAGAAATGAGAAGCGGGGAGAATCGTGCGGGGTAATAAGATGGTGGCTGGACCTTTTCGTGGGGAAGGAGGCCGGGGATGCGGGGTTTGGAGAAGGTGGGACACTTGGCGTTCGTCTGATCATATCGTGTTAGTTCTGGGTTGAAACATTGCTCCTGGGCTTGCTATGTTAGTTGCTTGCTGAATGGAGATGCTCAATAAACGTCTCACATCACGGCTTGTTTAACTATCATGGCACCTGTTGTGAGAAGCTTCTATTCTTTCACCTAAACTTTGTACACTGAAACTCCATACACTTTGTCTACGCCTTCGCAATCGTGACTTCGGCCTTTCCGCTCGACAAGTCAACCTTATATCCACCCCTCTCCTTGGCAGCCCCTGTCACCGCAAATGTCGCTGCTCCGGTGGTCTGAGTAAGCCACACAATGGCCGAAGATGCTTTGAGAGCTGCATCAGACGCAGATTGGCTGACGCTGAGCTTGATCGTCTGGCCTTCACGATCGTATGTAACGGTGCCAATAGCTCCAGCACTCAACGAGATCTTCAAACCCAAATCCGCAACAAAGACGCGCCGGCGAACCGCATCCCTCGGCTCTGCGACGACAGAAGTAGCGGTCGACTCTACCACATTGCCACCAAACACGACCTCGCCGTACTTTTCGGTGTTGACAATGTACAGCGTCTGGCCGAGGCCGAGACCAAGGAACCCGAGACCATAGTCGCCGGTATAGGGGTCCCACTCGAGGTGCTCGGGGAACGAGTGGAACGCAGCGGACGGGCAGCCCTCCTCGTCGATGTTGCTCAGGGGCGCAGTGTTGCCGGCGAACGCGACACGGATCGCGTTGAAATCGGACGGGTTGCGCTCGTAGTAGTGCAGCATCGGGAGGGAGTTGAGGCCGGAGCCGTAGTGGTGGAGCTGGCGCTCCGTACCAGCGTGCTTGGCGCCGTAGTTGAAGTCCCAGTACCGGCGGGCGTTGCCGTTCCAGCCCCAGTGGGCGACGGTGGGCATGTACGCCGTGATACTGTTGATGGCTTTGGTCGCGGTGGTGTTTAGGCCGAAGTAGCTTTCGCGGGTTAGTAAGGCCCACTGATCCATGGTTCGATGTTTCATGACTTACTTGGTCCAGTAGTAGACGCCCTCCTGCCCGGTGCTGTCCCAGGCCATCTCGCTTCCGAACGGCACGGCAAGTGTCTCCCAAAATTCGGCGCGGTACTTCATCGAGGCCTCGAGAGTGGACGCCTCCTGCGTCATGTTCTCGCGCTTCAGATCCTCGAGAAGCTCGGCAAAGACCGTCTCGCCCATAAGTCCGGTCAGACCGTAGTCGCAGTCCTTGGCGCCGTCCTTGAGGCAGTACTGCACGGTGTTGAACGCTTGGTTGATGTACCAGCTCCACTCCTCCCGGGTCTTGATCTCGGGGTAGTCCCTGGCCACACGGTACATGGACCAGTAGGCGATGACGGGGTGAACGTAGTTGTAAGCGCGGACGGTGGTGTATGACCTCTCCTTGTTCCATGCGGCCCAGGTAGTCCAGTCCAAGGCCGAATCGTATGTGTAGTTAACCGCTTCGGGCTGGTAGAAGAAGGCGCTCGCCCTCACGGCAAACGAGTCGGGCGGCTGGATCGTGCCAAGGACGGTCTCGTGGATGAACTCGTCGAGGACCTCGACCTCGCTGGCCACGGGCTGCACGAACAGCTTCGTGGCCGCGGCGACGTACGCGCCAGTGCCGCCCTCGTCGCTGAGTCCCGCAATCCAGACCCGGTAGTCCTGCTCGACGATGGCGTTGACCTCGCGGTCGTAGCCCATGATGGACGGCGCGCGACCGAAGGGGTCGGAGGTGTCATTGAAGTGGGCGGCGGTGGTAAGGAAGTGGCCCAGGTCGGAGACCGTCTGCGTGGCCGCCTTGGTGATGAAGTAGTGGACGACTTGGGTCTTGCCGTCTTCGTAAGTGATGGTGATCTTTGTTCTCCCCCATTTGCCTTCGACAGGGGTGAGGAGGTAGGGCGAGCCCTTGGCGGCCGTGTCCTGCTTCACGGTGAACACGCCAGAGTCGTCGATGGACTTGACTGGGGAGGAGTGCGTGAGGTACAGGCGGGCAGTGAGATCTGCGGGAACGACGTATCCCGGGATGCCCACCGCAAGAGGGATACCCGACTTCTCGACGGCATCTTCGATGGTCTGGATGCTCTCGGCGACGGAGAACTTGAGACCGACAGTGTAGGTCTCGCCGGCCTCCAAAGTCTTGGACGTGGGCGTATTCCACGGGGCGCCACCCTTCCACTCCGTCTCCGCCCACGCTTTGGAGTGAATCATCCACTCGTAGTTGCCCTCGTACGTCTGGCTCTGGTAGTAGTAGTCACCTTGCGGCTCGCTGAGAAGCCTCCATGCTTCGAAAGGGCTCGAGCCCAGAGGCGCGACGACGAGCGCGTTGCCGGTTCCCTTGACGGGAGACACACGAACGTAGCCTGCGTCAAGACCGATGTACGGATCCGCGAGCGAGCACTTATCTTGGAGGTTCTCCGCCTCGCGTGTACTGAACACGTTGTTTATGGAGACGGGAAGGCCAAGGGATCCGAGCTCTACGGTGCTGTTGCCCGTGTTGGTCAGGTTGATGCGCAGAGCCAGGCTGTCGCTTTCGGTCAGCCACTCTCTCGTGACGGTGAGAGGGATGCCGCTGGGCAACGTAGATCCCAGGTCCGCGCCGGCAAGCACGTCAGATGCGAGGCCTTCCAGAGCCTTCACGGGTTTCCTGGCCTGGGCCGAGTCGACGCTGGTCCAGTTGCCGGCACCAGCGACCTTGTAGCGGAAGGTGACGTCTCCGAGGTAGTGGGCGCCTTCGGTATGCGTCAAGTTGGAGAGGAAATCCGAGGGGAGAAAGTCGTGGCCTGAAGCGACCTTGAGGGAAGCGAGAGTCTGGGAGTCGCGAACGAACTGGCCGCTGACCTGGCCGGTCTCGTAATCAATGAAGCCATTCGCGATGCCGAGGTTGTCTTGGCCGTTGACAAGTGCTGCAAGAGCCAGCGTCAGAGCCGGGCCCAAGCCTGAGAACCGAGACATGGTGAAAGACGAGGAGAGTCAAGCCCTTGTTCGCGCAACGAGCCGTACCATGCATGCATGTCGTACATCATCGGACGGCAGTACCTTGCTTTTAAGTCTTTCTTGTCTTCATTGGAGGTTGCAACGCAGCCCTCTCCCCTTTGTCGATATGCGCTACTCCCCCATTCGCCCGCCAAGAAATGCCGTTTGGTGACATTGTGATGAAAAGCAATCGTTCCATCAGGTGTGGAGGGGCCCGGCTACTCAATCTAGAAGCTCGGGTGGCATTCATACGAAGGAAAAATACAACGGGAATCGGGGAATGGCCCGATTGCTTCGGCTATTAGCAAATGATCGGCATGCGCACATCCTTGTTCATGATTGGGGGCTCGCCTCGGTAGACCTCATGTAAGGTACCTGAATGCGACCGGGCGGAGCTCGTAATTATACGAATATACCTTTTGCTTTTCTGTTTGAATTCGGGCAACTGTGTGGTGATTCATTGCAAGCTAAACCCCGGATTTTGCTTCGTCTTAATCGACTTTAGATTAAGACCGAATCATGGAAACTCCACCTCCAAAGTCTGGAGATATTGGGCCCGGCGGGATGATCGCCTACGCCGACGGAACTGTCCTTTTAGACTTCATCTGAAAAGTAAAGGACCAGACGAACACGTCGGTTTTGGTTCAAGCTTTCCATTGGCTTGTTAGTTGAGGAATTCCTGAGCAACTTCGCTGCTTGAGGTTATTCATAAATCTGATTCACCGTCAATTACCAAAAGACCCCTCGATCCAATATCAACCGCAGCGCCGCCACATTAGACTTCCCATAACTCTAGCCATCTCATGCTTGATCATCCATAACCGTAAATGACATCCACTCGTTATCCTCCCATTCCATAGAGTTAACCACATCAATAATCTGCTGGGCCGTCAGGTCCTCCGCCTGGCTGCTGCTGTCTTTGGTAAACTCGGGAAACGGCGGCGGCGGTACTGGCTCCTGGACAGCGGCGGCGGAATCTGTTTGCTGTTGCTGCCATTCGGCGCCTTGCGTATCCTCGGGAATGCCCGCAACACGAGGCTGCGTCGTCGTGAAGTTGCTGAGCATCTCCTCCAGCTTTTGCATCTCGTTCCTGCGGAACCCCGCAATCAGGTTCCCGCTGGCCACCATTTCTTCGATTATGGCGTGCGACTTCTCTAGCCACGGCGACTGACTTTCGATCAGACGGGAGTCGACTGCTCGGGCGACGAGGAGGGCGACGGTGGATACAAATAGGGAGTCAAGGTCGAGGGGAAGAAAGGTTTCTATCCTTTGAGTTAGGTTTTGGGGGTTGCAGTATAGCTTGTTGCAAGGCGGAATCTTACCTAGCAATCCCTGAGCTCGTAGTCTGTCGAGGATGTTGAGGATTTGAATAGAGGATTCGGCACACATTTGGACGGGGTTTCGAACTTTCGGTGATGCTATCAGAGAGTCTGCCTCGAGTGGTGACTCGAATCTCTTGATCAGACAGCATAGCAGCAGGGGTCTTGTCGCGAGGACGATACACTAAGAAGAGATGTTAGTCCAGTGAGACTATCAAGAGAAAATCATGTCTTTGCTCACCTGATAGTAAGACAGGTGCAGGTGCGCAGAGAGTCTCGAGATTCCATCGAATCGCTCATCTGCATGTAGTGGGAACGAGGTACGAAGCTCGTCTGCGACTGACACAATGCTCTGGAGCACAGCTTTGGTGCCTAGGACGAATCTCTTATTCAAGCGACCTGTCGTCCCATAGACGGCTGTGAGATGAGGAAAGAAAATTAGCAGAGTTCGGTATCGCAGAGACGTTGAACTTACTGCTGCTGATCTCAGCAATAATGCGCGCGAACTTTATCTGCATGCTCAAGGCCGTCGTGCGTTGTACTGATCCCGAGTAGGAAGGCAACTGGCAGTAGACACCTTCGTCCAGAGTTGACTGGGGCAGCCCCATCAACGAGCTCATCTGACGATCCAACACGTACACTGTCCACCAGATCTTGCGACATCTTTGCACCAGTTCCGGACCAAGCTCCATGATTGGCATGTCGGTATGCATACCATGATTCATCGCCATGCTCTTCGCCTGTCCGATCTGATGTAAAGTCAGCAGAGATTTTCTTCGTCAACCTCAAATTGTTAGAGCACTTACAAAGTTGTGAGCAGCATGTCGGAAGTCCAACGCTTGGTAGTACCACGCAATCGAGCATAGGATCTCCGAAGACAGAATGGGTTCTTTGCACAGCGCGGTAACGTCTGGCAAGAGCTGTAGAGCCCTGACAAAGAAGTCCGCCCCTGATGGTCTCTTGCCTTCACTCTTTCTCTGGATCAGGCTTTTGCCGAAAGCGAGGATAACCAGGAAGTGGATGTACCAGAGGCTGGTGTCCTCTGCCCGGTCAACAGATGACTTGGCGTAGAAATTCTGCATGTTGACCATGAACTCGTCTACTTCGAAGAGATGGAACATTTGGCCGCAGTGAAATTTGACGGCGTTGATAAGAAAGATTGCGTAATCGATTGACGGAATGAAGCGGCTGTCGAGGGCTTGCGTGCTTCGAGAGCCGTCCCATCCAAGGTCATAGGCGCAGCCGTCGAATAATAGGCTATTGGTAGGAAGAGGAGATTGACAGACATGATCGTGTGTGACACTGAGAACGTGCCGTGAGAATGACCAATTGGACCCCGGAGCAAGGAAGTCTGCATCGATCAGCTTCAAGATGTCAGGGCATAATGAGAGTGGGGAGCACTTACAGGCCATTCCATTGGATGCTGAAAGACAATACCGGGACGGCGTCGCAGTGAGAGGGTTCGTCAGATCTGGACCGTCGCCATCGGGATTTCGTGGCGGTGAGTCCCGTCGCGCAGCCTCCGGGCTGTGATAGCTAGCACGACGGTGCTCGTCATATCTTGATGGATCTCCGAAGCCATCTTCTCAAGGTCAACAGGTGTCCAGGTCTGGGAGGTTCATCGTACATACCCTCAGGATTGTCGACATCCTCGCCACGTCTGATGCTCTGCTCGGCCAACGCCCTCGCTTGAAGACGCTCTAGACGTGCGATTTTCTGTTGTAATTCAGACAGGTATCTAAGCCAATGATAGTCAGTACTTTTGTCGTCAGAGCTGTAAGGTTGGGAACCGACCCTTGCGTCACCATAACCTTGTTATCGCGCTCATCGAATATGCAAGTCAGCCGCCGCTGAGTACAATTATTGCACGGATGCAGTCCCGAACACTTGATCTTCTGCCTCCGACATCGTGAACAGCTGGTGTGTCAGTCGTCAGTAGCTATCTCCCGTTGGTGAAACCACATCATGTCGCGACTCACGCGTACGACGACCGCTTCGTGATTCTTCTCTGGGTATTCGACGACTCCATCTGGAATTATTCTGCTTCCATGAGCGTCAATCGTCTTGGTATCACCATCGCAGGTGGGTATCTGGGAAGGCAGACTGCCCAGTCCCCCAGATATCCGTCGTTTGGAGGTGGTGCGGGGTCGGAGGTGCCTCCTCATCGGCCGGGCCGTACGCCCTCCCTCGAGCCAGCTGCAGATAACGAGGACCCACTGATAGGAGCGCTTATCTAGGAAGATCCCAGAGGCTCGCTATCTCCAGATGCCGTTTCGAGCATTTTGTAATGTCATTAGCACGTTGAGTGGTTGGTGGGATGCGGGGTGCATATCAGTCCGTGCCGTTGACGGGTGGTGGTCTTGGCTATTGGTGCGTTGCTGGCCGGCCGCCCCTTGTGAGTAGGGGACTTGACGCAGGGCGTGCAGAACACGCGTCGAAGCACCGGGCCGGCGACGATTTCAGCGGTTGGAGTTGGCTATTATCGGGGGCCAATGGGGCATAGAACGGGAACAGGGAGGTCCTGGATTAGTGCCGATTGGATGACAGGGGCCCTGACTGAGGAGGTCTGCTGCTCCATTCCTCCTTCTGGAACACATGGAAGTCTTTTTGAATCAAGTGGCTGGGATGTGAAAGGCAAGCAAATTGTACTCCATGGTCTGGCTCCCATGTGCTACAATCTTCCCTTCCAGTATCAGTCCTTTGCCCAGTCGATGTCTGAATCTCTGATGGATTATTCCAAATGATTCCATAGAATGTTTCTTGTGAAGCCAGACTTGTGCTCCTTCCAACACACGACACAAAGACAATGGGAAGCTTAATAATGAGGCGCCCTGCTTGGGGAGTTGTCACTCCAAAGATTTGGGCTGTTTGGAAGAGCGGGGCCTTTGGTGAGTTGATGAGCCAATCACCGCTGAAGACCTCTCTCGACAACAACAGACCTCAACTCCTGACTCACCTGTCTGCACGACTAAGCGATGCCCACGACAATATCATTTCTAGGCTAGCTTTTTGTTATCTTTTGTTCAAGGAAGGCGTGGCCGTTGAAAGGGTTTTCTTCTTGCACCCTGAAGAATTTTGAAAATACTTCTCCCTCCCACATCCCTCGATTTTGCTGTTTTGCTTTCCACCAAACCCTTCGTCTCGAGGACGAGTGACAAACACAACTTGCTTTTCGCGCAGCTGAACTCGACAGTGTGCTTTGAGTAAGTCTTCTTACTCTTCAGGGGGGAAACGACCTGTTTGAAAATCAAGCTGACATTCCTGGAAAAGGCAGGCCCGTCAAGACGTCTTGCTCAACATCAACGGACGAGCAACAAACACAAGTAGCATTTCGCGCAGCTTGACTGGACAGTTCGCTTTGGGTTTGTCTTCCAACGCTTCGACGAAAAAATGACCTGTAGGAATACCAAGCTGACATTCCTAGAATAACCAGATCCGCGAAGACGTCTTGCTCGACATCCATGGACGCCAACATGAGCTTCTACGTTCCACACGAGGACCAGAACCCCATGTGTGAGCAGGGTCACCATGGATATGCTTCTCACGATGGAGACGAGGTTGCCATGAGCATGGACTTCCAGATGGCCGACCACACCGAGGTCGCTGATGCCCAAAACGTATTCGTCAAACAGGAGGACCAGCAAGACTACCACAGTGATGACACCGCCCCCCAGGACGATCGCATGATGGAGGGTATTTCAACCAACGATGAGCAGACTCATCTCGCCGACCACTCGAACAAAAGCGTGGATCCCGCCGTGGAGGCAAAGATTATCGATGACTTCCATCGCCTCGCAGCGGAGATTCTCGTTGCTTCAAAGGAGAATAAGGGTCCGCCTGTCCAAGACATCTACGACAGCCTCCAGCAGCACTTCGACTACATTGAGTGGCAGGCCGAATACATTGTCGGAGATGTTCGTCGCCGTCTGATGGACACTGTGCTCGTCATGTTTGACCCGGATTCCCTTGAATCTCAGCAGTACATTGATACCAAGAGTCGGGAGCGGGCATTTAAGTTGTGGCAATTTTGGGCCTTCAGCAACTTGAGCCAGGTGGATGAAACCACTTTCGCTGCTATGGATGATAGCGATCGAAAGTATTGCATGGTTTTCAACAAGGAGTCCGTCATCATGCCTGGTTCAGTGCCAATCTTTCACCCTCAAGCTTGCTACAAGGCCCCGGATGCTGACATGAGCATGGGAGATTATGATTCCATGGCTAACCATGAGACCGTGGTCTCTGAGGATACTTCGCAGTATCTTGGTCAAGCCGAAGATGGTGTATATCACCCGCACTACTCACAGGGCCCGATGGACGGACAAAATTTCTACCACATGTCGCTCCACGCTTACCCGGAGGTTCCCACCTGTGTTCATGACCCCCTCAACACGGAGGATCACATGGAGGATCACACCAACATGCAAACAGCAATCGACCCAATCGCTCCAGTTGCTATGCAAGCTCAGCCGAACAAAGACGGAGCTGCCAAGCCCCGTCGGAAGACAGCCAAGGCTGCTGCTGTGAAGAGTGACTCGAACAGTAATCCTCCCGACGGCCTCTACGTTCCCGACAAACATCATGAAATGTTCGGCGAGAACGGTCCTTTTCGAGGCATCGCTTACGTTCTGAAAGCTGGCAAGAGAAGCTGGGTGGCCCATCCCGATTATGCGTCAGTTAAGTCGAGAGTCTTTGGGGACAATCACATCCCCGTCGGCAAATGGTGGCCGGCTCAGATGGTCGCCTGTGTCAACGGCGCCCATGGTAACTGGTTCGGCGGAATTACTGGAGACAAGAACCAAGGTGCTCATTCCATTGTCAAATCCGGCGGAACTTACGACAGTCTCAATGAGGACCAGGGCAACACCATATTTTACTCTGGATCAGGCGCCCACAAGTGCACAGAAAACAAGCCGAAGAACTCTGACGGCACTGAGATGCTGTACAAGTCACTCAAGAGCAACTTGCCCGTCCGCGTTCTCCGTGCAGCTGCCAAGAAGGGCAAGAACGGTCTTTACAGCCCCAGCGTTGGCATTCGTTATGATGGCCTGTACGATGTGGTTCGTCGCACCGAGGCCTTCAACGACAATGGCGGCGCCTACTAGAAGTTCGAGCTCCAGCGTCGCGATAACCAGACCGACCTCGAGGAACTCTGCAAGATTCCCACCAAGGAGCAGTGTGCCATTCACGCTGCGATGCAGGAGGCATACCCGGCAACGAACATGAGATCCAGATAGTGTGTATTTCACACACGGTGGAAAGTGAGTGTCACGGGTGTCTATCAGAGAACCAGGATGGGAAAGTCAATTGGCTTTCAATTTGCTCGCATTATCCGCCAACGGGCCAGGACAGTTCTAAAGCACATTGGGAGTGTTGTTATTCTTTTGGAAGCCATAGGGCTATTTCGTCAGGGTGGAAGGATCTTTTTTTGGGATTGCCTAGTCTCACGATTGAGGATGGATGTACATAGACGCTGAACCTCGACCGTACCTAGACAATCAAGCATACCCACCCAGCCAGTGCCTACGTTCTCGCATTGTGACTGTATGGATTGAGCTGTGATAGAAAGACAGGGGACATCATCAGGACAAGGGGTGATGCAAGAACGGGTGGCCCGATTGCCCAATCTCGGAGATCGGGAAGGACTCCGAAGTAACGTATGATACGGCAAATGATCAGCAACATCGATACTTTAACAACCAACATCCAGTTACTAGAACCGGGCGGTTTTTCATACTTGCCTTGGCGAATGTCACTGATTGGAGCGGGTAGTCGATCACGTTCCATGGAAGTCGAAGTAAGCTCTCCCCGCTCCGGATTCCTGCTGGCCAACCCCCGGAAGCGATGCGAAATTTCCCAGTGTGACGTAATTGCACACTCAATGCTCGTATTGAGCATGGAGCGAAGAGTCTCAATACTGAACAGGCCGAGAATGTAGACCTGAGCCGGTCGCAGCGCGCCCGACTGATGGGGGAAATTGTCCAGCAACGGGCTTCCCATTTGGTTGATGAATGAAACGTACTGTTATGCATGCCTAAGAAGCGTCGACGAGCTTCCTAATCTATCGACAATGAGCCAGTGATATGTACTGATGCGCTTATAATAAATGGTATCGCCGGCGTGGAAAACAAGCCCGTCCAGTAATGCGAAGCTGCCAGCCTGAAACTTCTTCCCTCTGAAAGTCACCGTCAGTATGAGACTCCAGAAGCTCATCGCCGCTCTCCTCGCGTCATGCGCGACACCAGCACTCACTGCCGTCTTGCGACCAAGACAGGCGCCGGGTGCTGCTGAGGGTGTGACGACGATCACCAGTCCTGGTGGTTCTCAAATTCGTTTCAAGGAACCTGGCAAGGAAGGAATTTGCGAGACCACGCCGGGGGTCAACTCGTACAGCGGATACATCGATATCGCCCCTGATGTTCACGTGTTCTTCTGGTTCTTTGAGTCGCGGAGAGACCCTGCAAATGACCCTGTGAGCTTCCAACGTTCGACCTGTCAGACTTGGAGGCCCTCGAGCTGACAGAATCCAGGTTACACTCTGGCTCAACGGTGGTCCCGGATCCGATTCTCTCATTGGACTGTTCGAGGAGATCGGGCCTTGCGAGGTTGTCGAGAACATGACAACGGTCCTGAGAGATTACTCCTGGACTGACATCTCCAACGTTCTCTTCCTCTCTCAGCCAGTTGGAACAGGTACTTTGTCCAAGGCCTTGAGAATTACGAATCCTAAAGACTGACCGCCAAAGGCTTCTCCTACAGCGAGAAAGAAGTGGGTTTCCTTGACCCGACCTACCTTCTTGTGGACAAGGAGCCTGAGAGCTCCGATGAGCGAGAGGGTCGCTGGGCTGTCATCGACCCAACAAAGGAAGACACCAGCCGTCTAGCTGCCATAACCTGCTGGGAGGTTCTGCAAGGATTCTATGATGCTTTGCCGCAACTGAGCACGTCAAAAATCTCCTCTATTGACTTTCATCTTTGGGCTGGTGAGTAGGCTGATCAAATCCGACTGTCCCCGGGTTACTAATCGCACTCCAGAGTCGTTTGGTGGCCACTGGGGCCCGGCGTTCTACACTCTGTTCAATGAGAAGAACTCCGAGCTCGATGAAAACACCGCGACTGGCCGCAAGCTGAACTTGAAGAGCCTCGGTATCGTGAATGGTATCGTTGACGAGCATACTCAGACGCGGCATCTACTTGACTTCACAAGGGGTGAGAACAACGGGTACGGCGTTGATCTAATCAATGACACCATCTACGACTACGGAAAGTGGAACCGTGATCGCCCTGGTGGCTGTCAAGAGAAGCTTGATTACTGCGACTGGCTTGAGAGGGACTCTATCGTTCGCCGTTCAGCATGCTCAGCCGCCCAGTTTATCTGCCAATCCGACGTTGAGGGGATGTTTTACACATTCAATCTCGAAGGTCGTGGAACTTATGATATTGTGAGTCTCTCACCACTGATGAGTCGTGCTGGACTAATTGGACGTAGCGCTTCCGTTCAGGAGAAGACGTTCCGCCCAACTACTGGAGAGTAAGTAGACAAAGCCTCACGTCAGAGCGATTGCTGACCAAGCAACAGCCCTACTTGAATACCGGACCAGTGCAAAACGCACTTGGAGTGGACCTCAACTACACCTCAAACAACCTCCTCTACACAGCTTACACCCTCTCTGGAGATTTCGCCGTCGGCTACCTCCCAGACATCGAAAAGCTTCTTGAGCTTGACGTACAAGTCTCTCTCGTCTTTGGAGATGCAGACTACATCTGTAACTGGCTCGGCGGAGAAGCGCTCTCCCTTGCGACTGGGTGGTCTGGTGCCGAGAACTTCCGTGACGCTGGGTACACGGAGCTTACGGTCGATGGGGTCGCCTATGGAGAAACGCGGCAATATGGAAAGCTGAGTTTTACTCGAGTCTGGAACGCAGGCCATGAGATCCCATGTAAGTTATTGCGAACCCCGGTGATGTACCGCACCAAGCTGACAATCACCAGATTTCCAGCCAAAGGCTTCATTCCAGATTTTCAATCGAACTACCAACAGGTTCGATATTGCGACTGGTGAAGTTGTGATTACTCCTGATAGCACCTATAAGACGAACGGAACAGCAAAGACAACGAAGACAACCACTCTACCGCCTTTACCAGCTCAGACGCAAGCCTAAAGGATAAGCACGAAACCCGACAGGCAGTGCAATCAAACGACTTTTCACAAGATGGATAGCAAATCATGGTTGGTTAAGTGCTGTGTGTTCTTGCATGGTTTATGAAAAGTCACATGTGTGCATGCCTGAGTATATTTAAGCTTGAGGGTAAGCTTGCATAGAACAGAGAAATCGTAGTTCTGACTGGAAAGGGAATTTGCATTTGATTATTGTCTTCACCTGCTGCTATATGTGTCAACACCCATAAAATCTTATCCGAATTACATGCATCGTCGCTGATATCTGCGCGTGTGAATACCCTGTTCAGAAACTCAGAAACACCCCCTACTTTTCTTGTAGTAGAGCAACTACTTTTCCTGTGCGGTCATACATAATATACCTTGCCATAGTTGTCGTCGTCGTTGTTGTAGTCACTACTACTATAGTTCTCTTTCGAAATATCAGCCCAGACTCAATAACACACAGTAAATATACCGGCCAGACACGGGAAACTTGAATGGTTCTGGTTCAAAACACGAAACAAGGTCTTCTATAAATCTAGAGATACGACGCCATGCACGATGGTATTTCTTTCCATTAATACAAGAGACGATTTGTTCATGATGCAGCATCTATGACAGGGAACTGTGCTATGTGAAGCTTCGCAGTTGCGTATGGCACTAACTTCGCTCTGAAAGGCTGACTTTGAATCTTCCTCTCTACATCGAGAGGGTCTGCTGCAGTTCCGTTCCGAGTTGGCCAGCTGACCCAAGCAGCAGAGACCTCAAGATACACAGGAGATGCTCCCGAATTCCACAAAGGATCGGGAAGTTCTGAAACTTTCCTGTCGCATTCCTTCTCCCAAGGGCCCTTGCGTACTACGACATCAACACTCTGTGTTGGATCGATGGCAATTTTCCAGTCAGCAGTTGGCAGGTAGTCGTTATCGCGGGTATGTGTCATCCATGGCTCCTCATCTCGGTCGCCTACGGAAGAGATTTCGGTGCAGTCTGAAGCCTGGTCTTTGTAATTGCGTGGAAGTCTGATCTCGGTTTTGAATTCGATCTCGTATGCGTAAAGCAAGGGTCCATAGTGAATACTGACTGAGCCATTCTCATGCTTCTGGATGCGAACCTCCGCGTGGATCGTGACGAACACATCAAAGTCGCCGGCCGCGGGTATGTCAATCTTGTGAACATTGCCGCTGCTGTCCTCTGTGTTTTGTATGAATGGCTGCGGCTTCGCTGAAGCAAGCGAAGCTGAGTCCTTGAACTCGACTGTAGAAGACGGAGAGGCCCAAGCTGGAACTCTGATCAAGAACTCAAATGGCTTGCTAGTGAAGATGGTATAACGCAGCGCACACGGAGCAAATGGGTAGTTTGAGTCGCAGTTGATCGTGATATCCTGAGTTTCCAGTCTGGATGGTATAAGATAGGCATGCAAGATGGATGTCATCCCTTCCGAGGTCTGTTTCCAGAGGAACGCATTCATCAAGAGCTTAGGGTAAGCAGTGGGGTGATTGACTGTGCAGCAAGGCTACTCGGGACTTAATCAGCAGACCTCTCTGTATGGACTTTCTGGCCACTTACAAACTCGGGTTCTAGCCCGAAGACATTTGCGTACCGGCAAACGTCATAGAATGGTGTTTTCTCATCCCCTGGAAGCTCCAGCTCTTTGGCCCAGGGCTGGTTGACCTGTGTGATATACTGATGACTCCACCAGTCTGCACTGATACCAGCAGGTACGGCATTGAAGGCTGCTGACTCTACCATATCGGCGAAGTGGTTGTCTCCGAAAAGCTGGTAAAGGTAGGAGATCGAGAACATTAGTTCCACAGAGCAACACAGCTCGGAGCCTCGCTGCGGCGAAAGCCCGCCGATGTACTCATCGCTGCTGATCGACCCTGCAGCTGTGCCATGGTAATCGAAGGTCTTCTTAACAGCATCTCTACAAAGAGATGCGAGATCGTAAGACGGTTCCATCCGGTACAAATGAGCCGGGTATCGAAGGCCTGCGACATGGGTCAATATCAGCTGGACCTCATTCAGTTATAGTGTCTTACCTTGTGCAACATTGACTCCGTGCTTGAAGTTCAGAGACTTGTAGCGGACTGAAGGCGTCTTGGGAAAGCCTTCCCCAAAGAATTTCGTCCAATCTCTGTCCATGATACGAGAGCCTTGCCACAACATGTCCATAACTTCCCAAATGCCGTGACGATCACTGGAGCTTTCGGGCTGATCGTAGAGCCACTGAAGTGTAAGAGCTAGTTCATGAGCTCTAGCGACCCCAAAAAGTTGCAAGTCGAAGACATCATCCTTCTGTGGAATGTAACCCTGGTAGTTGTTCTTGAGCATTTTGCGAACCAGCCTCACAAAACGCAAGACGGCTTCTAGGATCGTTGCACGTCTTGAGGAATCCGCGATGGCATGATTCATGAGCCCCTGAAGCAGCAAACAGCGCGCCCATATTCCCCGGGTATGTGATGTAGTTTCCGGACCCAGCCAGCCATCTTCGGCTTGATGCTCAAGCGTGTAGTCCAAGAAGTAGTCCGCTTGCTTCTTCAAGTCCAAGAACAGCTGCGGGTCAGAATCTCGATCCAAACTATACGCAAGCGGAACGATGTAATTGTACCAGTATGGTGCAGCTTCGTTCAGGGGGGTGTACTCCCATGTTCCTCCAAGCCAGGTGCTCTCTTTGACGAATCGATAAAAAAGGAATAAGTTCCCTCCCAGACCTTTGGCACTCAGTCGAAGCTGATCGCGAAACCACCCATTGGGTTTGATTGCACCCAATGGACAAAGTTCGTACTTGAAGGGAACGAGAGCTTTGTTGAAATTCTCAGTAGATGCCATAGCTGAAGGCTTGGTGATATTTGATGGATGACTGAGCACAAGATAACGATAGGATGATTCGGCTAATTAGTTGCTATGATCTCCAAATTGATGGAACGAGGCCAGCTGAAGCCATCGACGTTTACCAAAGTATCTCGAGAGATATGTTGTCAAATGTGGAACTGGGGAGTGATATGTCACTGTGTACAAGGATGTTCCTCGTCAGACAAACTTCTTCGACTTCCCGGAGAATTCAATGGAGACGATCGGCATCCAGCCCACTTGGTGCTTGTGGGGTAATTGGGACCGGCTGGCCGGATGCAAGATCGGGATCGTGCCCGACGCTACGGGGCGCCACTCCGGACCGCTGAGACGACACCCCGCAGTGCCGCGGAGGCTGGGAGGTATGTTGCGAGCCGATAAGCGCCACGGGGCGCCTTCTGCTTAGTGCTTGCTACATATCCGTGCCGAAGTTGGAGCTTTCATCTTAGTTAGCACCAGGAACAACCGGCAGCGCGAAACCACGTGAACGCCGACGAGGTACTTCTCTTGTATGTTGCAAATTAACCTGACTTCTCGGGGCTTAGGCTTCGAACTATCCATGGATACCCATATGGGTATATGGAAGGTGGGACCTCAGACATGAGCCAATTCTCACACTGCTCGCCTTTCAGCCATTTCCAAACATGCTACTGAATGAGCGAGTGTTGTCCCTACCATTGATGACGGACGATGCTTTAAAGTTTGGTTGGGATTATGAGTTCTGATTGAACTTCTTGGAGTCCCGTTGGAGAGTGCGCAGACCGAGATAACCAGGCAGCCATGCATAGCCACCGAGTCCTTGGCGTCAGACCAGTCGCGGTCTCACTTTCAGGCTTTGTAATAATCTGATTAGCGGTGGACCTGCCTCTCACTCTCCTCAATTACGAAATGCTGACTTTCCATTGCCATGGGGAAGCTTCGGTCGCGCTCGCTACCTTCGGCAAGTCCGGACGGTACCCTTAAGCCAGCAGAAAGACTGCGACAAGCTTCGTCAGATACAGATGTTGCAAAAGCGATCTGCTGCCGCTCACTCGAGATAGAAGGCTCTTCAGAGTCTTCGCTTCGTCAAAGTCCTGACTTGTCAGCGAAGTTTAACGTCAAGCAATCAACAGCAAGCCCAGAATACACTCGTTTGCCAGATGCTGGCACATACATCCGTCTCCTCAGTTTCCAAACATCGGGGGCGGCTTCTTATGGCACCGTCGACATACGCTGCGTCCTCCATACCTTTCGGCTAGCACAAATTCCTCAATACAATGCCATATCCTACACATGGGGTCCAGAAGCACCGACGACCCTAATTGAGGTTGACGGTCACCTCAAAAGTGTTCGGCTGAATTGCGAGCTTGTTCTGCGCCGTGCCCGACAACACGATGCGACAGCACTTTATTGGATCGATGCGATTTGTATCGACCAAGAAAATCTAGAAGAAAAAGGTCACCAAGTTGCCATCATGGGCAAAGTCTTCGGAGCCTCTCATCTAGTAATTGCATATGTTGGCGAGCACGCAGATGATAGCCGGTATCTCTGCAAGAAGCTCCAAGACCATGCCTACTTCTTCAGATGGTTCGGCAGAAACCAGCATTCGCTTGGCCCCAGCGACAGAGCTTTATCAAGACTGTGGTACTTCCTGATCAGATACAAGACTCTTCCGCGGATGCTCATCGCATTCAAATCGTTTCTGAGAAGGGAGTATTTTCAGAGGGTCTGGGTCTATCAAGAGCTCTTTCTAGGCAAGCAGGTTTATGTACAATGTGGCGAGTCGCTTTTGCACATACGCAAATTTCATGGATTTGCAGCAGCGTCGCATGTCTGGGGATTGATGAAAGTCCGGGAAGCACTTGAGCGTTTGAGTCTCTCCGATGATCCATTTTTGCGAACAGATGTCCCAAAGCTTGAGATGCTAGTGGCTGGGTCTTTCCAACAACAGCCGCTGCCCCTAGAAATGCTCATTGAGCATGTACATGATTGTGAGTTGGAATGCCACGATCTCTTAGACAAAGTCTATGGAGTTCTTTCCTTGGTACATTGGAGGGGCGAAGAGCCACTCTTGCCAGATTACACTATGGATGTATTTCAGCTGGGAGTCCAGTTGCTGTCAAGAGCAAGGGAGAGCCCCATCCACTCTGTCGACTTCCTGCTTGAATATGCTGGGCTGGTGGTCAAGATCCTGAAACTTCACGACGAGCTTTCGCCCAGCCTTGAACATGCGATACATATGCGAAATCATAAAAACACGGCACAGAGACTGATGAGTTCCGCATCTGGCACAAAGGCATCATTATCTCATACTGCCGGCACGAGATCCTTCTTTTGTGAGGGATTTCTATGGAGTGGGATTCGCCTTGCATGCAACGAAACTGGGGAATGGGTTTATCCGATTGTGGAAGGCCAGACCACAGTGTATCGTGTCGTCAGGAATATCCTTCTCCCACAAACTGCTGCAGTTGGCGACTGGTGTCTGTTTCAGGGGTATGAGGGATACAGACAGATCCTTCTTGTAGTCAGAGAGGAAGTTGATGGACAACCATATTGGATAGTTGGCAAGGGTTTGGCCAGGTATAAACCGAACTTTCCAACGTCAGACAGATTCCGATTGTACATCGACGCAGAAGACTTTTTAGTCATCGCCAGCCAGTCCTTTTATTTCAATGACAGTCTTGGGGATGTGGATGATGCGCAAGAATATTTAGAAACTGGTGTCTGCGGTGTAGCTGGGTCCTCTTACGCCGAGTCGGTTGATTAGGCATTGTGATGACTGCCTCCGTATTCTCTTTGGAAATGAAGCAGCACATGCTATTCGCGGCGATCCAATCACAAAGTGAATAAATAATACGTAAGATTATGACGGCTACAGGCTATCGCTTCCTCAAACTCATGCCTTGAACTTCTTATGCTAGATCAGTTCGCAACCGCAAAGGCCGACTTCAGCCTCCTCCAGCACTCGTTCTTCACAGCATTATGCTCATCCGTCGTCCTCAACACCGCGTCCCTGTTCTCCACCGCCCGGCGGAGCAAATACGCCAAACACTCGCCCATGCTGCCCCAAGTAGAACATTTGAATACGTCCGGTCCCCCGAAACCCTCGTTCTTCTCCTGCAGAAGCGAGAAGCTGACCTCGTCAGACATTCCGTGCAACTGTCCAAACGCAATTGGCACAGTCGGCTTGCCCTCCTTGACGCGCTGCTGATGCAGCTTCAGCGCAGCAAAGACACTCTCCCTGTTGTGACTAGCCAACAACAGATCCACAGAGGGGAACGGCTTGGACCCGCCAAAGTCTCCAATGTGTCTCTTAACGGCACCCTGGGAGATATAGTTGTAGGCATTATCGGTATCCTGCTTCGTGTCATGGATGCGAGAGCGGTTGTCTGAGAGAATGTATGCGCCCCTGACGACCTTGAGGCCCAGAGTGAATCCGTCCTTGCTGGCTTCCGAGAGGTGGTTGATGACGTTGTTCGTGGTGCTCTTGAGATATGCCTGGTACGTGTTATAGATAGCAGCGTATCCGTCTCCGTTGAACTTGCGCATGAGCTCCAGGGTGACGCGATCGATGGCCTTTTGGAAGTGCGTGGACTCGGCGTCGACGATGATCTTGATG
This sequence comes from Colletotrichum gloeosporioides, assembly GCF_011800055.1. NCBI lineage: Eukaryota > Fungi > Ascomycota > Sordariomycetes > Glomerellales > Glomerellaceae > Colletotrichum > Colletotrichum gloeosporioides. The sequence goes on from NW_025544697.1 coordinate 532,319, forward strand.
CCGCGTTGTTTGCATGTTGTGGCGATCTCATCGAGGGCGTCGAGCATCTGCTTCGGGGGAAACTTGTCTTCGGCGAAGGCTTTTGTGACATCGCGGCCAGCTCCGGTCAACTTGATGGCGAGGATGTCACCCTCACCAACCTGTGCCGCAGTCTCCAGGGTACCGCATCTCCAGGACTCGATCTCAGAATCGACACCAGCAATACCCGATGCAGCAGCAGTCTTTCCCGTCTCGTGAGCCGACTGGGTCAAGTGGTCGAATACGGTCTCCTTGGCGTACGTAAGGATGACACCCTTGAAGCCCAAGGCCTTGAGCCGGTCAACGCATGCTTTCGTCTGTTCAGGGGTCTCTCCGGCGCAGAACTGGTCATAGAATGTCTTCTTGAGAATGGCGTGTAGTACTGGGTTGCGATCAACGTCTAGAAGGAAGCTTCCGCTCGACTTGGAGAGGAAGGATAGTGCGTAAAGTGAAGGGATGAGAAGGAAGCGGTTCGATGAGATGGTGGTGATGAGTAACGATCTTAGAAGGGTTCCCGTAGACAAGATGGATAACGGCGCGCCAGGGACGGATTTCCGTGCTGGAGGGCTCTTGAGTTCAACGCTGCTTGTCTCTGGAATAGCGGCGTGTGGCGAGCCTGCTCCGACTGCTTGTCGCGGTTGTGTTGGCTTCCCGTAGCTTCGTCTGCCAGATACGATAAACGCGGGGTTCGCCCAGGGCGTCTTGGCAGATGCCAGCCCCAGAGAAACCTTCATGGCAAGTCTAAATATCAATGTGACAGAACTCGTGTACGTCGCAACTTCAAGAGAGTATTCGGATGCTGCCGAGAATGAGATGAGGCTTTGATTTGAGCGGTTGAAGGGGGACGGCTTCTAAATGCTTATTCGCTTTCCCCGCCTCTGGTCGTGATCGGATCCGGTGGTTTCTCCAACGCCTCCTTCTCCAACGCTTCGTTCCGGTCCGATGTACGGACGTGCTGGGCATGGCCATCCTGGTGGCTAGCAGGTCACATGTTGTGGTTTAGATGGGCATGCCAATCGGGATTGTTTGGAATTGCTTCCGTCTTGGAGATATGAGTTGGCGTCTGCGTCTACATAGTACATGTACGCTGTTTCGATGGCTGGAGCTATCGCTTCTCTCTCCCCCGCACGCATCGCGATGCTAGCCGAACAGGGAGTAGGCTTGGAGGGGGACGTGTGTAGCAACTGTATTCTCGGGGGACGTCTACGTGAGTGAGTGGCTGGCACCGCCGATAACATGTCACTTGATGCTATGCACACGTGCAGATAAGATAGCTGGGCTTCACGGAGGATCTGGGCGATCACCGAGAGAGGAAAGTGGCTTGACGAGGGTACCGGAGAGGGCTCCGGGAGGGGATCCACTTACCGGACACCCCTCCGATGCGACCCCACCATCACTCAACATCAGTCCGAGCTTGGAGATCTCTTATCGGACGGGTGTTTGCCATTGTTATCTAGAAGCATGTCGCGATGACGATCGGTGGCCGGGGGTGTCTTATCTGAGCCCCGGTCGAGTATCGGAATGTGAGGACGTGGCCGCGTATTCCCGGTGACGGAGGACTGATGAGGGACATGAGCTGGGTGGTTTGACTCGTGGGCTGCTTCAGAGCTGTAAATAAGTGATAAATTCCCCAAGCAGCTTGCTCAGGTATCAGTCTTTTAATGTTTTTCTCAATCAGACAGGTGATGGACGAGGTGTACTTACGACGAGGGATTAGTCCTCTAGACACACAGTCCTACCACACTCTCGACGGCATGCTTCTTGGCAAAATGTTTCCTTCCCATCTCAACGATTGTGCCATTGATAAGAAGCTCCCAGATACTGCACTTCAACCTGCATGAAGAGAAGTGACGTCTCGCCCATGCCTTTTGCCGACCATTAAAGTCGATCTCTAGCCGGCCGCATGCTATCATCAGGGGAGAAGACGGGAAGCAGACCCCCGGCCACCGAACCAACAGACGCGACATCACCTCTGTTGATAAGAGATCGGCCGAGTTTCTGTCAAGCGAGCATACGTCCAGCATGCATTTCAGGGGCGCAAATGCTAGGGGTGAAAGATAAAGTCTTTAGATTGTGCGACGGGCAATAGCTGTAGGACGGAGTACGATAGCTGATAGACTTGAATAAAACTGAAGCCGAGCCGCCAAGTTCTGGGCGATGCTTGTCGTTTCTTAGCAGACTCTTGTTTCTCACTTGACTTTCGGTGAAATTTGCGTCATATCAAGATGGCAGTTGAAGAAAAGAAGCTGGACATTGCCGATGAGGCTGTTCAGCCGACCTCCAGCAACGGCGAGGGGGAGCATAGCTCCTTATCGCAACATCGTCCCCTATCGCGGGCACTGAAGGGGCGCCATATGCAGATGATTGCTATCGGTGAGTCAAATCTGACGATCGTTGTGGATGAAGCTCAATGAAGAATTTCATGAACTCCAGGAGGCTCCATTGGTGCAGGCCTCTTCGTCGGAACGGGAGGAGCCCTGAGGACTGGTGGCCCGGCAGCTCTGGTATATTGACCTCAACTTAATCCTGATGGGTGATGAACTAACCCTTTTAAATAGCTCATTGGCTTCATTATCATCGGGTGCATGATGATGTGCACCGTCCAAGCCCTCGGAGAGCTAGCCATCATCTACCCGGTCAACGGAGCCTTCTACGAATATGCCGTGCGATTCATCGATCCGGCCTGGTAAGCTCGCCCTTGGGGTATGACTCCAAGTCTAGATCCAGCTGACTGGTGAATAAGGGGCTTTGCAATGGGCTGGGAATACTCCATCGGTTGGATGGTCACTCTCCCTTTCGAGATCACAGCCGCCGGCATAACCATTGAGTTCTGGAAAAGCAGAGAAGAGGTTAACCCGGGTGTCTGGTGCGCCGTCTTCATGACTCTTCTGATCGTGATTCAAGTCTTTGGTGTGCGAGGGTATGGCGAAGGTATGCCTTTGACACTCTCTACGGCCCAGCAGCCTACGCTAACGCCCACTCAAAGTCGAATTCATCCTTGCAATCGTCAAAATCATAGCCTGCATCGGCTTCATCATCCTCGGCATCATCATTAACACAGGCGGCGTACCCACCGATCCCCGTGGTTACATTGGAGCCCAGTACTGGCACGACCCGGGCGCTTTCCGTAATGGATTCCAGGGCTTCTGCTCCGTCTTCGTGACAGCCGGTACGTCCATCACGATCCTGCTCCTGTATCCTCAAACCTAACAGTCGACAGCATTCTCCTTTGGCGGCACGGAGATGGTAGGCCTCGCCGCCGCCGAGGCAGCCAACCCCCGCAAGACTCTCCCCAAGGCGTCCCGACAGGTCTTCTGGCGCATCACCCTCTTCTACATCCTCAACATCTTCATCATGGGCCTCATCGTCCCGTCGGACAGCGACGTCCTCCTCGGCGCAAGCGGAGCCAACACCAAGGCCTCCCCGTTCGTGCTCGCGGTCCAGCTGGCCGGGATCCAGGTCCTCCCTCACATCATCAACGGCGGTGCGTCCCTCTCGCCCTTCTTTCTCCCATCGAACGCAAGCTAACATCAGGAACGACAGTCATCACCCTCGCCGTCATCTCCGTCGCAAACTCCTGCACCTACGGCTCCACCCGCGTCCTCCAAGCCCTCGCGCAATCCGGCCGCGCGCCCGCCATCTTCGCGCGCGTCGATAAGGACGGCCGCCCCATCTACTGCGTCGCGCTGCAGGTCGCCTTCGGCTTCATCTCATTCATCACCGTCGCCGCCGACGGCAAGACCGTCTTCAACTGGCTGCTCGCCGTCACGGGCCTCTCGGGCCAGTTCGCGTACGCGAGCATCATGCTGGCGCACATCCGCTTCCGCAAGGCGTGGCGACTGCAGGGCCGCAGTTTGGACGAGATTCCATGGCGCTCCGCGCTAGGTGTGGCTGGGAGCTACGTGGGCGTGTTCCTGGTGGTGTGTTCGCTGAGCGCGACGTTTTACTCGGCTTTATACGTAAGTTACTTGTGATCTTGTGAGATGTTTCGAGGGTTGTGTTGCTGACATGGGGATTAGCCGGTTGGCGGGAGCCCGAATGCCGAGTCCTTCTTCCAGAGTTACATGGCGGCGCCGATTACGCTTGCGCTGTTTCTCTTCTGGAAGGTGTACACGAGAGACTGGGGTTTTGGAGTTGATCTGCGGAGTGTTGACTTGGACAAGGGCAGGCGGCGGGAGGAGGAGCTGGAGGTTTATGAAGTAGACGAGGTTGAGAAAAAGATTCCGATGTGGAAGCGTATCTTGGGTTTCTTCTTCTGAGGAGCCCACGGTACAGCATAAGCACTGGTGTGGAAGTTCAGCATCACATGTGGGAGATAGACTAAGCTGTTGTATGCTTTTATTTTGTGGTATCAAAGGGCTGTAACCAGGCATATTTCGCTGATAAGGCGTGTTGCCTATGCTCAGGCATGCATATGTGCTCCCTCTCCAATCTTCACAGTCCGATTGCTAGTTGCACGTCAACTTGATGCGACCTTTGTTAAGGTACACTCGGCAACCTGATGAAGAAGCCTGCCTAAATGCTTGGCCAGCAATCCCTCTGTTGGTTGATGCCATTGCTGAATCGCCCTTTCGAAGCCACTTAACGCGTCAAGAAGCGCCTTGCCATGGCAAACGGGCCTACTTTGGGTAAATGACCTTGCTGGAGCTCTGAGGACCCATCACTTCTTGTGCTTGAGAAGGCAATGGCGGCCCCACTTGCGTTGAAACTTTTCGGGAATGAAGGGCAGGTCTGGAACCCAGAGTGCTCTGGCGAGGAAGTGTGTGTTGGCAGCATCCAGGAACGGAACACATTTCACAACCTCCCAGTGCTCTTCATCGGCAATGTAATCGGGCTCGTTCGGCGGCAAGGGGTCGTTTCGCTCGGGGTACTGAGTATCGACCAGGAACCCGCAGGTCCTCTGGTCAACGTACTTGCCCATGTCCTCCTCGTTCCTGTCGTTCATACCCTTCGTGGGCATCCATGTTCCACTCCAGAAACCGAAGCCAGTACGGGCTTCGGCAAACTCTCCAGGAAGGAGTCCTCGGAACTCGGAGCGAACGAACTTGGCGTGCATGTCGCGGGGCAGGAAGTAGGAAGACGGGAAGCGGTACCACTCCTTGCCGAAGCACACGTTATCACCACGGAGGCCGAGCCCCTGTTGACCGCTGACACCCGCTCCAAGTGGCGAATAGAGCCTCATCGGGGCAGAGTAGGCGGACCAAATGCCGTAGACGCGCGAGAGTCCGATGTCGAAGGAAAGCAGGAGCACCAGACTGACGGTGAAAAGCTTGAGCTTGGCAGGAATCTTACCAACGAGAGTCTTGGGGTCCGAGTTGCCAAGAGCCGCCAAAATGATGTGCAGGGACATGGCAGCATTGAGAGCAAGGAAAGGGTACGCGGGGTACATGAAACGCTCTTCCTTGTGCGGCTGAAGGGTGAAGATGCCGAGCCAGAGGTAGAAAGGTGAGATGAAAACCAGCGCGCGCAAGCCTGTCTGGAAGCCTTGTCCTGAAGGTGAAACCAGCTTCTGCAGGACGAAAAGGGGGAGGCAAACAAGGGCCAAGACGAACCAAATGTTGAAGTTCAGGGCGAGGTTGCGGAAGTAAAAGTCCCAAGGCTCGGTACCGTACAACTCTGGGCCACCGGTCTCCGAGAAGATGTTGTACTTGACAATGTTCCAAGATGCGACCTCGACCTTCTTGTAGAAGAAAGTGTTGATGCATCCATCAAAGAACTAAGTGGGTTAGATACGGTTTGTATCGCAAATTTTCAACAAGAGGCTTACCATAACGATCAAGCCAGCAATCACACCCCTGACGACGCGGATGATGGCCTCAATGAAACGATCCTTGTCACTCAGCGCAGCGAAGACAGCCTCCTCAATGAGGAAGGGGAAGGAGAGGGCGGCAGCAAAAGGCCATCCTACGACAGCTCCAACAGCAAACCAGAAAATTCCGTGGGCAGTCTTCAGTCCACCGCGCCAGTTCATGAAGGACGAAGCGCCCAGCATGGCCATGTACATGGCAAAGCTGGAGGGCAGATAGGCGGTGCTCGCATGGAAGTTGCCTGCGCTGAAGACCGTGGCCAGGATGAAGAAAAGACCAATGCGCGCATTGAGGGTGAGGCTGATAACACGGAACAGCAGGGTCTGGCACAGGGCGCAGCCGAAGGCCAGAGCATATCGAATGAAGTAGAACTCGCCGACCTGGGTCGGTCAGTATGAGGCCGACAGGTTTGGTATCGTGGGAGACACATTGGACTTGCCTTGGTAGACTGGGGCAGCAGACGGCGGATGTTGCCGGCAATGGCATGCAGACTAACATAGAGCCAGCTGCGGATGGCATATGTGGGAGAATATTCCCATGTCTGGAGGCCGTAGCCGTGGGAGAGGTAGTGGGTAGGCTCGTAATAGTTGAATGTCTCGTCGCAGTCTTGGATCGGGGCGAAGAGGGCGGAGATTATGTTGGCAGCCAGGAAGCAATAAAAGGCTGAGATGGGCTCGATGGCGAAAGGGCTGGGCGGCCTATCGTGAGGGTCCTGTTAGTGGGCGTCGCAGGAGTGGCTGCGCAAGCAGCTGGGAATTCAATCGGACAGCTTACTTCTTTCTGGCATGGCCGGCCTCGGGGTGGACGAACTCCCTCTGCGGAGGAGCAGCTTTTGGCGGCATCGTGGCGGGTTGTCACGGGCGGAGTAGGCGAAACAACACGGGCCGTCGAGACGATCAGTTGTGGTGATGCCACGGAGCTCCAATTCTCAACAATTCAGATTTCGGGGAGCTGTGACGCCACAGCTTCTCAATTGACAGGGGTCTAGACGGACAGTTCTGATTTGGCGGTCCACACTGTATTCAGCTGCGAAAGAATGCGTCCGAGGTACAGTGTTGACAGCAAGCTGACGGCGGAGAATTTGGATTGGCCAAAGCTGGTGGATCGGAGCTGCAGCTGGCGCACAGACCAAGGGTGTGATGATGACGAAAGGAAACAAGCCGGGGTGTACACCTCGCAGGGGGGTCTAAAAAGCAGGCAGGGGGCTGTGGCAGTGCTGGAAGAATAGATCTTCTGGGCTATGTAAGCATAACTTTCCCCTTATAGTCCACTCTACTGTATCTAAACTGTCCCTAAGCTATGCCTATATCTAAACAAAACAAAGACTGTATTATAGTGGAACATGATTATGATAGATGTTAATAACAGAGTTATGTTATCCCTGGTATATGCTATGTATATGCTACGACTGATAGCTTATAAGAAAATACTTACTGCCTTTCTCTTCTGTGCGATAGAGATATACTATGTATATGTAGAACCTATTCCTAAAGTATACTATTCTTAAGCTAAATATCTCTAATATCTTAACTCTATTCTTTTAAAGAATCTATATATAATAGACTTTCCCTTAACCCTAATTAACCTTACTAGCCCTTTAGCTATATTTATAGATAACGATCTATTTTTTAACCTTGATGTTTTTTCTACTTTAGATGATACTGAGTAATAGGAAGAAAAATAGAGATAACTTGAGGAGAATGATCTTATTATAAGCTTAATTTATTATATTACCTACTAGCTTAATACTTAAACTTATTAGTATGACGATTTATCTAAAGATAATATATAGGATGAAGGGGGTATACTTTGTGAAATGGGCTTAACTGAGGTAAGCTTCTTTTTGATTTATGCTACCTATATGCTTTATATATGCTAAGTATATATATAGGATGTGGTTGGGACTTGGGGTGTTCTTATTACTTGGGGTGGAGGCTACTGAGTTACTGCATATGTTGTGTATGACTATCTTATTACCTTAGTATATTTTGAGATTTATCTTAATAGAGTCTTTTACTATATTTCCTATGATGTTTAGGATGGAAACTTTTTACGTTTTTATACGTAGAAGCTTATTCTAGATATTACTTAAACTATTTAGTATTTAAATTATAGGAACTCTAAGATTGCAAAGAGTTTATATTTGATTTTAGGGTAGGTTTAGTCTTTATATATGCTAGGTATATGCTAATACTATTTTAGACCTAAGAAAGATATAAATTAGGTTTAGTATTAGTCTTACTAGTATAGCAGTATTAAGTATTGTGAGTTTGTATACCCTCTAGTTATAACTCTAAGTATAGTATAGGATAAGGGGGACTTTGTTAAAGCTTTATAGGAACTATATTCTATAAAGGGTACTTATGAGGCTCCTGAATTAATTATAGATAAGTTAATTAAATATATATAAGAGTTTATACTTAACCTCTATATATACTATGTATATGCTAATAAGATGGACAGCTTCTATGTAGCTTTTTAGTGTGAATAGTAGAGGTATCCTAATAGCCCCTGTATATAGAAGCTATAGTTTTTATTTTAGAAACCTAGAAGGACTTGCTAATATTAGATATTTTAGATGTTTAAACGATATAGTGTAAGTGTTATCTCTATATCTTTCTAGTATAGGCTGAGTATATATATACTATAGGTTTTTTATATTAGTTGCTTAAAGCTAAGCTTTTTAGAGTTATGGCATTTTGCTTATAGTATACCTATTAGGTAAAGTAGGGTTGATATTAAGTATCTTTATGGTATGATTGAGATAGGTGGCTAGCGTGAGGTTAGGATGGATTATGTATATATTGGAAATATGGAGGCAAGCTGTTAAAGCTGTAGTAAGTAATAGATATAGGGTATTATCTGTATATACTCACTATATACTAGGCTTCTCCTACCTTTAAGGTAATAGTAGGATAAACGTATTGCTATATGGAGTTAAGCTTAACTTCTATATACCCCTTAACCTTGCTAAGTTTCTATTTATCTTTCTCCTTGCATGTGGCTTATATATATATATTCTACCCCCTCTTTTATAGCTACCTTTATACCTTATAAATAAAGTAGTTCTTAGCCTCTTAAATAAGCTTGATATTGCTACTATTTCTGCATATATACTTCCTATATCCCTAGTATATGCCTAGCTTAAGCTGACTCTATTTATAGGCAGGCTCCTTCTCTATCTAGGCATATGCTAGATCTATAACTGATTTAGGGTTGACTTACTTTAAGCAATAAGTGTAGCTTTTAATAATGAGGATAAAGTAGCTGTCCTCTTATGGAGGGCTTATCTTCTATAGTTTCTAGCTAGAAACTTATATGCAGGTTAGTTTATTCCTTATATATACTACGCGTAGGCTAACTATATATAGGGGTTCTGCGTGAGTTTGCCTTTAATAAAGTGAAGCCTGCGCAAGAGCAATAGATTTACGAAGTTTAATAGCTTCTAAGTGGGGATTTCTATATTATCTGCATAGCATAAGTATATGCATATGCATTTCAGAAAGCATGATATCTTGAGGTTGATATGTCATTTAAGATGGTGTGAGGAGATGTGAACCTGTTTAAGGTTTGTGGGTAGTAAGAAGGGTTATAGCGTATATATTATATATATACTATATATGCGACGCACTTGCTAACTTTATGCTCTGTAGATCTTGAGTTATATGCCTATGTCTAGATGAATATAGACTTACGAGAGGGTTATACTATTCTCTTTAAGCGTACTTTTGCTTAAATTAAGGTAGTCTCTAGCCTTCTAGTTTAATAGGCGTATATATACCCTGCAACTTATAATACAGTGCATACTATTATAACTGATATAGATATAAAGTAAGCTTATAGTAGGTATATACCTTGCAGATGCGCTATATATGCTGATGTTATGCTAGTATTAGGCTTTAGTGATTACTTATATAAGTAAGACCTATTATAGACTGCTGAAGAGTATCTATAGTATTTACTTATATTCTGTAAAGTGTATATTCTCTGAAACTAGCAAAAGAGGTATCTAGACTACCTTACTACTTTAGAGCTCTTTAGGCTTTAGGAAGCAAAGGATAAATAAGAATATCTTCAGTATATGCAGAGCATATATGAGACTTGGCTTAACGTTAGGTCCTGGTTTGCTGGGAAGAAGAAGGGATGGATTATGGCTGCCCTTATCTAATCCCTTAGTAAAATACTAGCTTAGTGGTGGACTTTTGTATAGAAGCATACTAACCTTATAGAGTTAAGTTATGCTTAAGATAACTTTGCTATTAGTTGAAGTTAGCTTCTACTTTAAGCTGTGTTAGGGTAAGTATATCTTTTGCTGATATACTGTATATGCTAAGGTGAGCTTAGGACTAAGCGTGCTGTGTTCCAGGCTATTTCCTAGTAGCAGCTATACCTAGGTTAAAGCCTATATATATGGAGGGATAACTTAAGGTTAGCGTGTATTATAAAGAGCTTTCAGTAAACATATTAACGTTAATAATAGTATATGTAGCGCTACAAAAAACACCTATATATCCCTTATAACCTATTTAACCCTCTAGACTTACTAATACTAAGTTTAGTACTTGGGTTAAGTATATAGAATATAATCTTAGTTTAGGAATCACCTGAGTAGAGTATATAGTTAGTATATGCTCCGCCTAGGTATAGCACGCCCTTTCTATTATCACTACTTACTCTCTACTTATATTAATATTAGGTTAGAGATATATAAGATTTAAATATAGAATAAGTAGACTAGGAGCTTCTTCAACTTAAGTAAAAGGCTTATAAACTTTATACCTAGAAGTATAAATATGAACTTTAGGAAGAGATTACTTAACTTAAGTAGGAACTAGGTGATAGTGAGGATAAGCTGACTATAGATAAGTGATAGGAATAGTATCTACTATATATAGGTACTACATACCTCTAGTATATACTTAACTAAGATATGTAATTTTATATATACTCTTACTAAGATAGTATTTATAGGATGGCCTGTGTATATATAGAACTATGCGGGAATAGTAAGAACAAACTTATGTTAATTGAGAATTGTAGTGGATCGCGTATATGCAGAGCATATGCTGGTTGTGGTATCTTAGCTATAAAGAGAGGTGTCCTGCTGCTTCGCAAGTGCATATGCTGTGCATATGCGCAGCATATTAAAAGCTAAAGCTAACAAAAGATCTGCAGTTTTCAGGACTATTACGTGTATTATCTATACATACCTTCTATATATACCTAGTCCCACTCCTCCTCTAATTTATCTTCCTCCTCAGGTAACTCTTGCTCTTTCTGCTCCTCTTCCTGCTCCTCTTCCTACTCTAGGGGAGGCTGGTCTAAAGATATAGTTAGTATATACAGCATATATATTAAGAGTAAGCAAGAAATATATTGCGATAAGGGCGTAAGGAAGCAGTAGTAGCAGCTATATTATTACTCTTACCTAGCGTATAGTTAGCATATGTATAGGATAGGAAGAGCATAAAATATACTTTTGGTGGCCTTCTTGGGAGTAATATAGGGTCCTAGACTAAAGTCAGCTTCTAGTGTGTATAGGTATAGTATATGCGGAGCATACTCTTGCTGGGGGTCTGCTGGCTAGGGGATGGGGGTGTGAGCTCATACGTATAAGCTATGCTAGCCTATGTATAGTGTCAGTATATATAGAGGTGAAGCAGGGTGTATAATGAGGTTATACCTTATGCTTACCACTAGATGGAGTTCTAGTCTTAGTAGTAGGGTAGGTAGCATGCTATGAGTAGGTTAATATGTTCTCTGCATATGCAGAGCCTGTTCCTAATTCCAGCCTTATTGTGTTGTAATTGCAGTCTGAGTTGTACGTTATGTTAGGTAAGGGCGAGTATGATCTATGCTTAGTATATACTCCCTCTACATTCTGAACTACCTTTAAACTAGACTTAGTGTGAGAGTTTAAAGATAATTCTGAGGAATAGGAGAGGGGCTTGCTGAGATAGAACTTACTCCCTCTTTGCCTATAGTATGAAATGGTTGATACAGGCTGAGAGAGTGCAGTTAGTTTATATGATATATATAGTAAATATATAGTAAGTATATAGTATCCTCTAGCTGTGTATATATATGACTTATGTAGTGGAACTGCGATCTAAAATTCTGGTGGAAAATTGGATTAATGCAGCTGTGTTTAATGTTAGTACTGCATATGCATAGGTGATGTAAAGGTGATGCAAAGGATGAACTTACGTAAGGGCCTCTATCTTATCAGCTATTTAGCTGATAGGGCTATCCTCAAGGCTGTAGCTAGATGATATATTAGCATAGTATATATAGAGGAGGTGTAGAGTATATATGCAGGCTCCCACAGGAAGATGGCGTTATGCTAGGTGCTAGAGCGAATAAAGAGGCGCAGGGTACTGTGCAGAGTTAGTGCATACGCTAGGTATATGCTGAGATATAATATACTTTATGCCCGCTATGATCTCTGGGCTACTAAGGTTGATGTAACTTAGGTTAGTAACTGTATTAAGTTAGCATATATACTGCGTAAGCTAGAAGGAGAAGGATATACTAGCGCTAAAGTGCTGCTAGTGAGCGTAGTGGTGTTACTATAAGAGTTAAGTTAGAAGGTGCTTAGTATATATATAGGATATCCTGCATATATAGCTAGCTAGGAGCAGAAAACTACACTACATATGCGGCTACTACTAATATTAACTATATAGCTAGGATATTATTAGTATATGCAGAGATGCAGCATAGTAGATATTAAACTCACATATAACTGTTTATACTAAAGAGGCGCTTAGTAGGGTTAGGTGTAGCTATTAGACATGCTTAGTATATGCTGAACCTATAGAGGATAACTTAAGATATATTTGCGTTTATAGCTAAGGTGATGTTAGTAGGGTTGGCTTGGGATATGTTAGCCTGAATCTAGGTATATGCATAGGGTATGCTAAAACCTACTAGTAGGCTGGAAGTTGGGGTTGTTGTTGACGATTAGACTTAGAATACGTTAGTTTCATAATAGTTTCAACATAAGCTTTATATATGCTGAGTATACTATGGAAATAGCTGAACTAAGGATATGGATTAACTGCGTTATTGATGTTAGGGTTAGCGAAATCTTGAGTGGATATCTAGGATATTATCAGTATATGCTGAATTGATGCTGAAAGGGTGCTTTTTCTACCTTAGTGTTAGTGATGTCTATTGTGATTGTGCCTAGAGGAGGAAAAGAAAAAAGAAAGCTTTAGTGGAGGAGATGTAAGGCATATGCTGAGTATGGGCTATGCGTGGCTAGGGTAGGGACTAGGGCTACGCCTGTTTCTAAGGCGACGTATGGCTCGCTTACGCAGAGGCCCCACTTACGCGGCTGCATAACCACGGGGAAAAAAAATCACTGTGTGGGTAGGCATAAAGTGTGCATAACGCGGAGGATCTATTTTTCCGGCACGGCCACACCCCTGTGGGTCTTTTTTAGACCCCCCTGCCAGCAGCACTCCGAACAAGCCGAAGATTGTGGCTTGACACCAACAGGGAAGTCCGGATTTAGCGTCAGGTGGTGATGAAAGAGCGTCTCGCAGATGCGCGCCCAATGAGTCCAGAGCAAGGCAGAGGCACCATTTGCCTGGGCTACTTAGCATTCAGCACTTAGCACCGTGGACGACTACCTAGTTGCTGCATCAGCGCATCAGGCCATCCGCATTGGTTAGCGGCTGGTGTTTTGCTGATACTGGGCTGCAGCCAGAGAGCACGGATTCTATTCCGTCGTCTCATGTCTCCCTTTACCTGAAGGTGTTGAGCTCAGATGTTTCCACCTCGTCGGTGTCAAGGGGAGAAGAAACGATGGAAAGTAAACAAAAATAAAAGGACCAGAGGGTTCATCTTTCCATGCGCAAAAAATGACATGTGAGAGCTGTCGCATTGATGATTCGCAGGTGACACTTCTTGCAGCAAAGAGCCCTGTCCAAGGCCGTCATAAAATTTGGAGCCCTTCACTTCTCAGCGAGGAAACAGGCCGCAGATCTGCCGCTGAAGTGCCCGGGACCCTGGACTGGAGTTCAGCTGGGTTGGTCGTCGTACCGCTGTCTGGTTTTGCCGGGGTCACTGTAACCTTTCCTCCCTCCCGCCGCCGATGACCCCTCCCTCCCAATTCCGTGTCAATTCAGCGCGCTCCCGGCCACTCCAGCGTCCAGCGAAGAAAAAAGGGCAGCAGCTGGCCCGACCAAAGGGAAGCACAGAGAAGGAAGCTGTGACGCACTGACGCACCGACCACCGCTTGCCTGAGTCCAGGCTCCATTTTCCTCCACCTCCACCTTAACCAGCCACTCCACCGCCCGCCATCACCTCAACTTCTTGCGCATTCTGGCCAGCTTTCCAAAGTCAACTCCAACACCACCAGAAAAAAGACACACGACACAGAGCTTTGCACTGCGTCGCAAATCCCATCATCCTTTGCGAACCTGCTGATTATCAGCATCAACAGCTGTATACCACATTTCAAGCCTATCGCGCCTACCGCCAGAAGAATATTGCACGATGGCACCCCCTCCGCCCGCCAGCGTCCCTCTCACCCAGAGGCTTCTGCTTCTCGCCCAGACCCTGCAATGTATGTCGACTCCAAACTCCCGTCTGCATGTCTGAGTGCGGCATATGCTAACCGTCTATCTCCAAACAGTCGCTTGGTTTGCCGGGTACGTACAGATCATTCCGTTTGTCCTTCGAGCTTCATCCGTATCCCTGCGACCCGAAGAACATGCTGGTCGCGCCTGCGGAGCAGGCTGGGGGACCGGGGCTGCATCTTTACCGATGAGAACTTCTTCCTGGGGTCGGCATTTGCTAACAATATGTTCGCCAGACACCTGACTCTGATCCTGTCCGTTATTCGCTACTCCTTCTCCTACGTTACCTTCAACTACTACAGCAGAGTCGCCCGCTGGAGTTACCGATTGGCCTTCCTCTCCGCCTGCCTTACCTACGGTATTGTCGTCTACAAGACCCTGAGGGCTCGCAGCAAGGCTGGAGCTAAGGCGCCCCAGAGCCCCCTGGCTCTCATCGCCGACGAGAATGTCCAATACCTTGGTAAGCTACTTCGTTTATTCTCTGCGTCGTGTTGCTGCGGCTAACTGGAATCTGCAGTCATGTCCCTGGTCTGGCTCTTCTCACCCCAGTACCCCCTGGCTATGCTTCCCTATGCCATCTACTCCGTCTTCCACGTCGCCACCTACACGCGCGCCAACGTGATTCCCACCATCACTCCTCCCAAGCCCATCGCCCCGGCTGCTGGCGCTTCTCCCGGCGGAAAGCCCCAGTATGCGCACAACCCCATTGCCGACAAGATTGGCGCTTTTGTCAAGGAGTACTACGACGCGTCCATGTCTGTGGTTTCCTCCCTTGAGATCCTCCTCTGGGTTCGCCTTTTGCTCTCCGCCATCACCTTCCAGCGCCGCTCCTGGATTCTGATTGCCATCTACACTGCCTTCCTGCGTGCCCGCTTCACCCAGAGCACTCACGTTCAGAACTCGTTCGCCATGTTCGAGTCCCGCGTTGACTCCGCCGTTGGCAACCAGGGTACTCCCCCTGCTGCTCGCCAGGCCTGGGACACTGTCAAGGGAGGCGCCCGCCAGTTCTACGCCTACACCGACCCTAACCGCTACCTCAGCGGTACCGCCGTCCCCAAGAAGACCTCCTAAGAGCTCAATTTGGCAGGCAGAATGCGCAACAGTCCTAACGACTGGTGCATGATGCTCACACATCTTAATTATACGATATCGCATCAGGAGCGGCTCGGCCGATGCGATGGGCCAGGCTGCAACTCCAGCCATGATAAGAATGTTTCCTTCCAGGGGAGTATGTAAGAAACGGTTCGGGGGCAAGGATACAAGGTAGCAACGGAAAGGAAAGAAGAGGAGATGTTTTACGGCCGATCATTGTTCAAACGGCTTTTCCGCGACTCATTCTGGCTTTTGGAGTGTCGGCGAGTTTGGGACCTGGACGAACCCAGGTTGCGCTCTGCATTACACTATGATTTCAGGTTTCCCGCTTCGCTCTCTGGCTCTGGCCATTGTCTACTAGTTTGTTTGCGCAATACATCAAAACCCGCATGATTAAAGTATTCATTCCACCGTTTGCTTCGCGCGCTGCGATGTGTGTGGGCGCTGATAATGTAACACCGATATAAGGGCTAAGCACATGTCGCCAAGCATCCGGGAAACGAACGCTCTAGACACCTAGCCACACCCAAAGTGGCGTAGCTCGGTCTTTCCCTCCCCTGGTATACCCCACTATCAATGACGTCGCGCAGCCGTCGCGCACACCGACGTCAAGCCTCGACGAGCTGCACGCGACCAAGGCGCAGGCGCAGCTAAGGAACCACCCGCAAAACGTCAGGAGGCCTTTCGACTTGGATTGCACCTCCCTGGACCGTTCATTTAATACAGCTGCACTGCAACAACCTTTTTATTCTTGGCGCGCGACCCCGTCCTAAACCTTGCTCCGCTTTCCGATCCAAGTTCCACGTCGCATTCAAGGTTTCGGGTTCTTCTTTTTTCTTTTCTAGAAATGGCTTCTCTATTGCGACAAATTGTCGCAGGGCCTCGCGCGAGGCACGCCGAGTCCGATTTGGACTTGTGCTATGTCACATCCAACATTATCGCCACGTAAGTTGTCCTCTTCGCCGCAATGATCAGGGCGTACAAGAAGCTAATGATGATGTGCGAATCAGCTCCGGTCCATCAGGGACGTATCCCCAACGAGCCTACCGAAACCCGCTCGACCGCCTCGTCACCTTCCTCGACGAGAAACACAAGGACAACTGGGCGATATGGGAGTTCCGCGCTGAGGGCACTGGGTACCCAGACGAGGAGGTCTACGGGCGCGTGAGGCATTACCCCTGGCCCGACCACCATCCGCCGCCGTTCCGCCTGATTCCCATGATCATGGCGAGCATGCGCAACTGGCTCAACGGCGGCGACCTTCAGCAAGGCGATGTTGCAGTCAGCAAGTCTGACGGCAAGAAGGTCGAGGGAGGCGATAATCAGAGAGTTGTGGTCGTGCACTGCAAGGCTGGCAAGGGGCGCAGCGGGACTGTTTCTTGCAGCTACCTGATCTCGGAGTGTGGCTGGAAGCCCGAGGAGGCGCTGACGAGGTTTACTGAGCGGAGGATGAGGCCCAAGTTCGGCGCTGGTGTGTCTATCCCAAGTCAGCTGCGCACGATCACGTATGTGGACCGCTGGACGAGGGGAGGCAAGAAGTATGTGGACCGCGCTGTTGAGATTATGGAGATTCATGTTTGGGGTCTGCGTAGCGGCGTCAAGTTTGATGTTGAGGGCTTTGAGGACGAGGGCAAGAAGATCAAGGTGTTCCACACGTTCAAGAAGAGCGAGAGGGTGGTTATCGAGGGAGATGCACCTAGTGGAGGGGGTATCGGGCGTATGATGACCGATTTGGCCAGCGTGGGAGTCAAGCCTACAGAAAAGGCCCCCCCGGAAGCGCCTTTGGCGGAGCATGCCAACACAAACCACGCCAAGGATGGTGGAAAGAAGGAGGAGACAAAGGAAGACGGGGTGTCGAGAAGCAAGAGCAAGAAGTTGAGGAACGCCAAGACAACGTCACTTATCAGGGATCCGACGGCGCCTGGACTGCAGAAGAGGAGCGAGACGGAGGCGAATGGCAAGGAGGATGCTGAGGAAGGAGAGCCTGGTGGCATGGCTGTCATTCTAAAGCCCAAGGAGGCCATTCACATCCCGAACAGTGATGTTAACATCTCTGTCGAGAGAAGGAACAGGACGTCGGCTAGTATGGGCTTAACCATGGTCACTGCGGTGGCTCACGTCTGGTTCAACGTCTTCTTTGAGGGCAACGGCCCGGAGCAAGACGGCAAGCCCGACGCCAGTGGCGTATTCGAGATCGAATGGGACGCGATGGACGGTATCAAAGGATCCAGTAGGAAGGGATCCCGCGGGTTCGACAAGATCGCCGTCGTCTGGCGGGTTGCTGACTCCCACCGCGCCAAGGACGGTGGCGACGAAGTTGGTCCTGCCGAGGGGGATGTCGTGCAGCAGCCTTCAGAGGGTTCTCCGGTTCCGCAGATGAAGGCTGCTGACTGGAAGGGCGGCAACAAGGAGGACCCTACTGCCGAAAAGCACTTGGGCCTGCGGACGGAGAGTCCCGAGAGCGCGGACGTGAGCCGGGCGAGCAGTGTCAAGGACGGTGTCGTCAAGGATGGAGATGAGACTGATTCGATGGAGGGCGTGAAGACTAGCGGGCCATATGGCGAAGAGATTGAGGCGAAGGACGTTGATGTCAAGAAGGTCGAAAAGGAGGTGACGACTGAGAGCCTTAACAAGAAGGCTGACCCGGGGCCGGAGTTATTGGATTCTCCTGATACCGCCAGTGGAACGACTGCTGCTGGAAGCACTGAGATCAAGAAGTAGACGAGAGATAGGTGCATGTATCGGGATAATACCATGATAATGAAGGAGCATTATGGCTGTAGATTTTCAATTTGTATCAATATTTTCACGACAAAATCTCTCCATAATGATCACAATATCCCCAAGAATCAAGAGGCGCGGCGAGGTTCGACGCTTCCAAACGCTCTACGCCAGGTGCTGATTCATAACATAATCACTATCTCGACAGCCTCTCAAAATTCCTCTGAGCCATATGACTAACTGCTTATCTTTTGCAACCTCAATGTAGCGGATAATTGCAACGCCTTGCCCAGATTGCATGCTTTACTGTGGTGCGCGAAGACCACATAATCAGGCAATCTTTGCACCGCCCTAGGCGTTTTCGCTGGCATCTCTTAGATGGCCACGTCGGTAGGTCAAGCAGGCTGGGGATGGTGTCTGCCTCCGCAAGTGCATATCAGGCTGTGGGGCGGGCCAATGAATGTCATCGCCAGATCTCCTTCCGATGCAGAAATGTTGGATGCTGTAATCAGGCTCCAAGAGGTCCCGGTAATATTGTTATCCCCTCTTCTTTTCCTTCTTTCTCCCCAACCCATTTTATCAGGACCACCCCTCCGAACAGCATTTCATGGAGAGTTGAGTAGCAATACTCCTCGAGTCCTCCTCCGCTAGCTTAGTCTCACCATGGCCGAGCCCCTGAGTATTCTCGGCGGGGTTGCAGCCTCGATTCAGTTGGTCGAGTGCGCAGCGACCGCATTGCTAGGGACGATCAAGTTCATCCGAGATCTCCGCGAAATACCCAAGAAGACAGCTTCCCGAGTCGGTGATGTCGAGAGATCGAGCGAGAGAGTCAACTACATTTGCAGACATATTCTCAGCTCAGGATCACTCACAGCCGACCATATTGGGCCTGACGCGGTGACCCGCTTGTCCTCTTTCTTCGAGACCTTACGAATAGCTATCGACGAAGCGGAAGCTGTCCTCAAGTCGCTTATTGAGGCCTCAAATTCAGACAAACACACCAAAGCGTTGCGTTTGTGGAGTTCCCTGGTATCATCGACGCGAGAATCCAGTATTCTAGAGAAATTGCGAATAGTGCATCAGCTCAACTCGGAGCTCACCATCGAGCTAGAAATCGTGGGTCTCATGACCACAGCAGCAACCAGGTGCGTCAATTTCGGACTAGCAGCTATGAATCGATAATGCATCTCTGTCTAATACTCTTTCATTCTAGATCTACATTGAACCAGACGTCCTCTATTATAGAAAACCATCACGCCGAGGCCCTGGTGCATTTCGACTCCATGGAAAATACAAATGCATCTATTGCAGTGTCCGCCAACTCGATGAGGACTCAAACCAGTCGTATCAACTCTGATCTCAGCCGTATTGCCAGTACAGCAGACTCAATCCATCGCCACACATCGGATATTGGCTCAAACATGCAGTCGCAGTTGCAAATGACTCACGAGAAAATGGTAAGCATGATTCATCAACAAGAGTTGAAAATGAGTGACGAGCTACGCTCCATTCGCGATGAAATACTGCGCGCGGTTTCCGGAACCGAATCCCGCAGAACGGAGACATCGCACATAGGCGCCGCTAGTTCTGATGTTCACCATTTGACCCAGCAAGACCATGTCTTGTTGCATGACAATATGGCAATATCTTTGATGCGTTACCCAACAGTTATGAGAGATGTTTGGTGCCTATCTGTGGACAACAGGAAGCGTCTGGGGCACTGCCTATGTCAACCAAGAACTGCACGCAACATCACGAGGATATGGAGTCTCCGATTGGAGAGCTTACGAAGATCGGAGCATCAACAAGACTGTCCTTTATTTGGCTCTGGGTGCCAGGAATGGAGCAATTCGATGAGTGCCAGCCTGCACCCATTCTTCAACAAAGTGGTGGAAGTATCGTTCGGCGCAATTACTGGGCCTGGCGTATGGACTATGTTGCCACCTTTAAAATTCCTGAGAACCATGCGGCGTTCAACATCGCCAATATTTCAAGCTTTTGACAACCTCCTGGAGTCTTGCACAGAAAAGGAGCCATCGCAACCCAACACTGAGAACCAACAAAGCGACTCACACCAAGTACTCTGGGCCAGGAAAACGTCGTTTTCTTTAGAAGTCCCATGTTGGAAGCCTGGTGGACTTTGCGACTTTCCTAAAGCAAAAGACAAGTTCGAAATTTCATGGAAGTACCGGACAGGGGAAGATTTGGAAGCGATTAATCAGATGCTTCGACAAAACATATCGCACGGAATACTTTCTGGATCAGAGTCTGATGAGAACGGATTCACCGTATTTTTCGTAAGTGCCAAAGCCGAAGTGAACTCCAAAATCTGACCTCACCCTCGACAGGAATTTTGCAATCTTCTTGTATTGCTTGGTGATCAATGGAAAGACTTCGAGCCGCAATTGAGGGGTTTGCTAAACACGATTCTGCGATCAAACGTCAACATTCAGGCTACGACAACATTTATGGAGGAATTAAGGCATGTAGGAATCGCGAATTATCATAGGTAAGAAGTATCCCACTAGATTTCAAACCTCGTTTAGCAGGCTGAGCTAAATCGCATGTTTCATTAGTGCGTCTTGGTGCTGCAAACAAGTCACCGCAGCTTCGTATCTTATTGACAGGAAGTATATGCTTTTCCCGTATACTGATTGGGAAGTACCTTTTCATAAAGACTTATCGGATGCGGGTGCGTTCGAAGGTACGTCGAACTAGATTAAAGCAACTTTGCGGGCCCACGGTCTGACAAGGAATTTTGGTACTAGCACTTGATTACGACATGCTGAGTCTGGCTATCATGAAGCGATCACTTGATGAAGTGAAAGTTTTGGCACGTAGAATTCCGGTCGGGTCCCGAACAAATAGCGTCAGTGATGATTTAAATGTTTCCTATCTGCAGCTCGCCATAGGATGGATTGAAGGGATCGAATTTCTCGTCGCAGAATATTTCAGCAGGGCCGCAGCAGAAAGGTCGGCATGCAGCGCTCGAGATGCCGCTTCGCTGCATGCGCTGTTGGATACAACAGAGAAAAGGGTAGACGCTTCATTGGAACAACTCCTATATTGGTCAGTCGCTGTAGAGGATGACAGCTCGACTATAGGAAATGCTGTTGCGTCCGGCAGCCGCGATGTCCTGAGGACATTAATAACGGCGTTAAGAGACCGGCGAATGCATCTCTATTACACAGCCCTGGAGCTTCTCTCAGCAACTGAGATCAGACAAACCAATCTCACGGAGTCGACATTTTTAAACGGCAACGCGGAGTGTGCTTTCAAGCTGCTGAACGAAAAGCTAGTTAGCCTCTTCAATATTTCTTTGAACGCAACACTTGATATCCCGCCCGTGGACTATTCTGAGGTATCATCTCCATACCACTTTATAGACGACCCCTGGCAGTTCAATCCTCGGAACGCGTCCCTAGAAACCGTTGCAGATGTTCTAGATGTCCTCTATGAGTGCGGGTTTGTGAAGGTCGACGAAATCGACAAACGAGGAGAAACACCGATGTTTGCAAAGATCCGAAGAACCTTTTTCAACGCCTGGGTAAAGAATCACCACCCTGGCGCAGAAGATATTGCGGAGTGGTTTGTCACCCATGGTGCAAGTGTGATAAATCGTTCTAAAGTGGGTTGGCCGAACGTTCTCTTTTACCTCGCCTTTAGCGGGTCTGAGAAATGGCTTGAGTGGTGGTCCGAAAATTGGGCAGGGTCTAATACAAAAGATGCCGTCCGTGACTTGCATCTATGTTCAGATACCTGCAGGTGTTACTGCTCATCTTATGGATGCATGTCCATACATCTGCTTCTCCGCTGCTATCATCGAAGTCGCGATCGTTGCGTACACTACATTGGTCGAATCGAGTTGTCCCGGCGCTGGATACATAAATGGGACATTTGTGACATTCAAGGAGAGATTCTCATGAAAGAAATGACTCGGTTGGAGCTTTTCGAGAGACTGGGGATGGCACATACGTGCTGCAGACACGTTGAAAGCTCATACGGAGCCTATAGGGGTTCTTTCGAAGTCAAGTATATGTCAGACTCAGATCAGCAACTGATACAAAGCGACGATGCAGAGCTGATGGCACAACTCGAATGTCTCATGGAACACTACGAACAGTGGAGATCACTTTTTGGGGGCAAATCGGAGACCTTTCACGGCGTCTGGTGGAATGTGGTAGACGACATATTGCCACCGCTGCTACCAGTTGAAGAATGCTATTCATTGCACAGGGCTTCTGACGCGATGGCAGAAGCAGAGCAAGAAATCTTTCGCGCCAATGGAAGGGAGTTGAGAGAGAAAAGGGAGAAAGAGGTACTATGCCAGACTGGTTTCGAACATTTTGAAGACTTTCAAACAGTCATTAAAATCCACTTCAAGAAGAACAAGCTGAGGATCTTTGGGGGTCGCGATTGATGCCTGAGAGCATTATTAGCGTTGACGCCATGGCGTCCCTTGTTGCGTTATGGCGGAGGACTCTTGGTTAGACGTTCCTGCACCGCCATCTGGGGGGAGATTGCAAACTATTAAGCAATATTGATACACGAGAACTTTTTTCATATCATTTACATGTACTTTAAACTCCAATGCAAACTGCTAGGACTCACCTGTAGCTCTCTGTCCAAAGCGCAACAGTTGAATACGCTACACGCATAGTTTTGAGAAGTATGTATTTGTTTCCAAGGATAGGACTTAAAATCGCTGTATGTCTGTGTAATATGCAACAGTGTTATGAGATATGAAGTAAGTTAATCAGTTTTACAAACGGTTTGATGTGCTTTTGTCACTTGGATAGTTCAATTGCTTTGGTAGGTAGGTAGTTGCGATTGATTTCTACTGCAACTTCCTAGCTCCTTCTGATACCATTTTGGACCAGAGGCTTCATTGTAGAGAAGGCGTATCTCGCAATCTTCCAGCTCCCGCCCTCCTTCTTCATGATGAAGAGCTCCTGATTGGCATGCTCCTCTGACTCCTGTGTCGCCAGCATCGTCTTGGTTCCCTCAGCTGTAGTTCTTGCAAATGCCCAATCTTGGGACATGACAACGATCTCATCAATAGAAAACTTGATGACCAGTTGGATGCTAGAGAATATGCGTGTGTAGGACTCGCGAAGAGCTGTAGTGCCTGCGGCGGCTGCGAAATGTGGCGGCATGATCACGCCATCGGAAGTGTAAAGAGCCACGGCTTCTTCCACATTACGACTCTTGAGGGCCGCGCCGTAAGCATGAAGAACAGCCGTAATACTTTCTGTTTCGGACGAAGACACTTATGTATGTGAGCAGGGAAAGGTGCATGGCGGGGGAGCAACATACTGGTGAAGATAACCTTTCAATTCATAGACAATCAAGAGCGGACTTGAGTGGGTTCAGTACGATGATTGATTCATCTTAGATGTGATGAGACTAAAAATTTACTTATACATCACGATGAACCGTAGGTGGGGTGGCTTATCATGGCCGTAAGTGGGAGACGAGCACATAAGATGGGGGTGGGGCTTGTTTTCCCACTTCTGACTGATGCATCTCCGCCTGTAAGTGGATGACAGCGAGAGATGGGGAATTGAGACAATTTCAAAAGAGAGATTTCCCTAAGGCTTGAAAGGAAAACTTTGGCTCTTCGTTTCATCGATCATTGAGTCTAACGGCGGGGGGCTTGCCCTGCTTTCCGCGGGTCAGCCTGATCTCCCCTCCCTCCTAAGGGCAGATGTTGTACAGCTCCGTCCATTCCGCTCAGAAATGAAAGCGAACACTGCGTATTCAAGTAACATCACTTCCCTAAGGCGAGCTTTATCTAGGCTGATGAAAACGTGACCGAAGCACCCAAATGCTCACCAGTCTTTTCGTCAACTGTCAAGATGACCTACTCCTTCGGCGTGGCAAAGTCATCATACAAACCTAGGATTGACTGTCGCACTGCACATATACGAGAGTAGCATATATGGATGAAGTGATCAAAATACAAATCAATAAAATTTAACTGTTGGCTCGCAGGGGCTTAAGACAATTCTTCTCATCACGTTGCAGATGGATCTCGCCAGTATCCATGTACGCGTAATTATTTCACAAGATGTTTCCATAAGTCATATGACTCTGGCCGCCTCGGCCAACATCACGAAGGTAAGTAAGTGCGGAGGCTGCGGAGAATGCGAATTTGTCATGTTGGTGTTGTTCACTAAAGTGTCTTTTTCCATCGCAACGTTTCTGGTGTTCTTCGAATTCAGTGATTTGGGCATGGATTGATTCTAAGCGACCATGATTGAGAAACCATCAACTTGCGGCAGTCACGGCGGAACCCCTGAGATTTAAGCATCAACCATCGTCATCAACGATCAAAGAAAAAACTCACCAAAGTAACAACCTAGCATATAAAGAGTCTCGCGCTTGCGGACAGGAATCATAGCCAAAAGCCAAAACTCAACGCATGTTCTCATTTGGTTCCTCCCAGTTTGCTTTGTGAAAACTCAGAATATGTGCCATCTATGCAGCCTCCAAACTACTTGGGAGAGCTGACTGTGGGCTATCATCACTGTTTTCTCTGAACCCGCAGATCTTCAACACACCCCCGGGAAGCCGGAGCGTGCCTGCCATCACGCATGTCGCCTTCCCCAGGAGGTACCACCCAAACCAGGGAGGCGCCATCCGGACATGATGTAAGAAGAAGGATACCCTGCCGCCTACTTACCAAGCAGTCCCCTTCCTCTCAGGCAGATTGAGATGGATATGAATATGCAAATATTGGCACAATCGTCAACACAGTACAGAGTCGTCCCAGTGATGACGCTTAGTTTGATCTTAGCGGGTTCAGCCTCACGGCTGCACAATGCTAAGAACGTTGGATAATAGTCTGAGGGACAATTTGACTCAACAAAAGCTGGCGGGGGTTTCTTTTTTAATATTCTTTTTGGGGGTGCTCAAAGCGGTACCAAATGAAAACCTCAATCGTGGCCTTCTTTTGCCATGTGTGGCTCGGAGATGCACCCTTGCGGTGCGTGGGACAAAAGGCCAGAAAGACTCGACATCATAGGAGAATTGACCAAGACCACGAGAATCTGAGTATTTCTCCGGCCAAACTAACCAGACCATGAAGCCTCGCATGGTGGTAGAAGAAATGGGAGTGGAAGGTACGGCGTCGCGGTTGCTCTCCTTCCCCTGAGGGCCTGGATCTTCCTTCCCCTCGACTGAACTTTTGCCCCCCTTCCCTCGCAATGTGCCTTCTTGAAGAAGGTTGGACCATGGGTTGTCAGTTGGAATCGGAAGGACCTGATCCAAGCCCTGGGTGTCTTGAAGGGTTGCGCATCAATTCGGGTTGAGACGTCGAGATTGCACCCTTTTGATCCACCGACAAAGCTACGCTAGTCGCGAACCAAATGCCGCAGACTGATGAAGGTATCTTGAAGTGTGCGAGACAGATTCTCTGCCTCGTGCCATGATCAAGAACGACACCTCCCAGGGGCTGAAGTTCTTTCGGAGGCATGGCTGACCCACAGCAGCTTTGAGGTGGTGCATGATCCTCTAATTGTTAATAAGCCGCAAGTAACATTGCCCTCCTAGCTTTTAAGGTTTCTCTCCACATATGTTGTATGTAGGCTGCTCTCACCGTGGTGTAGTTACTGGTATTCTGGTGGCCAAGTAGTAGATTGATTTCGAAGGTGTCCATACAGAGGCACAGGAAGGTAGTGGATTACACAACACCGCGTGCCAACGGGTTGTAGAGAATAGGGTTCAAGGTTATATAGTTGATGTATGTCCGAGACAACACCCTGACAGTAATTTCAGACTTCAGAGACAGGCCTTTCAAGATCGAAAGGGTGATGGTGGTTGAAACTTTGGACTTCCTCTAGTCGATGCGGGCGATCTATTACTCCATTCCCCTATCCTTTCATAAAAGTAGAAGCATTAACGAGGAGCTGTTGGCGCCGCATTGCTGGACATCGAATTTCACTGCGTAACCTTCGCGGGCGCCAAATATCAAATCAGTAGCATCCTCTGGTTAGACTGCTTCTCTCCACATTGCTATTTGCTCCAGTGTTCGGTCTAGTACTTGGCTATCATTACTCCCCTATCTCATGGTTGAGGCAAACGACCTCATGGATGTCATCGATAGAGTCGGTGGGTCTTCCGGCCCTGTTGTGGCATTGCGTTTCCTGGACATTGCCGCTGGTTGACATGATTCAATAATTTTAGGATGAGAAGCATAGACACATATAGTCGGACTACTTCGAGTTACAGCAAGAATGGTGACAGAGCTTGAATCCTGTATGAGCGCGGTGACTTCTGCTTCAGTGGCACCTAGTAATGTACGGAGTTATACATTTCCTCGGCGATGGGTCTTAACACCGAAGCCACTCTTAAAATCTCCCTGTCGTTCGAAGGTAAGCGATTGTACAGTAGTAAACCTTAAGTCGCATAGACGAGCGTTCCACCCCGTTTGTGAGCGCGATTCCACGATGACTTTCCCGCGTCTGTCGGATTTTCGGACAGATCTACGGGAGTTACCGCGGCGGCATCTAGGTTGGCTCCTGGAAACGCCGTCCCTGAATTGCCGCTAGCTTCTTACACTTTCTCACACAACCGGCGGGATGATTGGCGGCATTATGCCAAAATCCAAGCTTAAAAACTCTATTTTCCCTTCCCTCCTTGCCGTTTCGTCTCACCCACCAAAGCTGTCCCTGGTCAGGGCCCAGACTGATACGTCCGCGAGACATTTTTGCCGGGCGGAAACGCGAATTTGGTGGCTTGTCGCCCTGATCAGAGTTCAAAAGCTTCCTTGACTCAGGGTTGCCGCCGTGTCGTGATGCGTGGCAGATGCCCCTGACAAACGGTATTCAATGGGTCAGATCAACAGTTCGACGTTTAAAAGTATGCTGATGGCAGCAGTCCTCTTCGGGTATGTTGTGCTGTCCGTGGACGAACTCCTGTCACAACACAGACAATCCAGAGGCAGTCGTTCGTCAAGATGGACTTCCTGTTGATCCTCAGCCTACTGCTGGGTCTCCTCCCATGCGCATCGGCTGGCATCGCTGCCATGATCCCACAGCCAGTTGGCCCAGTGCAACAGGATCTACCAGCCCAGATCACATGGAGCGCTTGCCCGACCGACATACGGCCATTCCGCGGAGTCAACGCGACGTCACAGCTTCAGTGCACCAACTTCTCAGTACCACTCGATCACAACAATTTGCAGCCGGATAGTCCTAAAGTCCAGTTGGGCATCGTCAAGTTGCCCGCCACTGGAAAGCGTGTTGGCAATCTCTTCGTGAACCCAGGAGGGCCAGGTGGCGCCGCATCGAGCATGGTTCTCGGAATGGCGACGAAAAGGATTTATATCAGCGACGCGGTGCGTGAGTCGTTTGATATCATCGGGATGGATCCTCGAGGTGTCGGATTGAGTACACCACAGAAGTGCGACACAAACCTGGCCAATCAACCAAGCGAGTTCGACGCGACAACGCCAGAAGGATTCCAAAGGTTATTCGATTACAACAAGGCTCTCGGGGAATCGTGCCGTGCTATGACTGGGCCACTATTTGATCACATGGACACGATATTCGTGGCGAAAGATATGGAGGCCGTAAGAGTTGGTAATTCATGCCCTGCCTTTGTCTGCCATAGTCAAAGTATATGCTGACTGGGTCTAGCTGCCGGAGGCGAGCCGATGAACTACTTCGGTGTATCGTATGGAACGCAACTAGGAGCACAGTATGCTGCTTTATTCCCCGACACCATTAGAGCCATGGCTCTCGACGGCATGCTTCAGCACACCGGTGCCTTTGCTTCCAACATCATGACACAGGCAACCTCCTTAGATGCGACAATCCAGGACTTCTTCAGATTCTGTGAAGCCAACGCCACAAACTGTGGGGAGGGTGGCCAAGACATCAGAAAGACTTGGAATAAGATCCTTGAAGTCGCTAATGCCGGAAACCTGAAGGCTGCAGAGTGCGATGGAACAGCCAAGACCAGGTGTCTTCCCCTCGCTACGGCCAACAACGTGATAGGAGCTGCTCGATCTACGCTAGAGTTCCCCAAGGAACGAAAAACGTTTGCGGAACAGCTCAAGCTCGGAGCCACGGGAAATGGCTCCTTCTTCAGCCCTGGGCTCTTGTCAGGAGACATTTTTACAGACAGCCGCTCGCTATCCATCACCAATGTTCAATGCCAGGATGGTCACTTCTTCGCAGCTAAGAGTCATATCGAAGTTCAACGAGTCGCTGATATGACAAGAGCTTTCACCGTCACGCCTGGGATGGGTGAGTTCTGGCATCGAGTCATTGATTGCACTGGATATCCTGTTAAGATCACCAACCCGCGAACGGCTTTGAGCGTCAAGGCGACACAGAACCCTGTTCTTCTCGTACACTCTCGCTTTGACCCTGCCACCAGTCTGGTGTATGCGGTGGGAATGACGGAGGAGTTCCAGAATGCAACGTTGATCTTGAGGGAGGGGTCTGGGCATACTAGCTACCTCAACAAGGGCGATGCGTCTAGAGCGGTTGACGACTACCTGATCAACTTGAAAGTTCCGCCAGCCGGGACGATACTTCCAAGTTAGTTTGTAGATAATATAGAGTGAGACATGCTTCTGACAGTTTTCCTCCGAAACTTTCGTATGACTGTTACTCGGATGCCCGATGCAGAGCCCGACAATTACGAGGTTAAACCCTCGTGGCACTGAAGAGGTTCATTAGATCGAGGCCTCATGCACTCACAGTATCGACTGAAGATGGAGAGTATTTGCCTGGGTAATGTCGTATAAACATTGAGCTACGTACGTACATGATGACTTCCGTTGGAGCGGAGAGCCACGCAAACTGAATACAGGAATCTTGAAGAAACAGGAAAAATGGTATACTATCAAATCTTCGTCCACTGCTGGATATTTTCTTGGTATATGGTTGAAAAGCAGTCCCTTATTACGTGTGCGGTGGGGTCGCGCAGTTGCTCGGGCAGATGCTTGGCTTCATGGGTAAGTGGTCTCAAGATGAGGCCGTCGTCGGAGGTGCCTTGAGGACCCACTCTCCAATCATCTTGATTGTCTTTTGTGTCTTGATCTCAGCATCTTCGAGCAAAACAGGGTCGCGGACGATGCCATCCAAATGCTGGTCAAATCCGTGAACAGTGTCGGGCACGAGCAACCACCTGTAGCGACTACCGTCCGGATTCGAAACCTCGAAGTGGAACCTCTCGTCGTCCAGGATGAGTTCGCCCTTCTCCACGGTCTCCTCCTTGCCCACAACGGCGGGAGGGGCTGGGCGCCCAGCCAGGCTGTGAATCAGTCGCTGACCCTCGTGGGCAAGAAGATCGAGCTCGCAGCCGATCATGAAGACTTGCTTTGGAAAAGCGTCCTTTGGCGCATACGCAGGGCTCATAAGCGGGTTGCGAGCGCTCTCGCCCGGGACCTTGTAAGACCAATCGAACACAGGGGCAATACTGAGGAGGAAGTCCTTCTCCTTGGCGCGGAAGCCGCCCAGTTCAGGCTTGTATCTTCGCGACTTCGCTTTCTCTTCCGCCTCGAGGGAGAGATCCGTGCAGGGATACAATGGGACAATAGCCGACAGGTGCTTCTTCACGGAAGCCAGCTGCGAGACCGCAAGACAAAGATTTCCACCCGCAGACCAACCCGCGAGAGCGACTCTGGTCTTGTCTATAGGCAGGGACTCGTCGTTCAATGCGGCGAGGAAGAGCTCTTCGCAATCATGAATCGGGCCTGGGAACGGGTTGCCAGGCGCCTTGGCGTAGTTGAGTCCGATCACCATGGAGTGATGCTGAGTAGCGTACGCCGCGTTCCAGTCATCGTTGTCGTCGGGAGTTCCAAGCACGAAACCACCTCCGTGGATAGTGAAGAGAACAGGCAGCTTATCCTTGGAGGTCTTGTCAAAGCACTTGGGGAAGAAAATTCTGGAAGACCTGTCAGCTGCAGGTCTCTTACAGACGAAGGAGTTGTTTCAGCCGCTGGCTGCATGCATACCTGACAGGAAGATACGGTCGGCACTCGTACGTCTTCACGAAGTCGGGGCGATGCTCAGACGGGATGATGCGTGCTTTGACGTCGCGAAGGAACAGCGCGGGCTTGACCACGAAGTTCTGGATCGCGAAAGCCGTCGCGCCATACCTGACCTTGGACAACAGAGGCGCCTCTTGAATGATCTGCGACTCGTCCGCGGGCGCGCCCGTGGTCGTCGCCGTCGTCTCGGTGGTCGTTGCGGGATTATTCTGAACTTCGGCCATCGTGAAGGGCTCGCGCGCGTGCGACTTTGGGTTCGGTTACGCAGATGCTTGTGTGTTTGCAGGCGGAGGGGACGACGCGGGCGGGGTTGGGATGATAAAGGTGAATGGCGGGACTTGGCCCGGTAGTTGTATCTTCATATGCACCTCGGTCTCGCATCCTGGAAGCATCCGGGGCCATCACGAGATCCATGCCGAGTACGAAACAAATACGAAACGGACTTTCTTGAATTGCGAGGCCGACGTCATGATACACAAAAGCAATCTGGCGGGGTTTATAAGATTAGTTGCCCCCGCAACGATTCGCCTTCCATACGATGGTGTTCTTCATCAATTCGGCCGAACCACTGGAGAAAGTGAGGGTAATAGAGGGTCGCTATGATCGCGCACTCGAGACCCTGCAGAACTTGAACCCATGTCCACTGTTTGGGTTGCTCCACTAAAACTCCAGCATTGGGGAAATCCTCACGAGCAAAGCTACACAGCCTAGTTATCGCCTGAACGCACGTCCTGTATTCTCTCACAAATGACTCAACGAGAAACCCCAACGATATTCGACAAATCAGGTGTCGACCTTGGAATGAGGCGAACTAGTCACAGCTTCAGTTTTGCGAATACGTAAACCCTAAACGATTTAGCAAAAGCCCCTAGACGCACCGTGTTCAAGAGCTGACGCAAGTTGCTCAACACTAGGTGGCGATTTGTGGCGATTTGCAGCTCAAAAAAAGACATTAGCATAAAACTTCGGTCGAGGCTTGGTCTTCCCATGACGGGAAGCTGGAATATAATGGCTCATACTCACATTCAGTGAGATGACGTTGCACTAGTTTAGATGAACCGTGATTAGCATGGACAAGCAGAGGCCTGTGAAAAGCCTTCGTTCTATCAATGGAATCTGCGATGAGATGACACAACTTGATTCAAACATAATATTAATATGAAAGAGATGCTGAGGCCTTTGATACGAAATCATAACAGTAGTCTTATGTCAAGTTGTCTAACATGAAGTAGACTTTGTTTCCACAACATGGTTCGTTAGCCTAATTACACCCTCGAGACTTGTAGCCCATATTGAGGTATCTATCTGCCGGGATCTTGCTTCACAGCACAGAGGATATTATCTTAGTTTGATTGGAAATGACTATGCCGGCAATTGAGGAAGTCTTTGTTGGTATGGTGAGGGTTTACAAATTGTGACCAAACCTGGGAATGGCGACTGAAAGTTGCCTCTGAAATGCAAACGCATTTTGTGCATCACCCGCTATAGACATCAAAAGTCTCATTCAACAGCTTGCATGCAAGATGAGTGGCTGATTATGAAGAAAGAAGATAGCTTCTCTTAACAATACCTATCCTGTCGCCGATCATTGAACGTCTTGGGAACAAGCAGAAACGAAGTGACTCTGGCATATATTGCCGTTGAATGCCCTTACATGTCTACTGCTGACTCGGGTCGGACTGCTTAGCATCCCAGAACCCCCGGTCCGATATAAATACGCCGCATGGAGAGTAGTTGTGCATGCCGTGTAGTCGTTCTCGTCGTTCGGAAATCTGCGTAGACTCCGCAGCCGTCGGAGTTGGGCATATTCTCCGATCAGCCAGCCTGAATCTTATTTTCCAGCTCTTCTTAAATGTTCACTGAGTCTTGGCAATCATTCACTTGGTCACTACAACAAACATAACCGTCAAACTATAGGTGATCGCTCTTGACACCGTACATCGGACGAAGTCGAAGAATATTGTGGACATTGCGAAGCGCGAAGAGCCGCTTGTTTTGATCTCCAAACGAGCACGGACATGGCGTTCATTGAAATGGAAATTATGGCTGTCTGGCCCCTTGGAACAGTACGCCAACGTTTCGTCCACTTGAATGAGCGATCGCTTGTCTGGGCAGGCTCTGCATCATAAAATACCGGTTCCTCGAATTTCAATGGCCCAGACGGTAACTTCCATCACCCGAATTCCCGTCAAGACCATGCTTTTCGGGCGCGGCGGTTTCATCTCATCAATCGCCGTCTGATAGGTAGTGGTAGCTTGATATAAGTACGGATCATTCGCGGGGAATCCCGTCACGAAACCTTCCAACTAATCACAGACAAACACCTCAGTCTCATCATCAATGGACACCATCAAGAAGGACGGCGTTGCCATCATTGGCGCAGGCCTTGGCGTGGGTCCCCTCTTACATAGTGCCACGGCGGGTGAGCTAACAGCCATTCAAGGGTACTGCTCTCGCCTTGGCCCTCCACCAAAAGTCGATTCCCTGTCGAATCTACGAAGGCAGAAGCGCAGATGCGGATATTCTCACCAGTGGCGTGGTTTTGACACCCAACGGGTGCCGCATCCTGGACGACCTCGGCGTCTTGAGTCGAATCAAGCCGAAAAGCTTCCTTTTCGAAGACAGCATCACCAAAAACAGCGACGATAAGACTGTGGATACGATGAAGCTAGCTTCCAAGGAAGTATATGGATATCCAGCCTATCGTCTCTATCGTCTTGCCCTTCTGCAAGAGATGAAGAAGATGCTTGCCGAACGTGAAGTTCCAATCTACTTTGACGCCAAGTTCGAGAAGATAATCAGCGATTCTCCGGAAGGTGTCACATTTCAGGTTGGTGGGAAGACGGAACATGCTTCCGTTGTCGTAGGATCTGACGGTATTCACTCTACTTTGAGACGCTATCTGACGGACCTCGTTCCTGTTTACACGGGGGTATTCTGCGTGTACGGGCACATCCCTACCGACTCTGTTGAATGGCCCGACAAGGAGTTCTTCGCTACCAGCTGCACAATTCAAGGCAAACCGGGCGGCTTTTTCATGGTCCCCGAAGAATCGGACGGCACAATGCTCATGGTAGGAACGCAGTTCCCGCATCCCGAACAAGGTCGTGAGGGTTGGCAGGATCTGGCAGCCAGCCCAAAGTCCTTGGCTTCCCTGATGCGAAAGGACTATGATCAATGGCACGACACAGCAAGGCGAATCATTGATCAGCTGTGCAAACGTCCAGAGGGCCTGTTAAGCTGGCCATTCTACACGATGCCCAAGCTGCCCAGTTGGTCTTCACCGTCGGGAAATGTCATCATCGTCGGGGACGCTGCTCATGCAATGCCAGCTTCGTCGGGACAAGGTGTTAATCAGGCTTTGGAAGATATCTACGCTCTGGCAAAGGTTTTGTCTGGAAACTGGACCGTGGAAGAACGGCCTCGTGCGCTTGGCGCTTGGCAATCCTGGCGACAGGCCAAAATCGACAAGGTGCTCCAAATGACGCGAGCCACGAATTTGAAGAGATCCCCGGAGGCCGAGAGGCAGAAGTCGACGGGCGAGGTGAACGTGGAAAAGCCCGCTGTCGATCGTATGCGGTGGCTGTTTGAGTTGGGCTTGAATGATTTGGAGGCAAAGCTCGCAGATGTTCGGAGACGCGACACTTGAGCTCAGGCTCTATCAAACTTGTGTCAACAGATATCATCACCACTCCCAGCTCAACCGACACCGGCGGAATGCTACGCTATCTTATCGCCCGGCAACCCTCCGCAGACCTCCGCTCTCGGGAGTTCCCCCGCAGTACTGCAGCAATCATCCGCGGCCAAGCTGTCACCGCAACGTGGGAAATGATAAGAGAAGCTGCGCTAATGACATACCCCCTCGCAGGTGCGGGTCTTTGCGGGGTCGCGCATGGTGATAGCTTCAATTGACAGGCATGGTGGTACCATGAGTTCCGGGTGGTTGGGTTCGGCACGTGGGCCCCAACCATCATCCCGGACGTCCTTATCTCTTAAAGAATTTGGCAAAACGGCATCTTGAGCTGCTTCGCAGTGCATAAATATCGGTCACTGCCCTTTACTAAGCGAGTCTCGAAATGTGATTTGACTCCTCTGATCTTTGCGCAATCACCATGTTAAAATCAATCGTGTTGTCCGCTTTGGGAGCGCTGAGCGTTTGCTCAGCCCACTTTGTGATTCCAAACGAT
Source organism: Colletotrichum gloeosporioides (assembly GCF_011800055.1). NCBI lineage: Eukaryota > Fungi > Ascomycota > Sordariomycetes > Glomerellales > Glomerellaceae > Colletotrichum > Colletotrichum gloeosporioides. The sequence continues at coordinate 566,739 of NW_025544697.1, forward strand.
GATCAGGACATGTCGGGTTTGACCGTCAACTCTGTTCCGGCCGCGAAGCGAGTTGAGTACATGAGAAAGGTAGGTACTGAAACTTGGGATTTCGATTGCGGTATTCTAACATTTCTACTAGACAAATGAAGCTCTCTACCGCCAAAGTGGACCGTAAGAGCCCCTCACAGTGCATGCCCGACTTACGGATTGCGATTGACTAAAGGTGTTCAGTTGCCCCTTCGCCGCCTTTGGCTCGATCATCGTCAATCACACTAGCGACGAAGTTGTATGCGAGGGCGCGAACTTTCGCACGGGAGACCCAACCAGTACGTCTTGTTGATCAGCTGATACATCTCCAATCTAACGTAAAGTCAGTTCATGGTGAAATTTCAGCCATCAACGCTTGCACTGCCAAGTTTACAGGGCAGGGGATGACGCCAACGTAAGTTCCACTTCTATCACATTCACAAGACTTTGTCAAACTTGACTGCTGACTGCTTCACAGTCAGATCTACGCCGCATGGGGGGACCTCTCCATCTACACCAACGCCGAATCTTGTCCTATGGTACGTATCTGAAAACCTCAGGAAGTAGCATTGACTCATTGGAAGCAGTGCGCAAGTGCCATTCGTTGGGCAGGATTCAAAGGTCAGCTCGGACGCGCGACATCTTTCTGGTGAAGTCGAAGGCTGATGAGATATTCACAGAATACGTTTATGGCACCACTATCCAGCATAACTACAACGTTGGCTGGGGTGTAATGACCTTGAGTAGCGTAGGTGTATCAAGACTTCCTCTAATCAACGTTTGCTAACAGCTTTTGAAGTACGATGTATTCCAGCAGTCTCGACAACTCCCTGGATATCAAACATCAATGATCGGGCAGATCCTTACTAATGAGACGGATCCTCTCTTTTCATGGCAATACAATGCCAGCGCACCCTGCCCTAACGAGTGCTTCCGGGTGCCTAGCGCTACAAGAGGGGGTACGACGTGCTCCAATGTCACCGTCTCTCGAAGGGACTACGACGCACTGTGATCTCGTCATTGAACATCGCGTATCAAGGCTTTCTAGGGAGAGATAGATGATGATCTAGAGAAATCCAGTACGCACTCAAATTGGCTACCGCAGACGGCAGATACAAATAATTTGCAGCCATAATGTGCAAAGTTCCCCCAACGCCGTTTCCTGAAATAGTCCCGCTCCGCCACGCCCAAAATGATAAAGATTGCCAATTGATTCAAAGTTTAAGTGCCCGCAAGCAAGCCCGAGAGTATGTTTTGCTGTTGTGGAGATCCTGCTTTCAAGATGCCTAGCTTCTCTTCTGATCATAGTCGCCAATGGATGGTCGCGGTGGAAATTTGCTGTTGACGTCGGCTAAGGCCTTCGGTTTGTCCTCCCAGTACTTGGGCTCCTCCAAGATCATGTCTAGGCCTATCTCCGGAAGGCGGCACACCAGACGGGGAAATCCAGACATACCTCGAATGAGGCTGATGTCCGACACGCACATCTGCGTGAATAGCTTGCGGAGCAAATCTCCAGGCATGGTGCTCTTGTAAGCATCGTCAATCAGGGCGAAAAGCAAGTGGTATCCGCTGTCGCATAGTTTGACGCGGGTCAGGCAGTTGTGAATCTTGTGAAGACACAGCTGCCTGAGCTCAGAGATGTCCCACTTGTCAGCGAAGGCGTAGAGCTTGACATGGTGTTGACAGACTTCGCCGAATTCCTTGTTGGAGAGTTTCAAGTCCAGATCGACGTCAAAACCAAGCTCGTCAGGTTCAGACAGGTACGTAGGAGGTGCGTAAAGCCCGTGCTGGTCCCCGCTCTTCACAAAGAGCTCCATGTACTTCAAGTACGGCTTCCTCTCGATGATGTCCCGTCGATGATCGTAATGAATGAGATGGTCACGTAGAGAGTCACACCGTTTCTCTGGCGTGAGATCATCGTCACTCAACGTCGACTGGGTGTTCTCTGAAGGGATCGTCCGCTGAAACCTGTAGTTGCCGTATGTTGCGTAGTCCAGGAAGCTGGTGAAAGTGGTCTTGTCGACATCGTCTAGAACGACAACGCCCTCTTGCGATTCGCGCATTCCGTTAGTGAGCATGCGCGTCAACCCCTTGGAGTGAGGGGCAAAGAGCTTCTCATGGACGTGGAATGTCGTATTCTCTGGCCCCACGATGAACTTGAAGACCCGCGACGTGTAGATTCTGGCAGTTGTTAGTTGGCAGCCACGTACTCGACTCAACAAGGTAAGCTCGACCGGAAAGGGGGAGAGGGACGGACGTCTCTGTGTCGACGATGGTTCTACCAGCCATCGTTTTGTGTGGAGTAAAAGTGCGAGTTCATTCACCTGCGCAGTCTCAACTTGTGCTCGTCTTCTTTTAGAAATGGATTCAGAAGGTCGCGTCCGATGAAGTGATGATGAGACGTAGCAGTTGGAGGTTGTGGAAGGTAGGTCGGGTAGTTGCTGGGTTTGACTTTAGCGGGCCGAGACACTCGGACGCCATAAAGTGGGGTCAGATGTGAGGGAGAGAGTTGCACCTCCCTGATTCTCCAAGCAAATTATCGTCGGGGAACTCAACTTGAGAAGGATTCTTTCCAGAAAATGCGGCAAGGTGTGAAGATAGAGTAAGGGGGCTCGGTGTCTGATTTTGATGGTTGGAGAGGAGGAGGACCAGTCGAGGCGTGCTTCCCATGCGAGATGAACTTCGAAAGCGTAAGCGCGTGCCTTGGTGTTCTTAGAAAAGCCCACCTGCCTAGCACCAATATGTGGTATTTAAATGAAGTGCGAACAATTTTACTCAAGGCAGTAGTGAGATTCGCTACTACCTCGGAACGGAGTCATGAATAAATATCACACATTCACGCAAGTAGCCCACCCATTGCATCTTTTTATAGCACCCACTCCGGTCGCACCTTAGTCTACGTAGAAAGCTCACCTACCTTCAGATCCCAAAAGCACCACGAATTACAAATAGAAGTACCGTAGAGCTGCTGTTACAGTCGGGTCTTTCTAGCGAGAAGTAAGTTAAAGATTGAATACAACAGGAAGTACTCTTGGTTTCTGATGTCTACGCTTGCGATCATCCCACTCTTTCACTCTAAGACTTCTTCTAGCCGTTGTTTGCCCCCGTTTCAAGACACATCCATGCTTCAATCTTGTATTAGCTACCGCTGTTGTGGCGTTCTCAGTCCATCTCAGAAAAGGAGTTCACCCACGAACAGCCTTCATCACCACTGGAATATTCAGACATTTCGTGGCTTTGCTTGTCAATGGCAGTCCTGCCCTCGTATAAACCGCTAATAGGGGTCTTCAAGTAAGTTTTGAAGCCTGAGGTGAAGAATGTGGCATTTGGCATCTCTCTGAAGGGACAAATGGATTCGATGAGATAGACAGTCAAGACCAACCCTTTGTGTGCATCAACTTTAAGCTATTCCCCGATGCAGCTGTATTCGAGGATGCCATCTGGCGACTTGTGAGTTTTCTGGCTGCTGTAGATTTCAGCGGCACCTCTGAAGCCAGACGAAGCGAGAAAGACGTCCGTCGCACTGGCTACTTCGGCACAGTGAAAGCCACACGTTCTTTTCATATCTCAGAATGCATCAATCATCGAGATGACGCAGCCTCCTCCAAAAGCGCCTGCGGCGACGATATAACCATACACATTCAGCGTGTTTTCGTTGACGACCCATGACCCTGAGTCACCATCGAAAATTCCTGTGTGGCAGTCGGTTAAACTGACAGAAATCGAGTACGCCTAAGAAGATGTCAAATTTCTACCGTCGTTGAGACATACGACGAAAGTGTTAATCAACTTGGTCCCTGGCTCTAGAAGAAGCGTTGAGGGAAGAGACGAAATGTATTCGCGTTTTGATCCTTGCGAACCACTCATAACGAGCACTGGCTGCCGGTTGCCCGAAGACAAAGTGGGCATCACAGCGTCCTTAATCTCTGCTTCACTAAGCTTTCATCATGAACACTTGTAAATAGCATATGAGGCCTGGAAGCACCCATTAAATCCGAACTAACGGGGCTTCGCGAATAGATACTATCTAAACTCATAGCTGCAGTTCCTGTCAATAAACCTCGTCAAGTCAGCGCCCCGAGTTAAGCATTATTGAGAATCTACGGCATTGGTACCATGACCCCCTGATATGACGATCCATGATGACATTTCAAGATTTCAGGACGAACGGTGCAGAAAAACGGACAAATGGGGCATCTTTATTTGTCTCCTTTTAACCCGCCAACCATGCAGCCATTTGCTGCTCTACAACCACTCAAACTAAGTCGAAGACGATACCAATGGGACTACTAGTAACAGAAATCTTCGACACAGACTTTTCCGCCGCGGCAGCCAAGCTCTGTGCAGCTTCGCCGAGAGGTGTGCTCACCAGACGTCCCCAGTGCACCGAATCCGTCGACTGAACCTCGAAATCTTCGGCTACGGCTTCCAGTTCGCCTTGGACTGCCGTTATCGCAGCACGAGTCTTATCATCGACGACGTCAAGAAACTCAACCGCACTGAGCTGCTTGATCGCGAGTCCCTTCCTGAGCCACACCGAGCCCATCATACGCGCGAGACTCAGCCGGTTCTTGGTCTGGTCCTGACTACTCTCCGCCTTCTCTGCTACGAGTTTGTTCAAGAACGAGTCCACCTCCACTTTGACGATCGGCGCGCCGCCGCTCTGAAACTCGGTGCTGTACACTTCCATAGCCGCCCCGGCATCTTTGAACGAGTAGGCCGAGGCACCGCCACCCGCCTTGAACGTTGAACGGTAACTGTTAGACTCGGATGCTGAATCCGCCTTGTTGAACGCCATTCGCATGTCCGACTTCTTCGTTGGCTTCTTGGCCGGCTTCTGCAGTTCTGTTCGCGCTTCCGCGGCAGCGAAGGACTTTGGCGGGCGGTCGCGCGGTTCGGTCGGGTCGACGGTCTCGGTGACGGTGCCTTTGTACCAGTACACTGTCTCCCCTTTGCTCAGTCCGAGGGGAATAAGCGAGTTGACGTCGATGATGAAGCCGCCCTCTTCCTTGGACTCACGCAGCACACAGTCTGCTAGGCTCTTGTCGGATCGTGAGTCGTAGCCGCCTCGGGGCAGGATGTAACCGACAGCGTCGAAATCGCCATTAGCGGGGATCGTCCACACGTTGCCGCTCTTGTCGAGAGGGACGACACCGCAGCGCACTCGGCCGTTCATTATTAAGACTGCAGATTTTCATGGTCAGCTTATAAATTTGAAGAGGATTTATGCGGGTGTTGTGAACGCACCAGAGCCATCTTTGTCACCGCCGTCAACAATGTCCGGGGGCAGATACCAAGGATCGACGTTGTCTAATGCCAACCAGTCGTTCTCATCGCTGGCGAGAAGTCCGTTTGTCCCTTGTGTCTTGACGGCGCTGAGACTGAAGGCGCCCCAAAGGGCTGTTTTGCACAAAGTTCTCGCGGAGTGTCGCATTTGTGGCAGAGGACATAGCACCTGGACCAACTAGCAGGCAGGAAGTGGTGACATCTCTTCCCATCTTTATAACGCAGTCAGGAAGCTTTTCTGTCAAGGTATTTAACTGGTCTGCATCTTTCCGTAGTGCAATTTCAATTGAGGCCGAATTCAGGAGTCAAGACGGTGACGCCGACTGCGAAGCCATGTGTTCGGCATCTTGCGATCCAACTTTAAGTTTCGATCGGAATCTAGTGCACATGGTTGAGCCGTTGTCCGAGCCGTAACGGATTCTTTCGCAAATTCTCCGTCCTTCCGAGAATAATAAAGGGCATGAGCGTAATTTGCTCAACGTTGATTTAGATGCGGAATGCCCCTGGCTAATAAGCTTTCGGCAACTCCATTGGTAGCCGGGCTGTGCGCCATTCTCTGGGGCTCGGCGGGAGTTGCTATTTCGGGGCGCAAACTTTACTGTAACCCTTTCTTACTGAACCACCGTTCATTTTCGCGCGGTGAATCGCTTCAACTCTCGGGGTCGATCCCCTAGGTCTGCATGACACGTTCCGATCGGATGGAATGGACACGGCGAGGATACTAACTTTCCATTTTGAATTGTCTTGTCTAAACCGCTAGCCCAGGGCGAACATTGTTCAGCCTGCAGATTCTTGATCAGATGGCCCTGGGTCCGTCTGAAGTTCTAATTGGCCGAATATGCAGTATATCATTTCAACTCAGCTATTCTTCAACTCTCTCAACACCCACGCCTAGTTACGTTAACGTAATTGCTAAAACACGCAGGTTAAGGGGCGTGGACTGGCGTAGCAATAAGGGGTCCCGGGAAGGCACAAGCTAATGCGTCGGCATGACATCCCGCCGGCTACATAGAGTTCGGCACCGTGTTCCGTATTATTACCCACAGTAATATGAAGGTGAAAGTTTACACGAAGCATAGAGGCCAGCCCTACCGGCAAGTCAGATCAATATCATTAAGACCACAAAGAAAATAACAAGGAGCGAGGTGTGGAAATAACTCTGTGTCCGGCCATACCGTTCGTATACTCAACGCCCTTTTGGCCCGAGGTAATGAAGGGGGATGCTAAATGAAGCCACGGGGGAAAACTCTCTTTAATGTAATGTATGCAGTGAGCGAAGAGACTGTGTGCAAAAGCCATCATGCTTCCAATCGTTTTAAAACCACTACTGAGAATCCTCCCGGGACGAGGAACATAAGTATGTCGAAGTGAAGATCTGCTTATGCCACGTACATCGTGAGGTCACCTTTTACATTCGTTTTCCTGGGGTTTGTTTGCACTTGCGCAACTGCCTAGCCACTCATCTACTCTCGTTACATACACTCACTCAGAAGGCAAGATGGTAGTTGTCGCCGTTTGGCCCCTACTGGGCTGTCTTCTCTTCAATACCGTAGCGTCATCGGTACTCCCACGAGGCCAAGACGACTCGGGTGGACACAATTGGATCGACCATGACAAAGTCGTTGCGCTTACCCAAAATGCTTCGCCAGGTGTAGATGGTCAGCTTGAACTCCGGTTTAGCCCCTTCCTGTACGTGGCGGGAGGTTGCGATCCATACCCGGCCACAGATGCCAGCGGAAACCTCGGGTAAGCAATGAAACCCTTCCCTACCCATTAAATACCCCAAATATGCTCACATCATCACTCTAGAGGTGGTTTGAAACCCACGAATGGCGGCCGAAGTGGCTGTGATAAAGGGGGAAATGCTCAAGTTTACGCCCGCCGCGGCTCGAGCCAGGGTCGCACTGGTATTATGTACAGCTACTACATGCCTAAGGTCCGCTGGGCCAAGGGTAATGATAACGGCCACCGGCACTACTGGGCCAGCGCTGTCGTCTGGATTAACCGCTGGGGCTGCGTTGACGACGATGTCACCGCCGTCTGGCCTGTGGGTATTTCCTTCACGACCGACCATCTTACCTGGGGCACGGCGAATGCGGGCGACTTCTCCTTCAAGTCGACAACTGTAGGCGTGGACATGCCGACACACCCTAAAATTCAGATCCACGACACCGCGATAGCGCCTTTTACAGGCGCCGACGGCGACAAGGTCTTCGAGCGTACGCTCGTCGGGTGGGACTCGCTCCCGGACGCGGCGGCAAAGGCGCTGCAGGATGTCAAGTACGAGAAGACGCAGGTTCCCTTCATCGACGCGAATTTCCAGGCGCAGATGGACGCGGCGTATAGGGAGAGCTTCTATGGCGCTCTGAAAGACCAGCAAGGCTGTGACGCTGGTCGTGGGGGATCGCCGACACCGGCGACACAGGACCCAGACGAGACGACACCAACAGATCCGAAAACGACCAACCCGACTGAGACAGACCCTGCGGAAAAGAAACATTGAAAGAAGTTTCTTTTCATAGAACGAGTACGATTCAAACGCAGCCGATATTTATCGCTTGTCAATTATGGAGAACCTTGCAGGTAGTTGTGACGTATTTTAAGAAAACGCTGTTCCAGAAGGGATCACCGGCACGTGCAATGACCCAGCCTTCGACACACACGGTTATTGAGTTCCAGTCTTGATACCTGTGAGGGAAAAATAGAATTGTTTGATCACGAATTCTAGACGTGGAGAAGTCAACTATGTCTTGCTTCATACGTTCTCCCCCCTTGGCTTCTGGCCCGCAACGGTCTCATAGTGGACGTATGAGTGGATCGACGTATTCAACAGGTCCTTTCGGATCTCCATTAGGAAGACCTCAACTTCCTCCGTAGTCCAGCCCAGGCCTTTCGTCAAGGGCCCGTGGTTGATAGTGTATAGCCCATCATAAACGACTGCCGCGCAATACGATCCGATCATTCTTAGGTCAGGTCGTTTCGGCCACCCCCCGAATGGGACCTTCACTTTGTCGCGCACTTGATTCACAAATCCCGCTTCTTCAATTCGTCCTGAGTAAGAGTTGGGTAGATTGCGATCAATGCCGAACTTTTCGAGGCCGTCCCAAATGAGCTTGATCATCTTTGTCAAGGCGTAATCCTCAGGCATAGTCCCATCGTCGCAGTGGTAAAACCACCACATCTCTTGGAGTTCGATCCAGCCACCCGGCTTCAGAACCCTGATAGAGAATTAGGCATGTTTAAGATATCTTGCCATGAGGAGATTGAAGACAAACCTGTATGCCTGATCAAGAACCTTCGTCCAGTCTCTGATGGCCGGGCTCATGTGCCTCAGGTGAATGTAGTCGATAGAATTATCCGGATACAGCCATTCAGCCTCCACATCATCAACGATGAAGTGCACATTCGGCGGCACATATGAGGGTTGGATTGGGCTCAGATCGATACCAGTGATCTCAGCTTCCGGGTATTCATCGCCCACTGCGGTTTGGGAAAAGCAGACCCTCTCGTAAGTCATTCAGAACTTTTTTGATGTCGCAAAAAATTCGGAGCGGAAAACCTACTGTCAATGGCCCAGATACCGGTGCCGGTACCTATATCCAGAATCTTTTGAGGGTTTTCAAGCGGCGCGGTATGCAACTTGCCGCCGCATATGCTCACTACCATTGCGTGTTTCATATCTTCTCTTTCTTGTTCAGCATCGTCGTTGGGAAATGTGTACCGTCCCTCTTTGTACTTGTGATATCGTCGGTTGTTCTCGAAGTTGAAGTCTCGAACGGACGATGATAGCGAGGTGGAAGCATTGGTAACTGTATCGGAAGCCGACTCATAGCCTTCTGCCTCGTCATTGAGATTTTCTTGAGGCTCAATGGCACCTTCAGGAAGGTTTTCAGGAACATTCACTGGCTCCTCTGGGACCTCAGGGACCTCTGGGGATCGAGGTGGAGAAGTTGGCGCAGGTCCGCCAGCAGTTCCAGGTTCCGCCATACTACCTTTGGATCCAGAGCTGAATGATTTTGTCTCACACAAGTATGAGTCTGAGAGACGATGTCACGGAATCGGCTTTGTTTCAGAACAAAATGTCTTTCCAAAGGAGGGGTTGGAGGGAAAATAGGGAAGAGTGGGAGAACCAACACTAGCGTGGGTGTCTCAGCCCACCCGGAACTGGGACGCTTTTGGGGGCGGACAATCTTCCTTTTTTGGCCTGTTGCTCACCCACTATCTTTCTGCATCGTCGTATCATATTCGATATCCAACGTTACATCTGCATCTAAATCTGACAGGTCACTTTTATACCCTCCAAATTATGTGGAGTTTAATGACCACGTGTCGATTACGTCCGTTCTGTGTCCGGATTACCCAGGTGCCGTCGTGCCGGTGGTTGGCAATTCTCACAGAAGCATTGACAACCATAATGATCAATTCTTCTCTTTCAAGAGCCAACCCTCTGTAGCCACGATAGTAATGGGAAGCAGACTAAAGTAATCCTCCTTAGCATGGAACCCAAACCAGTTTAGACGAACTTTATCTGACTGCTAGACAAGGGTTTGCCAATCAAGTGGATAAAGATGTAGGAAAGTAGCAATAGCAACGACGAAGACGAACACGAATAATGAGAACGGATGACGAAGGCGTATTCAAAACAAGAATGACGAAGATGACGGTGTAATCGACCGAACCATTTTGGGCCAACAGCCACAACGAGTAGAGTTAAGCACCAAGGAAACATCCCTATCTCCTAGGATAGTCTCATTTTGGTTCAAAATTATGGGCTGACACAATGATTAGTTGCTTTTCTATGGTTTTTATTGTCCATCTGTGAAGCCATGTTCGCTTGCGTGCTCTCAGTAGGTGGCCTTCCTACCTTCCATCTTTGAGCTCCTCCCAGTAGTAGGAAGGCACCAGGAGTATCAGCTGAGAAGCAAGCTCGGGAATGTCGTCGAGCATCTTCCTTACTATATCGTTGGCAAGTGCCCACTCCATATCCGTGATCAGGAATCGCAAAAGCAACTTTCGAAGTTGGTCTTTCGGCATGGTGTGTGCGTGGACGTATCGAATAGTAGCAGCCAGGATATCCATAGTGGCCTCCTTGCCGCTAATGTGAGCCAGGTTGTAGGTGAAATTGTAAAGGCAAAGACTCTTGAGTGCCGCAATGTCGTACTTGTCAGATATGACGTAAAGCTTTGCGGTCATTATGTAGGCCTTGACATCATAAGGAATAATGTCAACATCCAAGCTAGACGGGCTGTCTTTCAACTGGTGAAAATGCTTGAGCCGAAAGTGCTTGTGCGAGAACCTGCCGTTTGCGCATGCTTCCCAGGTCGAGTCGTCGTCTTCCTCCAAGCAGCTCATCAGAGTTGTGTCCTCATCAGTGGGCTGGCAGGTGTCGAGGTTTCCCGAATCTCCGCCCTGTCTGTGTCGTTCATCATCGTCTCTCTCGTCCCTGTCGTCTCCCTTGTCCTTGGCGTCTCCCTTGTCTCTCTTGTCTTCCCTCTCATTCGCACATGATTCTTCATTCAAGTCAGGAGCTTCCACCCCGCGGTTTCCTTGCTGTTCTGATTTTGGGGTCGAAAAGTTGCCATTGTATGCAAACTCCATCAAACTGACAAATACAGCCGGTTCCACGTCTTCCCAGGTGACCTTAGCCTCGATGGCTTCTTTCATGTTTCCAGTGACTAGAACACGGAGAGGCTCGGAAAGACCGGCTATGGAGGACTCGTGAGCTATGAATTGCTCCTTTTCAGGGCCAATGACGAATGTGATGATGCGAGACTTGAGGATCCTGTGTGACGTGATTAGCAGTGGTTGATGATGTAGTAGCTTGGGCAAAATACTCTTTCATGTCTCTTTGGCGTTTGGGAGGCGCGCTGTTTGAAGATGCTGCCCTGCATACACTGTTAGTGGTGGGGCGAAGATCAGAAGTTTTGGCAGTGAGAAATACTCATCCATGGGTTCTTTGCGCTTGAGAGACATCGTTGCAGATGATGACATAGGCGCGCGACCACGTACTAGCGTTTGCAGCGATATCGAATGGAATTGGCAAGCGGGAATATCAGTGGCGAAGTTGAGATTGACAACGCAGCAAGCCTGAAGATGAGTTGCTCTCGCCTGGCGAGAGCTTTGCTGTGGTGAAAGGAAGGGAAGACGCAGATGCGGCCGGCAAGTGGTGGAAAGAGAATCAAACACTCTATTGCACTGGAAAACAATTCGAATATTTGGGTGGGTCCTGGGGTGAAATGTTCGAACTTCAAGGTAGAAATGGTCAAGGCAGGAGCGATCAAGGAAGGAGCGATCCAGGCAGGCAACCAAAGCAAGCAGGAGCCCGCATTGCAAACAAGCTGATTTTCTCTTATATGGCTTCGCAAATGACAGAACAATCCTTCTTTGAAGCCTTAGATTTCTTAGATGCGGCATGCAAACCTACAGGGCGTTGCACTGCTGACTCGGCATGGTTCTTCGGTCTAGAATGTCTGGATTTAGTGTTAATGATCACGATGTAGCACTCAACAGTACTGTAAGAGCCGTGACATTGAGGATGTTGGTCAAGCTAATTCAACCTCAGGCTGGAGATGGCCTTCAATTTAGTCCAGCTCTTGGTTAAAAACCGGTTGCATCTTGGTCTTAATTGAATGATGCAAGAAGGAAGATTGGCAAACTCAACATGCGTGTTGTCTCATAGCAGTCTCATTCAATTCTAGTGGCACTCTTTCTCAACACTGAGAAAAAACACGCTCTCTTGATCGATTCGATGTTCTATGCCATTGCCCTGTGCATATACCGCAGTGTGTCTCAGCAGATCTGTTGCTTGGTAACCTGCCCACATGAACCCGACGTCGACACCCTCCACTGGCTGCAATCCGTTGCGCTCGTGCGGTCGATGTCGACATCACAGCCGACGTACACATTATCCGTGGTCAGGCCTCCGCTACCGTAACCGAATGGGAAAGGGCCCCAGACTGTTGTAGACGAGCCCTTGACAGTGGTTCTATCCCAGTGTTCAGTTGAGGATTCCAGTTTGTCTGCAAGAAGATATGATGGGGACTTACACGCAAACATCGCAGGACAATTCCCTGGTCTGGAGTTTGTTCTCGACCGATTCGGCGCCATGACGAGGTGTTACAGCTGCTGCCGCGGCGGCTGCACAGGAGAAAAGAGTGAGAAACTTCATTGTCTGGTAAAGAATGAGTGTGGTGTGACTTCTGCGCCATTGCGGCCTGCGGGACATCGACTCATTTATATCCACCAAAACGTGACGATCAGCCCGCCAGAATGCAGGTATCTCTCCTAAACATCCTATTTATTTAGAGTTTGGACTAATTTTGGCCCATGGGGGTGGTATGGACGATCGCCAACATGTCGTATCCCATGGCGGGCCTGACTGAGGCTGTAAAGGGCAAATAAGATCGGGGTCCCCTTACTATACGAGGGATACTTGCGGCGCTGGTAGTGAGCAATCTGGTTATCTACGGGCAACGCAAGTCATGGCGCAGTGCAGAAGTGGGGCTCTGGAACGATATATCAACGCCAAGAAGTTCGAACTTCGGCAGCATCCCGTTGTCCAGGCATGGCCGCTGAGTAAGGCGGTCCAAATTATGTAGGACAGGATTAATCAATCTGATAACGCGGATGCTATCAAAATGATGATGACGTAGATTATATTTGACTCAAGAGCATGGCTCACTGCGTGTGTTTTCATCCCTTCCTCGTTTATGCATCTAATCGCAAACTGGTCGCAAACTGGATGTCAAGCCCGCACAGTTGGCCTCTATGGTGAGATTCCGGGTAGGGGCATTTATAAACCCAGGTCACAGTGACGAAGGCTTAAGCAGCACAGATTTCACAGATATAATGCGAAGCAGAAAGTCACGGGTACTTGATGGTATTGATTTTTGATGACGTTAAGTAGCTCTTATCCATTTTCGCGGCCCTGTACACACTCCCCGTACTAGCCAATTCCACGGTCCTAGGCCAAGATTGCTAAACTGAAGCTTCCTGCCGCCAGCAGCTTGATATCCATGGTCCATTGCTCAAGCCTCTGTCGAAATTCACTCCCAGCAATTGAATGGAATCTCAACAGCCAAGTCGGCCAGAAATTCGGGAAGCTCCTCTCTCATCCGCTCCAGAAAGCCATTATTTTTGAGCCACACCATCTGGGCGATACAAAAATGAAGCAACAGCTCGCGAAATTCATCTGAAGCTGTGGGATTTTCGAAAGCGTAAAAGATCAAGTCATGCAAGGTTTCGAGCAGCTCTGCGTTCGGAGTGACGTTGAGAAAGCTGATGCGGAGTCTCCGGAGACAAAGCTCTCGGAGTTTGTCGATCGCGTATGTATCGGCGAGAACATAGAGTCGTGCGTGCAGCATGAAGACTTCGGTATAGCCAGTATGATTGCTCATCTTCATTTCGGTTGCCCACGTGGAAGTCGACTTTGGCTTTCGCGGAGGCTGGCCTTGGTTGAAGCTGTAATTGCAAAAAATGTACTTCGGGACCCATCGGTCAACAGCCTCTGACATCCAAGAGTTGATTGATAGAAATGTCTGGTTGTCTGGTCCGTTCTTGGCGTCACCCTGTGAGTTATCGTTGCTGAGGCCCTCACAAGTACTGCTGTCGGAGGAAGGCTTTTGTCGAATAACTTTGCGAAGTGATGGGATTGGGTACGAGCCCTGGTACGCAAATTCGACGAGGGCGAGGAAAACATCATCTTCAACCTCTCCCCAGATGACCTTGGCATTCTGAGACTCTTGCATACCTCCCGTCAATAGCGCCTCGAGGGGTCGGGACAGGAGGCTGAAGGCCGACTCGTGAATGGAGTACTCCTTCTTCTCCTTGCCAATCACGAAAGTGATTTGTCTGGACTGGAAGATACTGATATCGGGCGCGTCAGCTAAGTTGAGAAGGAGGAAATAACTTGAAGACATACTCTTCCATGGTTCGTTTGCGCTTGAGAGACATGGTTGCGAAGAATTCCAGCCGACGCGGCTAGGACGGCAGGTGGATTCGGGCTGCAGATCGTGTTGGAGAGAGGAGTGGAGGGGTCCGAGGGGATGACGTTGAGTATGGAGGATGGCAAGAATGATGGTGGAGAATTGGAAGGAGAACGAAACATGGACGCAAAGTTAGGAAAGAACGAAGCAGGAAGGATACTGAATGCCGACAGCGAAACGGGTCGAGCCTTCCCTTTCAGAGGAGGAGCCTAGCCGCTGAAGAGGTCTTTCCTGTTCAGGTCTACCTACCACCTACCACCTGCCACCCAGCGAGGAGGGGAACGACCCGACGCAACAAAACATGGAAGAAGGGGAAAGCCAAATTTACATCGATTTGCTTTCGTTGGAAGCCTTGTATCATGTATCTATTCGCAAACGGGCTGTCCCAACGCCGACTTTCTAGGTTTCGTGTGAACTGCCGTTGCGGCCAGCAAAACCCCTCCTTCCTGAGGAACAGTCGCAGCTTCTACAAACTTCAACCTGGCCTGCTGGGAGCAATCAACAGTCACGAGGCTCTCCGACAGAAACGTGAAGAAACAATTTGACGGGTGCCTTTTATTGTTCCAAATGCATGTGTGTGCTTCTTGGCGGGAACAAGCTGTCATTTTCTGATGCATTTTCCCTCCCCCTACCCAGTACCCCCCTTCTAGTTGACTCACTTTCAGACTTGACTCCTCTCGCTCCTTCCTCGAATGACCCGACTCAAGTCACCAACGGGAATCTCCAGAGGGAAGTCGACCGAAGGAAGCAAGATAGCGAAGATGAGCCACCAGCCGGCCATACATGTCACGAAAGCACACGCCCCAGCGGCCTGAAAAGCATCATGAATCAGCTCTATGGTTTTTTTTTTTTTTTTTTTTNTTTTTTTTTTTTTTTTTTTTTGTGGATTGTAGAAGGTTAACGACTCACCTCCAGAAGCTTGGCAGCAAACGCAGAGTTTCCAGTAAAGTCCATGGCCAGGAACCAATACGCGGCAGTGATGAGGCCGAACACAGGGACGAGCGTCAGGAAGATGACGAAGAAGACGATGTTGGTTCGGAGGGAGCAAACGAGGAAGACGAGGCAGATCATGCCCATGGCGAGGGTGATGAAACCTGGCAGACCGATCAGTTCCAACACGAAATTACCATCGAGAGATTGATGACTTACCGAAGCTGGCATTGAAGCCTTTGGTCGCCAGTCCTGCGGCCCCAGCTTCGCCCGCCGGGGCATACGACGAGAAGGCCGCGAAGGAGGGGTTGAGGGTTCCGCCGAAGGAGGCCCAGAAGGCTCCGAATGTGGTGAAGACCGTCGCCGGGAACGTGTTACCGAGGACCCATTCCAGCAGACCGCCGACGAACATGAGAAGGCCGCCAAAGAAGAAATATATGGGACTGGATGATGGAACATCAGTTGAGACTCAAGGGGAGGATGAGGGGACAATGGGACGGACTTACATGCCCGCGGCTCCACTGCCACCAGCACCACGCCATCCCATCAAATCGCAGCAAAGGGGAGTCAGGGAGATGAGAAAGCCCACGATGGCACTGTATCATGTTAGTAAATACATCCGCAGACATGTATGCTAATTGGGGGACTAACATTGGCGTAGGGTTACCAAACGTCTTGCGTAACTCGCCCTTGACTTGGTTCTGCGGCGACAGGTACAGCTTTTCAAACAGCTCGGGCGAGATTGAGATGGACCCGGCCGTCTTCATCCTCTTCAGGGCGTCGTCGCGGCTCATCTCGGGGTGGATGTACTCGTCGGCGTACTCGTAGCCGTTGGCCTGCGGCGTAGGCGGGCCACGGGGCGGCCGGTGGTGGCCGTTGTGGTGGGAATGTGAGCGGACTTCTTGGAACTCTTTGTGGTCCATGGTTGCCATATTAAATAAAGATATGTATGTCTTTTGTTACAATGATGTTGGTGACGGAGTAGCTAATGATACAGGAAAAGGTTTGGATGAACAATGAGGAACAAACAACGAGAGATGTCAGGGACGCAAGAGCAAGATGAGGTGAACCTGCCAGAGCCCTCCATTATGAAGGCCCCCCCAGGACACCACAACGAGTCTAGTCCTTCCCCCCATCTGCATACTGCCTTACGCCCAGAGGAGGAGGACTTAAAGCCCCCGACATGGGTATGAGGACCGGCCATCTTGGCAAGGACCTGCTGGCATGACCGGTCCAGTCGGAGAGTTGGCAGCAGGACCTCCATGATGGGGAACGAGACGGGGTTCCTGTCTTGCGATCATTGGGGAGAGGCATTGGACGGAGAGGGCATTTCGCTAGGGCGACCGGCAGAGAGCGTGGAGGGTTCGGCACAAAGGATGATGGGTGGTGTCTGCAAACCCCCCGGATGCCGGACCGGGAGTGGCATGATGCAGGATCTACAGAGGATGATTCGCCCAAGGCGGAAGTTTCTTGAGTGGAGGTCACGTTTGGGGTTCGAGGAGGTCTGGACGTTTATGGGTCCCCCTCCCATGTCCCCCAACTAGACGGGGTTGGGATGTGACAGTGAGGGGCGCAGACGTGCGAATCTGGGGAAGTTTTCTGTCAACGTCTCAGTTGGAGCCGTCCACCGTACGGCCGGTTCTGGTTACGAGGGGAGGAGAGAAGACCGTTGTGACGAGTCGATTGGGGCTCCAGGTGAGGCTGATTCGCTCATCTCGCGTGGAGGCAAGGGAGGGCGCATATGTGACGAGGCAGCGGCCAACGGGAGTTTCTGACAGAGAACTGACAGAGAGCATGAAGAATGGTCCAATGATGTTTGTGCCGGCCGGATTGAGACGGCAAAGCGAGGGGAATAACACGGCGGACGGGAGGGACGCGGAGCCCGGGCTTGCAGTAGCGCATGCGGCCCACGCGAGTATCGTTACCCGTGAGCGCCTCGACATACCATAGTAATAAGAAGGGCTCTTAGCTCCAAGTTCTCAGCACACGCAGGTTAATAGGTGCGCTGGTCTAGGAGAGGGGGAGCTAGACTAATACGCGTTGGGTTGGTTTGAGTTTGGGGATGTTTGGGGATGAAGCTTCAGCTTGTGTGGAGACCCGGCGACTGGATGTGCAAATTGCGGGGAAAGCTTGGGACGGATCAAGGGAGCAGAAGTCGGGGTAGCGGATGAGGCGTGTGCGTCGCCCGTTTGTTGTTGAACTGAGGATGAACAGGGGTTGGGATTGGAGATGAGATGTCGGGAGATGGGGTGAGACGAATCACTTTGAAAGTGAAGAATTGAATTTGAGTAGAAAATCAGATTCATGGGAGGGCGGATTCTCTGCTCCTTGGGGGAAGTGTGTGAACTGGAGCAACTTCGTGATGGGATCACTTGAGGCTCAAAATCCGGTCCGGCACCCGACGGACGACGCGCTAGGTTCCTTACCCCAGACTTGGCAACTTGACTCGATCACACCGGGGGAATCAATGACAAGATCCCAAGACCCTCGATCTGCTGGAGTGATCCTGCATGCAACAGAGGTGGCGGGGAGAAGGGGAGGAGGGNCCCTCGATCTGCTGGAGTGATCCTGCATGCAACAGAGGTGGCGGGGAGAAGGGGAGGAGGGGTGGTGGCGGTGTGACCTGAACGTCGTCACAACTTTAAAGGCACCATGGAACGGAGCTATCTCGGTGAGCCCTCGCCAACGCGGCGTTTCTTCACGATGGATGATCCAGGCGTGTGTGTTTGGAGGCCCGGTGCCTAGGGCGGGGGGTCACGCATTCCCAAACTAAAGGGTAAATTCTCGTAATTCATTTCGTAACACACATGTCAACGTGGTCGTCCCGTCGTTCTTGGCACAGCGCTGCCGCTGCTGCTGCTCCTCCATCGTGGCCTGGCCTAGGTACGCTACGCTTAGAGCTTCCCCGCAGACTTCATCGCCCGCTCTCCATCAACGAGGACGCACCAGCCCTCGCCTCCGACAGTGCCGCCGCCGAAGCCCGCGACGACGGCCTCGAAGCCGCCCTCGCCGCGCGCGTAATCGAGCACGGCGTCGTCAAAAGTGCCCGGCTGCAGCCAGACGGCCGGGATACCGAGCTCCTTCGCCTCGTGGAGGACCTTGAGGGTGGCGGCGGGCGGGGTGATGATGGAGACGGAGGTCTCCTTGGGGTTGGGCAGGGCGGCGAGGTTGGGGACCGCGGGGTGGTCCTTGCCGGCGGCGTTGACGGTGTTGGAGGTCGGGTTGATGGGCGTCGCGGGGATGCTGTGGTGGAGGTACCATGCGAAGACTGGAGGTTTTATGTTAGTGGCCCTGTTGGGTGTCTTGTGAGGGGTCAGGTGTGTTTATGAGAAAAGGTAGCCAGTGATGTGTGAGTGTCTACTGGAGTGAAGTGGCAGCGCTCCCTCTTTTAGCTCCATGAGTGAGCGGGAGAAGGATTGAAGAAAACGCGGGGGGTGGATGACTCGGGGAGCCGGAACGCACTCTTGTGGCCGAACTTGGCGGGGTTCGAGCTGGCGCCCACCACGGCGAAGAACTTTGACGAGAAGAAGGCGCGGGCGGTGGCTTCGGTCGACATGTCGGGCAAAAATACAGTGATCTCTAATCGTGAAATGAGCAATCGCAAGTGGTGAGGGCTCGAGTTGAGGAAGAGCGAGGTGGTCGGAGATGAGGGGTAGGGCGGCTCGGCGCTTTTCGAATCTCCATGCCATAAGGAGCTCCGAGCACGTCAGGTGGAGACGCTGTGGCCGAGCCCGAGGCCACTTCTCAATGCGCCGCGGGCGGTTACCGCCCGCGTGGGGGGCGGAAAACTGGGGAACCACGGCCGATGAGGCCTGGGCTGAGCCGCACATTGCTTGATGTCGACGGATACCTTAGTCAGTCTGCCGGTGTTTGAGGCTTTCGTGACTGGGCTGTGGCAACATCATTCGGCTGTCTGGTGCCGTGAGATTTTGCAAAAGAGCCGAATAAGGAGGATAAAGAGGAACTGGGTGCGTCTTTGTTGGGGATTGTTGCAGATGGGAGGCCAGACTTGAACTTCATCAAAACATCAACACCAAGCTGAACTGTACCCTTCTCTACGACATCAAGAAGCACCGACCAATAGCAGCACACCAATTACAGATACACAGAAGCATTTCACGATGTCTGTATTTGCGTACGCAGACCCTCATTTTTACGCAACCTCATGGACGAGAACTAGCTAACATTCTCCAGACGCTCCACGTTCAACGCGGCTGGATATGCGGCTTTCCGCCCGTCATACCCAGCATCGCTGTACAAGACGATCTTGGGATACCACAATGCGAAGTCGTCGAATGGGACGGCGCTGGACCTAGGCTGTGGCCACGGCCTCATCTCACGGGAACTGGCGCCGCATTTCAGCAAGGTCATCGCCATTGACCCGAGCGCCAACATGGTCAAGCAGGCATCAGAGTCAACAACAGATCCCAAGATCACGTTCCGTCAGGCCAGCTCCGAGGACCTCTCCTTCGTGGAGGACCAGTCTGTGGACCTCGTTGTGGCGGGTCAAGCAGCGCATTGGTTCAACTACTCCAAAGTATGGCCCCAGCTCGCCCGGGTCGTCAAGAGCGGCGGCACGCTGGCATTCTGGGGTTACAAGGACAACATTCTCATCGGATACCCCGAGGCCAACGCCATCTTCGACCACTTCTGCTACGGCGAGGGGCAGGCCTCACCTGCTTTCCCACTGGAGACGATGGGAGAGTACTGGGAGAAGCCGGGCCGCCAGATCCTACGGGACAACCTGTCGGTGGTCGACCCGCCCGCGTCGGAGTGGGAGAAGGTCAAGCGCATCATCTACGACCCAGACCGCACCACGTCGCAGATTGGAGGGGACGTAGCCCCCGAGGCGGCGTGGCAGCGCAAGACGCTGAAGCTGGGCGAGTTCGAGGGCTACGTGCGCACGTTCAGCTCGTACCGCGGGTGGCTGGACGCGCACCCGGAGATCAAGAGCCGGGCGGAGGGCGGGACGGGGGACATTGCGGACGCGCTGTTTGACCGGCTGCTGGAGACGGTGCCGGAGTGGAAGGCGAAGGGCGACAGGTGGCGGGAGGTGGAGGTCGAGGCGGTCTGGGGGACGACGATAATCCTGGCCAAGAGGAAGTGAAGGTTGTCATCGACGGGTGGAGGAATGACTCGCCGGCTCGGGGTCTGAGTCTGAGGTGTCGGGACGAACCGCTCGAGGGCGATCACAACGTGCGAGAAGCGACGAGATGTTCATTATCAAGACGACGGCCATGTCACGACATAAAAGTGCGGTGCATAATCTCGTGAAGTGACGATGCTGCGAAAGTGATTGTCGATAGTGCACGCCATGGCCCATGAAAGATGACTGGTGCCCAGTTCACTGTGAAGTGATATAGTGTATTAAAGTGTACTTTTTAGAAACTCTACTAGCACGTAGGCTACCCTTATAATCCCCCCCCCCTTTTCCCTTCTCCCTTCACTTCTCTCGACTTTAATAGTTAGAGAGGATTATAGTAATCGCTATAATTACCTTATTCTTATATTCTTTATATTTATTTAGCTTATTAAGCTCCTCCTAAACCTCTCTTATTTACTCATTATATCTAAGCTTTTTATAGAGTTTTTATTAATCCTTTTAGTACTCCTTAATACCTTAGACCTTATTAGATTAGGAGAGGAGGTATACTATAATTTAATAGATAAATATTTAGTAGTAGTACTTATCCTTAGACTTATCTAGGGATTTAATATTAAAACTTATATTATTAATAGTAACTTAGATATATTATTTATACTTTTTTATAAAAGTAATAAAATTAACCTTCTCTTTTATCTTCTAGTTTATTAATTTAGTAATAAGTATCTTAATTAGTTTAATTATAATAAGTTAATCTTATTAAGGATAGTTAATAAGTAGAGGAAGAATAGACTTATATTCTTCCTCCTATATAACCTTATATAGTAAGTTATTTATAGGTTATTAAGGTTATTAATAATATTCTTATAAACCTAGATTAAAACTTTCTTAGTTATTATAAATAATATCACGATACTTAGTAGGTATCTATTAAAGTATAAACAGAATTTTCATAGTGTGGCGTAAACCTCCACAAATTGGATATAGCTGGGCTCAAAGGGTAGAAGATGACTGGTGCCCAGTTAGCGGTGGGAATTGGGTCGCTGGCGGCCATGGGTGAAGAAGACATTCGCGGGACGTCATTGGCCGTTCGGCGACGGGCCTGAGATTGTGCGGGTCCCGCGGCGCTCGGCTCCTGCCACTGCGACCCCACCGGCCCTCGTTGCCCCGTCAGGTTTCAGGAGTTTTGGCGGGTGCGTCGACTGAGACTCCCAAAACGCTGCACCGAGTGGTGGCACACTGTGTTCGCCTTGATTGCCTTTGGTGGTTTGCTTGCTTGCCTGGCGCAGTGGTAGTGGTGCTGCTTACCGCTCGCCGCCCGCCCAGGGTGCCTCCCGTCCCCCAATAGTGCGCACAGCGGTGCAGCGGGCAGACTCACACCGCCCGTCTGTAAACCGCATGAATAACGGTGACTGGGAATCCCCATGGCCCAGGGCCGGCTTGGATAAAAATGAACATTGGATAAAAAATGGCAGAGGACAGGCCAACAGCAGGATAAGGAGAGGGGAGGGGAAGGGGGGTTTGAGAACATAAAGCGTTTCGACCGCCAAACATTCAACTTGCAGAAAACACCTTTGTCTGCTTTGCTTCTGCTTCGTGGTTTTTTCGTCTCAATCAAAACAACACCCCAAAAGTATGCCTTTCTTTCGCCCGTCCTACCAGAGAACAGAACAGAGGAACCAGCCGTACCACATTACACAGACCAGAATGGTGAGTTTTGGAGTCCCCCCCAATTGCTTTTTTGTTTTGTTTTCCACCCCCACCCCTCCCTCACACAGAAAAATGTAAACAAAGGGAAGGGAGGAGCCAGTCAGCCATTCGGCAGCCCCTTTTTTCGACGTGAGTAGTGAGGTACTCGCCTGGAGGAGTCGAAAAAACCTGCCTTAGCGTGTGGTTGGTTCAGCGGCGAACCTTGTAGAAGCACTTTGGGCGGGAAAATTGCAGTGGGAGAAAGAACGAGCAGCCCGCCATCCACCCGCCAACAGGTCCAGCGTCCGACCCAAACAACAGCGGCCAGCCACGGGGCGAACTTTCCGATCAGCGGCGGCACCAACCAACCACTGGCAGCGACAACAGGGCAAGCACACTTTGGGACTCGGCGCCAGGCTAGAAGCATCCGACTCTGCATCACGACATTTCTGTTCCTTCCTCCCACCCAATCTTTCTCCCACTGCATACACCTCTGCGCGCCATTTTACTTCTACTTTCTTCTGCATCCGCTGCGACGCATCAAACTCGCAACCCCGCGAACACATCGAGACCTTTGCGCAGACACGCAACCAAGAATTCTTGTCCAAAATGGCTTCTAACCAGTACGACGCTCAGGCTTCGACCAACTACAAGGAGGCTTTCTCCCTGTTCGACAAGCGCGGCAACGGCCGTGTCGCCATCGACAGCCTCGGCGACCTGCTCCGCGCCTGCGGCCAGAACCCTACCCTCACCGAGATCCGCGACCTCGAGAAGAACGTCGGAGGCGACTGTGAGTTTCCTGCCCCCTCCTCCGCACCTGTTGCCGCCGAACACTCTGTGCGATCCGACACGCGATGCGATTCGGACGAGACGTGAAGGGAAAGATGACCGGCGACTGACTTTGCAAACAGTCGACTTCGAGACCTTCCAGCGCATCCTCAACCGCCCCGGCGGCTTCCGCGACCCTGGTGAGCCCGAGGAGTACTGCCGCGGTTTCCAAGTGTTCGACAAGGACATGACGGGCTTCATCGGCGTCGGCCAGCTGAAGTACATCCTGACCAACCTCGGCGAGAAGATGACGGATGAGGAGGTCGACGAGCTGCTCAAGGCCGTGGACACCAGCTCCGGCCAGGTCAACTACACCGGTACGCTCCCCATCGCCTCTCGCGCAGGCACTTCTTCTATGCGTAACAAACTGCTGACAACAGACACAGAGCTCGTCCGCACCATTCTTGCCAACTAAACGTTCGCCACCTAGCTGACGGACTGAGGGGAGGCATTTGAGCGAGTTGTACGACATACACGGGAGAGAAAGATCAAGAAGAGCAGCTTACGAAGACATTTTGCATGGCTGGCACGATGGGATGGCGTTTGCGTTGCGTTGCGTTGCGTTGGGCGATTGTTTCGCTACTTGTAGGGAATTTGGGTATTTCCGGAGTTTGCTCGTCAGAGGCTTGCTCTGGATCATCATGTACGGCTCTCGATAGAACCGATACCACCAAGAAATAAACACTTTGATACCTATTTGCATGTTCACGTACGGACGTCAGGAGGTTGTGCGATGTGTGTGTGCGCAGGACAGCATCGAGGGTCATGCTTGTTTGTTTTAGGGGTTAGAGGGGGCTGCGGATCAGCGGCACTGATAGCAATCAATTCATCTCATCCATTTCCACAACTATCCTTATGCTTGATCTCTCAGCCATCTTAAACACTGTTACTCTTGTCTTGCTGGCCAGACTATGCCGGTGAGATGTCATCAGCCGTTTGTTGCGACCATCCCCGGCTGTCTGCCCAGCAACGCAGCACCCCGCATTAGCCGATGCCGCTGTCTTACATAATCTTTCTCAGTGTCAGGCGATGTGGCTTGCGTCGGGACATCTGGACCTGCAGAAGGGTCCAACTGGGGTGCCACTGTTTGGTCATAGTCCATTGACCATCCCAACACCCTCGTCAACGCAATTGAAACGATGGCCCAAGTGATTGAAAAAGATGCAAGTGCTCTGCAGATGTGCAGATGGTCAAAAACCATCTAGAACAAACATATCTCCTTACAAGACAGCACATAGTCGGGCAGGACAGCAAAGGTGACAACTGACACCCCGCTTGCTTCAGCGTGGGGCGGATGTCGCAGCGCCGGGAGCTTGGACTGGACGCAGCACCACCGTCGCTGGCAGACGACGTCCCGCCATCAACCACTAGCCACCTTCCACTTAGACATCGTCCCCGCCTGAGCTCCTGCAAGTCACCACCTCAGTCCACTGCTTTGCGTAACTACCCGCGCCTGCCTTACTCGAACTCTACTTCGCCTGCTGTACCTACCTTACCTGACCACCACCAGCACAACCGCCTCAGCAAGCGACCACCGCATCCAACCGACCCTGCATCAGCGACCACCGCCTCACCTGGTGCTGCTGCTTCCCCTCCCCCGCTCCGACTCTAGACCGACTGATCGAACCGTGTTTCGCCCAGTCGCCGTGGCGTCCTTCGCTTTCTTCAACTTCAAGCGCCTACCCCTCCTCATACTCTCCTTCTCCCTCTTCTTCCTCGTAACATCTCTCATCCTGGCGGCCCCGCGAGCAGTTCCGAGAATCACTTCTCTCTTCGCCCAGTTGCGATTCAAGCCGAATCCCCTCGTCGCCACTCCCACCTCCACATACCGCCCATTGGTGACCGCTGCCATGACGGTTCCCGACAAGTACAAGTCGCCGCCCCAGGCGCCGCCCGTCTTCACCGGCACCAAGGAGTCCATTGTCGGCGATTCCAAGAAGATCTGCGACCAGACCCGTGCCCTCCTCGACAAGCTCGTTGCCGAGATCCCCGCCGAGAAGGCCACCTTCGACAATGTCATGCGCCCCATCGCCAAGGATGAGAACGAGAGTGGCCTGTCGACTAGAATACTCGGCTTCTACCAGTACGTCTCTGGAGATGCTGCCCTGCGCGAGGCGTCCACCGAGGCCGACAAGATCATGGACGATTTCTCCATCGAGGTGAACATGAGGGAGGATGTCTTCAAGCTGATTGAGGCAATCCACAACCGCAAGGACGCCGAGGGGCTTGACCCCGAGAGCCTACGTTTGCTCGAGAAGGACTACAAGAAGTATATCAAGATGGGACTGGGTCTGCCCGCTGGCCCTCAGCGAGACCGCTTCAAGGAGATCAAGAAGCGTCTTAGTCAGATCCAGATCGAGTTCCAGAAGAACCTCAATGAGGAGAATGGCGGCATCTGGTTCACCCCCGAAGAGCTCGACGGAGTTTCCGAGGACGTCATTGACGGCCTCGAGAAGGGTACCGGCGACAACGAGGGCAAGCTCAAGCTGTCTTTTAAGTACCCCGACCTCTTCCCTACCCTCAAGTTCGCGACGAACCCCGAGACGAGACGCAAGGTTTTTATTCAAAACGAGAATAAATGCAACCAGAATGCTCCGCTGTTCAAGGAGGCCATCGTCCTTCGCGACGAGGCTGCTCGTATGCTCGGCTACCCCGACCACGCTTCGCTCCGTATTGAGGACAAGATGGCCAAGACCTCCAAGACCGTCACAGACTTCCTGGGTGACCTCCGCTCTCGCCTCGCCGCTGGCGGTGCCAAGGAGGTTGAGCACTTGCTCGAGCTCAAGAAGGCGGATACCGAGGCTCGCGGCGTGTCAAACGACGGCAACTACTACCTCTGGGACCACAAGTTCTACGACCGATTGATGATCGAGAAGGAGTATAGTATTGACGAGAATAAGATTGCCGAGTACTTCCCCATTACCTCTACCATTGCTGGTATGCTCAAGATCTTCGAGGAGCTTCTGGGTTTCGTCTTTGTGGAGCTCAAGCCCGAGGATCGTGCTACATTGAGCCCTACTGGCAAGGCCGACGATATTGCTTGGCACGAGGACGTCATCATCTTCAGCGTCTGGGATGATGCTTCTGAGGGTGACGGCTTTGTTGGCTACCTCTACCTCGACCTCCACCCGCGTCAGGGCAAGTACGGCCACGCTGCCAACTTTAACCTGCAGCCTGGCTACCTGCAAGCGAACGGCTCTCGCAGGTACCCTGCGACTGCGCTAGTCTGCAACTTCAGCAAGCCTACCCCCAAGAAGCCTTCTCTGCTCAAGCACGACGAGGTTGTCACGCTCTTCCACGAGCTTGGTCACGGCATTCACGACCTCGCTGGCCGCTGCACTTACAGCCGTTTCCACGGAACAAGCACTGTGAGAGATTTCGTCGAGGCGCCGTCCCAGATGTTGGAGAACTGGTGCTGGACTCCTAGCGTCATCAAGTCTCTCTCCAACCACTACCAGACTGGCGAGAAGATCCCCGACGATCTTATTGAGAAGCAGATCTCCACTAAGCATGTCAACGCTGCGCTCTTCAACCTGCGCCAGCTTCACTTTGGCATCTTCGACATGACTGTCCACACCCCCAAGAGCCATGAGGAGATTGAGGACATGGAAATGTCGGAGGTCTACAACGAGCTTCGTGGCCAGATTGCTGGAATCAAGGGCCCCGAAGCTCAGGGCGAGAAGAAGTATGTTGAAACCCCGATTCATCGTCCAACGAATTTGGAAGCTAACCATGACAGCAACTGGGGTAACGGACAAGCCTGCTTCGGTCACCTTATTGGAGGATACGATGCCGGCTACTACGGCTACCTCTCATCTGAGGTGTACTCGACCGACATGTTCTACTCTGTTTTCAAGGCTGATCCCATGAACGGCAAGGAGGGCCGCCGTTACAGGCACACTGTTCTGGAGAAGGGCGGTAGCCAGGAGGAGATGTTGACCTTGGAGCAGTTCCTTGGCCGCAAGCCTAGCACTGAGGCCTTCTACAAGGAGCTGGGCATTCCCCAGTAAATGCTGATTCATGTTGAAGCAAGCAGTGTTGTAATTGTATCTTTAGCACTGGTCATCACAAGATGACGGGGAAACAGCCCCAAATAACACTGTTAAAAGTCCGTTGCAGTACAGTCTGCTGCATGCGGGAAGTGATGGGATACTATTGATGGTTGAGCCACAATCAATAGCAATGAGCTCCAGCCACTTGCAGCTCGAATGCGCCGTGAGGGTTCATGTCATGCATCCGTCAGCCACACCCCGCCGGACCCACCCAACTCCTGCCGCTAGCAACGGGAACAGCAGAAGCTGAATGTAAACAAACGCGACAGATCTAGCCAATGCGATTGGGGCTCTGCCGATCCAGCCCACGCCCGGCACACTCCCGTCCCTCGCTTTTATCACGGCCGACGCCGTCATTGCGCTTTTCGACACCAATTCAACAACAACTCGCTACTAACCTTCGCAGCTCCAGCATTCCTATTCTCTCTCACGGCCGACGCGATTAACACTCGAACCCACACGGTCCTAATGCATTTTTGCTGCGATTAACATTTGCTTTCTGCGATCGACGCGCCGCCGCCCCTTCACCCCTTCGCAAACGCTTCGCGTCCCTGATCGCGACATTCATACCTTCACCAAATTCGACCTTCCCCAGACACACCATACCAAATCATACCCGCCATGTCTTTCGAAGGCTTGGTCCCCGCGGAATTTTTCACATTCGAAGGCCGTCTTGCCTCCTTCAAACAATCCTTCCCTCAACCGAAACGACGCGCATCTGGCGCAGGGAAAGGCGCCTCGAAGAACCTGACATGGCCGCACGCAAAATATCTTTTGCCCGAGGACGTACGTTTGAATTCAGGAGGAGATATCGAGAAGGAAGACGCGCGCTAACTTGGACCAGCTCGCGAAAGCAGGTTTTGTATGGCGTCCGTTTCCCGAGAACCCCGATAATGTCGCGTGCTTTTTATGCAATAAGTCCCTCGATGGGTGGGAAGAAGGCGACAATGCCCTGGAGGAGCATGTTAAGCACGCTCCTAACTGTGGGTGGGCTATTGTTGCCGGCATTGAAGCGAACGTGGGCAACCTCGCGTCGGAGGATCCTTCCAGCACCCGCATGATCAACGCGAGGAAGGAGACTTTCGGTGGGCGCTGGCCGCATGATGGCAAGAGAGGCTGGAAGTGCAAGACTAAGCAGGTAAGTCGCGTTGCACCTGCATCTTGATTCATGCGCTGACCATTCACAGCTTGCGGAGGCCGGATGGAAGTACACGCCTTCCCTGGAATACGATGACATGGCGACGTGTACCTACTGCGACCTGGCATTAGACGGGTGGGAACAGGGTGACAAGCCTTGGTTAGTGTCTTGCCTTCTCCCTTTATGGACTTATCTGACATCCGCAGGGACGAGCATAGCAACCGATCACCGGAATGCCCATTTTTTGCCCTCGTGGAACAGTACGGCGCAACCAAGAAGCCAAGGGCCAAGGCAGCTAGAGGCTCCAAGACGGCGGCGCGATTGTCCGTTCAATCCGTAGCGACAGCAGCATCAGATATCACTACTCTTACCGACGCCGCCGCCGAGGTGGACGACAGCGTTTTGACGACCGCCTCAATGCCTGGCAAAAAGGGATCAAGGGCCAAGAAGGCCACGACAACGGCGAAGGGCAGGAAGACCAAGGCGAAGAAGGACGAGCCTGTCGAGGTTGTAGAGAGCGAGCCTATGGAGGCAGAAGACCCAGCACCACCCCCCAAGCCCGCCCGCGGTCGCAAGCGCACAAGCGACGAAGCGGACGAATCTGCGATGACCGTCTCCGAGGCACCCGCACCGAAAAAACGCGCGCCGCGTGGTCGCAAGGCTGCTGCAGACAGCTCCGTCATTGACCAATCGCAACAAGACATTAGTATTGCTGATGCGCCGGCACCTGCAAAAGCACCCAAGGGCCGCAAGACCGCTCGTGCGTCCGGTACCAAGGGGACGCGAAAGGCTTCGGGACAGTCGCTCAAGTCAACGGCTTCCACTGCCTCATTAAGAGCTGCGCCTGGTGCTTTCCCCGAAGAAGATGACGAGATTCAACGACAACTCGAGGCAGACTTGGAGCGTCCCTTGACTGATGACGAGGACATCATGCAAGACTCTGATTCCGAAAGGCAAAAGGTTCCTGCTCCGAAGCCAAAGACGAAGAAGGCCCATGTGCCCCAAGATGAAGCGGCCAGCCCTGAGCGGGCAGACAGCCAAATGTTCGATGCCGAGCCGTACGTGGCCGACGAAGCAGCCGTCGACGAGGAGTTGAAGCAGCTCGAGGCCGAGATGACCATCGACGAGCCCGAAGTCCTCGAGGTTCCCAAGAAGGGACGAAAGGCAGCTGGCCCTCGCAAGGTCTCGAAGCAGACCAAGGCTCAGAAGGCCAAGGCTGCGCCAGTTCCTGTCGAGGAAGACGAGCTGTCCATGGCAGTCGAACCGGAAGCGCCAGTTGAGCCAGCCCAGCCTGAAGAGCGCGTTGACCCAGAGGAGGACGAGATCAGCACTGCTACTGTCATCACGAAGACTACCAACAACGCCCGCATGAGCACCAGCAGCCGCACCAGCACCGGCAGCACCGGCAGGAAGCGCGGCCGCCCGTCCAAGAAGTCGCTTGAACTGCGTGCTTCCCTTGAGGCTAGCAAGACAGAGGAGGTTGATATGGTTGAGCCTGAAGTGGCTGAGCCTGAGGCTGAACCAGAGCCAGTTGCTGAACCTGAAGTCGAGCCTGAAGAAGTCGTCGAGCCCGAACCCGAGGTCGAGTCTGAGCCCGAAGTTGAACCCGAGGCTGAAATTGAGGCAGAGGAAGTGCCTGAGCAGGACGAAGAGGAGGCGGACGAAGTTGACGAGGTCTCCGCAAGGCAATCATTTGCGTCGGCGCGCCAGACGCCAGCGCCAGCTGAGCCGCAAGATGATGAGGCAGAGGATGAAGATGAGCCCCAAAATGAGAAGGAGGGCGAAGAAGAAGAAGATGAAGAGGAGGAGCCAGAGTCAGAAGCCCCCGAGCCAACACCTCAACCCAAGCAGCAGCCGAAGAAGAAGAGCCTTCCACCTGCATCCTCTTCCCCAGTGGTTGCTGCCCCCTCGACACGTCGCAGCCTTCAACAACAAACAGCGGCTCCGCGTATTTCACCTGCTCAGTCAGCTCGTCAACCAGCTGTTTCTCCCTCGCCATCTCCTCAATCCTCCGACGCAGAGAACCAGCCGCCTTCCTCAAGATCTGCTACCGCAAAGAAGCGTGTGATGCAAGCACCCTCATCCACGCCGGCGCGCCCCAACTCACCGACTAAGCGCAAGGTTCTGGCTAGTCTCCAGAGTACAACGCCTTGGAACCCGGTCGATATCGACCTCATCTTTGGGTCGCCCGAGAAGTCGGATAAGAGGAATGCTGTTGACAGGCTGCTGCACAAGGGCACCGAGCTCACCAGCCCGGAGAAGAGGATGACGGTTGAGGAGTGGATCCACTTCAACGCGAACCAGGCCGAGGAGAGGCTGCGTCAGGAGTGCGAGGCCATGGTCAGCAAGTTTGAGAACGAGGGCACCAAGGCTATGAATGTTTTGGAAGGCCTGGTTGCGGAGTAAAATGTTTGCATAGCGTAGAGAGTTGTTGGAGCACTGGCATTCAAGATAATGATTGGTTTCATGTCATGACACAAAAGCATACACAGGCAGTGCGGACGCGCTTGGCTTGGCTTGACAGAGGCGTGCAGGAGTGTGTTGGTTCAAGAAAGGGTTCAATCACGGCGGGAGATCGCCCGGGTTATGTTGGTTTAAACAAGGCATTTACAAAAGACAATGGAAAGCAAAGGGTCTGGTTCTTTGACAGTAAATATGCCACTACTATTATTGATTGGTATAAATAATGAGGGTGTTCGTCTATTCTATGCATCATTAAGAAGTCATCCTCCCCGAAAAGGTATTTGTGTTTCTTTCCCAAATATTCGTCTAACATCATGAATCCAGTGGTATCGTTCCGGCATGCAAGGGGGGCTGTTTTCTCTCTCATTCCTTCCTCACTCAACACACTCTTCAACCATCTTTCCTTTTTCGTTCTACTAACGCTTAGGTGCAGTGCTCGACGCCGTCGGCGTGGGTGTGGCACTCCTGAGGAGCGCTGGAGGTGGTCGCGGCGGGCGTGGCGGCGGTGGTGGTAGGCGCAGGCGTGTCGTGGTCGTGCTCCTCCTCGAGCTCACCAGAGCATCCGACGCCGGGGGCGGCGATGTCGTAGGCCCAGACGTCGATGGCGAAGTACTGCAGCGCGTCGCTGTCAATCACACTCAGGCTGGCGTTGTTCTTGGCGAGGTCAAGCACCTCGGCGTAGTCCTCGGCGTAGTGCTCGACCTGGCCGAGGGAGACGGTGGGCACGTGGAAGGCGCGGTGGAGCAGGTCGGTGGCCCAGAAGGTGTTGAGCTTGGAGTTGGCGACGTTGTAGCCCAGGCCGCAGACGGAGGAGAGGGGGCGGCGGATCTCGAAGGAGAGCGGGCAGATGACGGTCTCCTCGGTGGCGTTGTCGCCGCGCCAGTGGCCGGCCCAGCCGGACTGGGTGGCGCAGTTGCGGTCGGGGTCGTCGCAGCGGAAGGTCATGGGAGACTTGTCGGCGGAGACGACGCGCTCGTACCAGCCGACGGCGGCGGCGGTGGAGGCGTTGCCGAAGTACTTGCGGACGTGCTCGGAGGCGTCGCCGAAGCGGAGGATGTGGTCGCGGGCGTGGGCGGCGAGGGACTGGGTCTCGGCGAGGGCGACCTCGAGCTGGGCGCGGAGGGTGGCGTTGCAGGACTGGTGGATGGGGAAGGTCTTTTGCCAGTCCT
Organism: Colletotrichum gloeosporioides; assembly: GCF_011800055.1. Lineage (NCBI taxonomy): Eukaryota > Fungi > Ascomycota > Sordariomycetes > Glomerellales > Glomerellaceae > Colletotrichum > Colletotrichum gloeosporioides. Next base: position 598,391 of record NW_025544697.1, read on the forward strand.
TGGACCAGGAGTAGGGCTCGGCCGGGGTGGGCACGGAGGCGGAGGGGGTGGTGGTGGTGGTCTCCTGGCGGACGGCGAGGGGAGAGGCCGAGACGCCGGAGAGGAGCAGCATGGCTGCGGTGAGGGTTGTGTACATCATCTTGAAGGTGTTTGGAGGGTTGGTTCAAGGAGCTTGAAAGGGCTGATGTAGTTGAGGTGAGCTAGGAGCTTGGGAAACAGCTTGAGCTTGGAGCTTCTTCGAGAGTTGGTGATGGGGAGGTATGCGGGTGGTCTTTTATAGCTGCGGGATGCTGCGAGGGAAAATTCTTTTTCATCGAGAGATTAGTTCCGTTGCTTTGGGACGCCAATGAGGATTCTTTCGACATGTCGAGCCAAGACGCGAGCTAGCTGTTTGCCCATGAGGGGTTTGCTGCTCGCGTGGGTTCGTCGGTCGTCGTTCGTCATGCCCTGCCATCATCCCTCCCGGCCGTATGTGCTGATCGGGCAACGACATGCGCCGCGGGTATGCAGTCATCGCCAGCCATCTTCCGCCGTCCAGACCACCGTAGCCCTCCCAACGAGCCCCTCCTCCGGAGCTCACAAGCAAGCTTTTTCGTTTCTTCGATTGACAAAGTGCCAATATTTCGCCCATGTGGAGTTACCTCTCAAGCTCATTCTCGGTCATGACTGCCCTTCGCGAACAATATCGTCCATCTTGGCATCTGCGAGGTTGTGTTAGTCGAGCTGTCGGGTGATTGCCAAGCAAAGCGGGCAAGCTCAACGCCAAGCTCACGATCATGACTGACGCTGGAGGGATGTAGTCCCCATTGGCCAATGGGGAAGAAAACAGATGGTAGCCAAGGCGAAAGACCCCACGGCCAAGAGGTGCTAAAGTCGTGTTGGCTTCGAGCTCGAGGGTGGTGAGGGTGGAAGTGGTCTTTGAGTATGGGAGGCTGAGTCGGCAACGGCCCTCCGGGTTCTCAAACCCCGCCCGAGCCCGGGACATCAAGGTTCTCGGGACCGGGGTCCCGGAGGTGGAGAACCCGCTTTTTGTTTTTTCTGTTTGTTTCTCGTTGCAGCCCGACGGACTTTTGCCATCGGTTCATGCTTGTTTCTTTGTTTTTGCCTCGTCTTTCAGCTGTGAGGTGGTTGGTGGCAAGTGGGTGGTCATGGAATGACGGTTCGTCCTCTGTTCCTGACGTATCTGTCGCGTTCTCTTCCGACCGGTCAGCCAGAAGCGTTCCATGCGCACTATTCGTTCCGAGCCCTTTTACTCTCGTGGAACTCGTTAGGCATTGAGCCATCAGAGAGCTTCCATTTGAGCCTGTATTCGATCAAGCGCCCCATCTTCTCACTGATCTTCTACCCGTCTTGTCCCATACCAATGTCTCTCACATGCATGGAACCACCAAGTACATTTAGATACGCCAAGCAAGCTAGAAAATCCATGCAGTAGAAACCCAATCGCTTGGTAATGCTATTGTCTAAGTGGCCGCCCCAAATGATACACTCCGCATGCGACTTTATTGCGCAAAGTAGGCATCAAACACCTGCAGGACCTTGCTTCCGGCGCGGGGGGAATCCTCGCGCTGCTTCCGCCGGTCACGGTCCAGAAGGTCAGACTTTGCCTGCCACACCGTATGCCCGCGTCCCGTCCTCGACTTGAGGGATTTATGAATTCCCTGTGCTGGGTATGCCACCAACCCGAACATCCCTGGTCATCACGGGTCAGCTCTGACCGACATATTCGAGGATAACGAAGTTTGTTTACTTACCGGCGCCTGGTTTGGTAAAAAGACCGAGGGAGCCTGTGGCGACACCCTTCATCAGGCCGAGAGCCCCTCCTTCCTTTGCACCTTTGTAGGGATCGGTGAAGACACCGGTGATGCCGTCGTAGAAGCCGGTTCCAAAGGTCTGACATCAAGTTAGAGGCGGCCCAAATTGATTCTGGACGACGGCTTGACTCACCTTTGCAGCTACGACGCCACCGCTCTTCCAATCCTCCACCTTGCCATTGTCTCGAGGCTTGTCACCGAGCAGCCTCGGAACGTTGTGCAGACCTTCCGTGAGCGCAAGTGGCATGTCTACAAGACCACCCTTGGCGACAGCTCCCGTCATAGAGGCGAATCCCTTCCCAGCAGCCAAGGCAGCTGAACCACTGGCCCGTCCAGCCTCGTGACCAGAAGCTCTGGAGCGCTTATACTCCTTCCATGGGTCGATGAAAGTGCCGCCCAACGCGACGGTGAAGTCGGTCACCGTCCCGAGGAGTGACGACGCACCGCCGGTAATGGGGTCCCATCGCGTGACGTCGGTGTTGTACTCTTTCGTTCGGAGGGGCTTCAAGTCGGAAGATTTGATCTTCTTCGCGTCGATCAAATAAGTGGCGGCTTGGTTTGAAAGCTTGAGATGTTTGCGGCCTGACTTGCTCTTTGCCTCGTACATCCAGGCGGCGGGCTGTCCAGGCAGCATGTCGCAAAGAAGGCTGGCGGCAGGTATGTTGCGATGGAAAGACTCGACAGCAGCATCCACTCCTCGTTCCCGTCGCATAATGTCAGCTACTTGCTTCACAGCCTGGTTCGCCGCTGGGGATAAACAAAACTGGATTGCCTCGGTCAGGCGTTCCACGCTGAGTTCCTTCTGAGGAATTGGCAGAGGCCCGGCACCTGCACCGGCAACGACTCGACCCCAGAATGGCTGGTCACCGAAGAAGGGCACGATGATGGTTGGTCTGGCGTTGGTGAGGCCGCACGCTGTTGTCCCTGCTCCTCCATGGTGAACCACTGCTGATACCCGTTTGAATAGCCACTCGTGCGGGCAATCGCCTAGATAAAAGACGTCGTCCGTATTAGGCTTCCCCTCGCCGAGCTTGCTCCATCCCCGAGAGATGATCACGCGAGTATTGCAAGCTTTTGCTGCTGCGATGATAACGTCTGTCAGTCGGGCGGGGTCATCCGCCACAATGCTGCCGAATCCTACATAGAGGGGAGGGGGGCCTGATGCGAGGAAGGCGTCTAGGTCGGATGGCGGGTTGAACGAGGGTTCGTCTCTCATGAAGAATCCACAGACGTCGATTTCCGGACCCCAATCAGCAGGTTTGGAGACAACGGCAGGTGACCAGCAGTAGGTGTGCGGGATCTTCAGAAAAGTGGTGATGCCTGGGCCCATACTTGCTGGTATCGGTGCGAGCTCAAGGTCTTTGCGTCGCCACGAGTTGATCACGTCGCCGAGGCCTTGCCATGTCATCAACTCAACGACTCCATAGGAAAGCCAATTGGTTGTCTGTGGTTCGAGATTATCGCCACGTTGGATATTGGCGAGCGGATGCGGAAAGGCGCGGGTGGCAGTCCATGGCATGGTGAACATGATGTGGACGGGTATGCCCAATGCTTGAGCGCAGTGAACGTGGGCGAAACTTGGAGGATTGGCGATGATGGCGTCTGCGACGAATGGTTCCTTGCTGATGGGGTCAGACTCGATGCAAGATCGCCAACATCCGTGAAGCATCTCTTTCATCATGGTGCGCTTCCGTCCAACGTCACCGCCCTTTAGTGATTCCATTGATGGGATCAGTCCGGGGTTGCGGACCATGTACTATGATGTGGTCAATGATGGAAACACCATACCGATGATAATGGTTTAACATACCGACATCAGGTCTGCCGGATCACCGCCAATAGGGAAGAACTCCAGACCAGAGTCCGTCACAAACTTGGCGAATGTATCATGGGTTGCAAGCCGTACGCGATGGCCGTATCTGCGAAGAGCTGTGCCAAGAGCAATGAAGGGCTGGACATCGCCTAATTTGCAGCAGTTCAATAACTGTCGTCTCCAATTGATGAGGATGCCTTCCACTCACCACGACTGCCGACCACTTGAATCACGACATTGAGAGGAGGAACCGTTTTATGGTTGAATGTCGGCGCAGTGGCATCGTCATCATCTGGGAAGGGTGGAAGCTCCTCCGCAAGCTTCTCAGGATCCTCCGACTGGAAGTTGATGTTGACCTGACCATCGGCTGGTTGATGGTTAGTAAGAAACACCACATGGCAGCGATGAACCTACCAGATATGGCTGCGGCGCTAGAAAGAAGCGCGCCGGATGAGTGAAGCTCATAGGGAGGAGGGCTGTCGCAAAGAGACTCGTCCGTCTCAGAGCTGATGCTTTTCTTGGAATCAGACATGTTGGAAAGGTAGACTGCACCAGTGAGACATCACTCCCCAAACTGTGAAGGACTTGAAAGGTTTATATCACATCCTGTGTGGCTGGGATGGTGTCCGAAAGGAGTGTCAAGCCACCCCGGCGGCGTTTCCCTCAGCAAACGGCACTCAAAAACGGAGATTTCAGCCATTGCCGGAACGCCGCCGGGGGCTGACGACCTTTCGCAACAGTCCTAGAGAATTGCATCGCCCACTCACGACGAATGGCAGCAGCAAAGAAGGATTCCTCGCTGGTTCGGGATGGCCGTGTTCGGCGCGCGATACGTAGGCAATGCACGTGGAGATGGGCGTGGGGTTTCGACGTTACGAGGGCCTCGTAATCCTCGGCTTCTGGGATGTCATCGCCATGATACTTCGCATTAGTCGTGTTACTGCTTTGAATCCGGGACTAGCCCGTGTTGCCCGCCACAGTGGCTTCCTTTGGCGCGTATTGACAGAAACTATGCGCGGCTGAGAGCATCAGGACGGGTTGACGGAATGTCGGTGGTCTTGGACGGAATTATCGCCGGATTTCTTTTGGAGGGTCCTCAATGCACGGCCCATCTGGCAAGCCAGACCGCCCAGCCGACAGCACTTGGCCGACCTAGATGGAGCGGGTGTTTGATGGCATCCCGTAGCCAGTCAGCAACTAAATTTACAGGGGATTCTACCCAACATGACGGATAAGGTACAGGGCTGAATGCGTCCACTCGCGCCCTGGGGTAACTTCGTTATGGGGCATTCACAATCACCACAAACAAAACACTAAAGTACCACGAGGCCTAAAATGACGACACATATCGAAGATGAACTTTGCTGGGATTGGAATGATGGCTCGATACCCAAGATCATCAGTCAAATGCGCTTTATTGTTCGAAATGCCGCGCGAATCAACAACATAAGAAGCGTGACTCTGCGGGGCATGCGAACCACACAGCGCCTCGGACGAGAATTTTGCAGCAAGAACTTCGACGAGGAGGAAAGAGCTGTTCTCGGATCATGGCTCGCCAACGTGCAAGGCGAAGCAACTGGAGGGCTTGAACTACCAGATGCCATAGCTGCTATCGTGTCTCATCTTTCATCAGCGATAAGTCTGGAGATACAGACCTTTGACCGAGCCAGTCACGATGACGGAGGCAAAGCTCGCCCTCCCCGGGACCAATTCCTGTGCACCTTAGGGCAGCTCATATACTCCTCCAACAACAGCTCCGTTCTCAACAGCCTTGAAACACTCCAACTTAGCATACCGATCCCCGACGGTGATCTTGCGAAGGATTTCGGATACTGCATCTACCCAGAATCCATTCTGCCTTTCTTCAGCCTGCCTTCGATCAAGACGCTTGAGCTGCACAGAGTGGATGACGGCGGAAAGCCGATTAAGCCGATTTCATTGCTTACCGCACCGACACTGAAGAGATTAGTCTTGAAAAGATGCCAACTCACAGAAGACAACATTGCCACAATCATTCGAAATTCCCCAACTCTCGAAGTCTTGAGAGTCGATATCGCTATCGACGCCGACTGCGCGAAAGAATGGCTCAACATGGAAAACCTGCAAACTGCTCTGGCACCTCTAAAGGAATCACTCAAGGAACTATCACTGTCATTGACCTTGTGGTCGTCAACGGCCATCGACTGTGGCGGGCCAGGACCCTGGGGCATCCGCGGTTCGATTGGTTCGCTGGAAGATTTCACCAGCCTGGTTCACCTGAATATTTCCTTACCCGTTCTTCTTGGCTGGAAGACGCAAGGCACCGCTGATATCATCGATGTTTTGCCAGAAAGCCTTGAGGTGCTTACGATTACCAATGAGATGTCTTTCTGGTGGAAATATCAGTGGGATGATCTCAATCGTGAAAACGATGATGCCGAGGTGGCGAGGTGGGAGACTCTGGAATGGAAGATCATGGACTTTTTGGAGAGTCGGCCGCTCTCTTTGAAAGAGCTGAGACTAGAGATCGGTGAGGTTGCTGGTAAGGAGGAAAGGGCGAAAGAGTTGAAGGCCAGGTTGGTCGACACGGGCCGTCCCGTTGGGGTCAACGTCACTGTCGAGTTCGAAACATAGACCACCAGGTGCAAATTTGTCGACATGCAAGAAAGCCTCCCACGGACCGTTCTAAGCAGAGGCTTGTATAATGCCAGCCTCGTTTCGATTTACCTTCACATTCAGCTAACTCATCTGGGCTAGTGAATCATGGTGCTATATGCTAAGATGCCAGGCAAAAGGTTTTCTACTTAGGCGGATCACTGCCTATGTTAGTTATTTAATCAGTCTTTATTTTGAGGATTCCTCGCCTTCTTCTTTAATATCTTTAGTATTGCCACTGTTGTTGTTATCGCTATCATCGACATTGTCATCATCGATTACTATCGGGATTGTCAGCAGTATCCGCACGAATAGCCAAACTCTTGCAATGAGGGGCACTTCGACTTTGGGCCTAACACATGTCAGAACCGCAACCACTTGACGGAATATTTGCGGTAGCATAGCTGATTGGAGCATTAAATGTCGCAGCTCCTGCACGGTACCTTTCCCACAGGCACAAGCTTCGCAGACTCCAATCATTGACTCCAACGACCAATGCCTTTATCAAGTTAAATGATCCAGAATGTGTCATCTCATGCGCTCAGATAAGAAGATATAGCAACGAATGCGGCGGTGTTGACAACGCACATTGCAAGTGGGGATGCGAAGTCTCGCGTCTACGTTATATCATGTGTAGCGACTCGCCCTCATACAGCATCCTAGCACACTTGCTCACCACTTGTCATCCCGCCCAACCTGTATTGGCGACATTTCCTCAGAGGACGAAGCTACTATGTCCACCACAACCACTGGGATAGGCTCTGTGCAGTTATGCGCTTCATGCCAACTTTTTGAATGGCCGCAACTCCCAATTGCCGATTGGGTGAATTACTGGCCAGATCCACCCCACAAAACGTTTGGTCGACTTGAAGAATCAGCCGCTACAGGTTGTACACTTTGTCAGTTCTTCTGGTGTAGCATTATTAACAGCGAAAATGTTGCAAAAGAGAAAATCATGTTGCATTTCGACGCATCACTTTCAATGATGGTTGATACTTCCACACGTTCGCTTTTCATAAAATTGATAGCGAAAGGCACGTTAGTTGAGCTCTCTGCCTACATCTCCTTCGCCCGCTTGACAACCGACGGACGGGAAGCGTCGGAGATGTTGGAGGAACGGCAAGTATACCGTAAGTTCAGGAGGTTCCATTACGAGACTATACACTCATGTTTGTGTCTTATATGTAGGTTTCTCTCCGGGAACTATTCTTGGCGACTTGAGAGAACTGGTCAAAGGCCAAATCCTACCATGGATGAAGGATTGTTATGAGCGTCAAGAGAACCATAGTCACTGTGGACTTTCGGGTGACACCACGGTCTTCCCAAAACGACTGATTGATATCGGCGAAGCTGAGGATGATTCAATTCGGCTTATCGAAACGGACCACAATTCAGTCACCCATCCATATTTGATTCTTAGTTACTGCTGGGGTCATAGTCACGAGAGCACTAAAACAACCCGAGATAATCTGGAAAGCCGTTTATGCGGATTATCCACGAGAATGCTGCCTAAGACAATAAGGGATGCAATCCTGCTGACGAGAATGATGGGTTTTCGATACCTTTGGGTCGATGCAATGTGCATTGTCCAAGCCACAAAAGACGATCCTGGAGACTTCAAACTAGAAGCCATGAGGATGAGAGACTACTATGCCAACGCGCAATGTTGCATATCAGCCTCGTTGGCGCGCGATAGCTCGGAAGGCTTTCTCACCCAACGACCACTGGGTAGATTTCCTGTCCCACGCGTCGTCACTTTGAAACTCACATCCAGCACAATCTCAAAATCAGTCCTTTTGAAGGGCTGAGAATCGGAAGAGAATCTGAAGAATGTGCTCTGCACATCACCGCTGATGGAACGCGGATGGTACGTCCAGGAATTGATGCTTTCTCAACGTATAATACACTGGACTTTGAATGGTGTTTATCTCGAATGTCAAAGCTCCAAGTTTATTGAAGGCAGGCTTTAGAAATTGGAAGATCGAGGAGATGCATCCTGGTACACTCAGCCCCGAGATGCTCTAGCAATGCCAGACGACGAAGTCCTCGCCTATGTTTGGTATCAGCTTATCTCCACCTATTCCTCGAAGCAACTGACGTACGAAAGGGACCGCATTTACGCCATTCATGGAATTGCGAGCTTACTTGTCCAACGCTGTGGGGCTGAATATTTTCATGGCGTGTTCCGAAATAGCATTGCACAGGGACTTGCATGGTACCATGCGTGTAAAGATCTGATGGATCGCGACGAGCTGGACCTGAAGATGCGACCACCAAAGCATGTGCAGACCCAGTTTCCCACTTGGAGCTGGGCATCAAATTGCCCGGTCAATTTTCGTCGAATCGAAGATGCTGGGTTCGTCCGTGACGATCACCCACAGCGGCCACCACTGTTCCCTGTACACCGCGAAAATATGTCCTTGACGGAAGGCATGGATTCTAGACTTTACATCAGAGCTCCAGTGATTGTTGTCTTCCTACAAAGAGTAAACAATGAACTCATCGCCTCTACCAAGGACAGGCGGGGGAAGGGGATTAATGGTGAAGTGTTTGGTTATGTGGATGCTCAGCGCTCAAATCAACATGACACACTATACGAATCCCTTCTAGCGGGTTTAGATGAAGGTCTTAGCATACAATGGTTACCATTGGGCTTAGTTGCGGATGATGACGAATGGTACATTGGGCTACTATTGCAGAAAAGGGGGGAGATACTTTACCAACGATATGGGCTTATGCAAATTCTATGGCAGTCAGACGATATTGAGGACATTTTTGGTACATTAGAGGAAATCATAATCGAATAGTCAAGAGTTGAATGACTAAATGCGCGAAGGATTGAAATCGTCCATACATCGTTCCATGATGATTGTTATCACGGCTGATAACAACTATTATATGACAAGAACAATCAGAAATCTCAACAGGTCTTGCCTAGTTCTCAGCCTGTCGAAAGCAGATTCTTTTCCATTTCTGTGCCGTTAACAATATGAATTCGGGCTCTAGCTCTCAGCCATCTTCTTGAAGGCTTCATCCACAGTACTCCAAATTTGTGTACTATGAACCCGTTCAAAATGTCTCGCAACCTGTAGACCGTACTCAAATACCTCAACAAGAGCGTTGCCCTACATTTCTCAAGTCATCTACGGCCTAAGGCTGTGCTGTTTATCACAAACAATTGCCAAACCTCATTCAATGCAGAGTCTTTCATCCCAAGCCAACGTCGAACGGAACGTACCTAGGGCCTCACATCCAATAGAAGACCGAACCGTGGGAAGCGTGCTTGGTTCTTAATCAACTATGGAGCGGTGTAAAAGTCTCGTAGATTATATATCTGTCGTAAGTTTAGGGAGAAAAGAGGTCTTGGAGGTGCCGCTCAATGCCCGGGACCACTTCGTCAGAGACGATCTCGAGGCTGCAGCACGAGCGGTTCGACAGCAGGAACGCTCCACATAACCTCGCCTTACTCAATTGAGATATGAGATCACAGTAGATTAGAAAAAAAAAGTTGTGATAGCAGGAAGGAGATCCGCTTTGGCAGGAGTTCTGCTATTCGGGCGGATGGTGACTAGGTGGGACAGCAGCGACAGTGACGACAATGACGGCGATGAAGACGACAACGGCGGCGAAAACCGGAAATTCTAACGACTAAGCTTGGCTTTGAAATTTCAGTCTGGACTCACAGGGTGTTTGCGTATCAAAGAGGTCTTTTCAAGGTAGGGCCTTCAAGGTATTTGGCGCAACACTTTCATTGGTTTCGGAAATCTCATCACTCTGATCTCCGACACGCCTACGAGACACAACAAAATGAGACACAACCCGCCATCCATCCCTAGTAAGGGCAACGAACTCGTCGACTGTTTCCGAGACAATTTGCAAATCATGGACGGTCGCATCGATTATCTAGACGACGGCAAAGCTACCTTGGAGCAAAGACGCGAGGTGATGAGGAGCTTTCATCACACCATCCGCCACGACAAGAACCTCGAAAGAATGTTATCCTGGGCTCATAATAGAAAGACGGTCACATCTGCGAATTGCTGGGCGGTACTGTTGACCATGAATTGGGACGAACTCGTCGCACTTCAACGTTTTATGCGCACTGGGGCTGCGAAAGAGAAAGAGGACAGGCTCAGCGCTTTCCTGATGGCTGTCCGCAACGTGGGTGAAGTGATATGGTGGAGTGAGTCTATCGACATCACCGATCGCGCGCTCTTCGCATGACTGACATCTTGCAGTGAGCCAGACCCAAATGTCAACAAAAGAGCTAGATTTAGTGCGCAGCAATGCGCAGAGGGAGGCGGTATGTAGTTTCTATGATTCTGTCATTCTCGATCCCTATGCTAACCTGCTCAAAGGCCCTAAGCCGAGACGGTTTCCGATGTGTTCTTACCCACCAGAGTAGCTACGAGGATTGCCATGTGTTCCCATTCTCCTCACTTTCGCGACGCTCGGAAATCCAGGCCAACGTAGTCGAACCTCTCGGGGCCATTCTGGGCATAGATCTCAAGCACAAACTGATGGAAATCCTGAATCAGAAGGCTTCAGGAGGCGAAAAGCCTGCACCTGGTGATTTCGATCTACTGGACTCCCCTGCAAACATGATCACTCTGAGCAGCTCGCTTCGCAAGATGTGGAACAACAGGGTATTCGGCCTCGAGCCTGTTCGCCAGCGACATGAATATGTGACTATTCAAGAGCCCGTTGCTGAGGAGAAGCCTGGGACGGGGCCATCTGCTGTGAAGAGAGGTGCTGAGGCAGCTAAAGACGAACCGCCGCATAAAAAGGTCACTGCCAAAGGTGACAAGAGAGGCAAGGAGACCAAGTTTGCCAGCAAGAAGAAGCCCATGCATGGGATCGAACTTCGGTTTCATTGGCTCCAGAAAACCAAAATGGGAGGGTTTGACGACAGTCCTCCCACAATGGATGCAGACCCACGCCAGATGTGGAAGTATTGGGATCACGAGAACGAGCTCGACGGCGCAGTCCCATTGAAGAACGGCCACACCTTCACCATCTGGTCCGAGGATCCCCAGAAAGTCCCCAACTGGGAGCTTATCACTTTCCAATGGCTCGTGTCTAGACTGCACCGACTGTCTGGAGCTGCTAACATCAATCTTTACGCTCCTTGGGAGGAGCAAGAAAAAGACAAGGCCCTAGTTGCCAGATCCATCCAGGCGAGGCGGGAAGCAACAGAGATGGTCGCAGAGAGGCTGGGATTGGATCCTGACGAGCTTTGGTCGGATCCACGGGGTCCTTACTACTATATACCAGCCGACGACAACGAGAGGTTGTCTTATTGACAGCCGTGATGTTCAGGTACTGATAATGAACAAGATACTTACTGGTTACTTGCCGCCGAGCTGTGGTACCTCAGCGAAAGGCAACTTGCAGTCGCTTCAGTTCAAATGACAACAACGATGACGACAACGACGCGTATAATTGCGACAGCGAACATCTTAACATTGAGGATAACCCTCATACAATTTGGTCACCTTCTATACAGTACCCCCGCCCCCGGATAGCAAAGCTCCATTTTCAGCAAGCCTCGTGAAGGGCACTTGTCACCAACCGGCAGTCTACATACTGCAGTCCCTGCAGACGACTCACTTGCCACAACGTCTTGTGAGAGCCTGCAGCACTGCAACTTTCAATCAGGTAAGACAAGCTTGATACATGCGTTGAAAAATTATAGTGCGTTTGTTTCAGTCATTGTGCTGAGCTCAATCGAAGTGGTCGACACCCAGCAACTCTAGTCAAAAAAGGTCAAGAATGTTGCTGCGCTATCAATTGAAAACTTCTAATCATCGCCTTTATCGTTCTCTCACCCTGCGTGGTATGAGGAGACAAAAATCCGGGTCTCAAGGAGTTGGTTTCAGGCCTTGACAACCCCGCTCAGCAGTTTGACCGGCTCCCCGATTTTGCTCTCGGTGCAGAGGTAGCTTTGACTGTGGAGTGTAACTTTCCCAGCAAGTTTTAGTAACGTTCTAGGGGCAGCTCTTTTTAAGGTGTGCAATAAGCTCAGGAACTACAACCACCCACGGACCTTGGTGCGGAGATCTTGAAACGCATCCTTGAAACATCGAGGCCGCCGCACCAAGAACCTCCCGACTGCCTCTAACAGTTTCCCTCAAGTAACGTCAGTTTCTTTCTCATTCCATCTCTGTTCAATCACACTCCTGAGTACTCATCATGAAGCCGTTTCTGCTGCTCGCCTCTTGGGCATTCTGTGCAGTCGCGCAGAAACACCACCTCAAAAACCAAGTTCCAATCCCTGATCTCTGTGCGGCAAGCCCGCTGTTCCCCGACTATTCACTGGCATGTGGCAAGGGCTCGATCTGGTCGGCGCAAGCACCTTCCCTCGTCGGAATCGCCAACAACCGGACGACTAAGCAGCCCAAGAAGGACATCTGGCGTTCGGACGAAGGGTGGCATGGTCCTCACTCTTGCGCGGGTGCTTACTGCGCGTATTCGCGACCGTCTTTTGCGAATGGCCGCGGAATCGTACTCGTGAGTACGGCGTACAATGCCGAAGAGGCGTCGCATATATCGGCCTTCACGAAGCCAGCGCGAGATGAGGAACAGGGTGACAGTAACCTTTTTCGCATCGTCGAGATGCCGGGGAAAGGACTGGGAGTCATCGCAAATCAGCACATCAAGAGAGGACAACGCATCATGGCTCATCCTCCAGCTGTTGTCATTCATCGGCGGTTCATTGATGACGTTGATCTGGAGAACCAGTACAGACTTCTTGATGTCGCCATCAGCCACCTACCCGAAGACACCCGCAAGATCTTCATGGAACAGATGGGGCAATCTGGTGGCCACAAGGTTCATGATATCATCCATACCAACTCGTTTGAACTGAGGCTTGGCATCAGGGATGGTCATCACTTCGGGAATTACCCCGAGGTTTCTCGATATAATCATGACTGTAGACCAAAGTGAGTGTCACCCGTCGGTTGCCCGGTGTACTACATGTTGTCTAACCAAGTCAGCGTCGCCTTCTACATCGACTCGGATCTCCGGCACTACACCCATGCCGTCAGAGACATCAAGCCCGGCGAAGAGCTCACAATCTCTTACGTGGACTCACTCAGCTCACGTCAAGTTCGCCAGGACCGCGCGAAGCGCAACTGGGGTTTTGGCTGCACTTGCAACCACTGCAGCCTCCCACCGCCTTTGATCCGCGATTCAGACAACCGTCTGTACCGGATGTGGCAGATTGAGCAGGACCTTAGCAATTGGAACTTTCCCAACTTCGAGGAGGACATGATCGAGTTGCTAATCACCCTCTACGAGCAAGAGCGTCTGGACGAGTCCCACGGCTACGAAGCTTACAGACTCGCTGGATTGAATTATAACTCAATTAAGAACAAGGAGAAGGCTGCAGAGTATGCTAAGAAGGCCGTTGAGCAGTTGCTGCTGGAGAAAGGACCAGAGGCGAAAGAGCTTGCCGATATGAGAGCGCTGGCACACAGGCCCGACCAACACTGGAGTTGGGGAAAGAGAAAATAGGCGGGTAAAAATCTTGTATTAGCGACTGATAGTTGAATATGAAGCTGCAGCCAATGAGTTGGTCTGATTTGCCAATCTCTTGTTAAGAACCAACAACCAACCAAGCGCCAAATCCCAGACTACATGCGTATGCACGTCATTGAAAGGAAGAAACATGGAAAATGTTTGGTCACACATTTGCCAAACCCCTTTGCCGCTCTGACGCTAGTACCCACATGTTGCTATGTGCGAAAATGCCGGCATAGTTAGACTCCCTCCAAGGTGTGTCCGGCTTCGCAAGACACCAGTCGAAATTCCGGATCAACTACAGAAGCGTTAGCTAGCAGCCCAATTGTTTGGTGGAAAATCCTCCTCTCTTACCTCGAAGACAGTCTTGCCAATCTCCATCATCGCAATTGGCCTACCGAGACACTGGTACTTGCCGTATCCAAACACAAGCTCATGGACCTTGTTCATGGTCGCAATTTTGCTTTCGTTCGTCTCCAACAACCAACGCTCCGGCCGAAACTCTTCAGCATCCTCCCCGAAGATGTCCTTGCTAAGATGCAGAGGCCAGACCGCATAGTTTACATTCGTTCCACCGGGGAGAAATACGGCTCTTCCGTCAATTATGACGGTGTCGCCCTCATCAGGCACCCTCTTCGGTACCGAATCAGTGACAGGGGGATGGACGCGCATGCCTTCCTTGATGACAGCCTGCAGATATTCTAGCTTCCTGGCACTGGCGTCCGAGATGATACCTGAAGTCTCATGCACTTGCTTGCCCGCATGGAATGCGTCGATTTCAGCTTGAAGCTTGGCATAGACGCGAGGATGGGTAAGGAGGTACAACATCACCACTCTCAGCGACGCTGCAGTTGTGTCTGAACCAGCAATCATCTGCAGCGTCGCCTCGGAAACAATGTCGTCCTCATCCATTCCATGCCTGATGAACGAAGCGATCATGTCAGACTTCTTCTCCGTATCGCGGGAGAGGCGTTCTTTGATAATTGCTCTGCCGTTGGCAGTCATTCTGCCATACCCCGAGGGGTCGGTCTCCTTGATACCAATGTAACGCGCGACAAAGGGGTTCTGCAAGATTTTATACAGGCCCAGGGCGATGATGGCAGTGACTGCTGTCAAGCCTTCCTCAGCTGACCTGGCAATGTCGTAGGCATCCGAATCTGAGCTCAAGTCACCAAAGGGAGTGCCGAAGCTAATGTGGCTGATTACGTCGAGCGTCAGATATTGAATCTTTTGAGAAAGGTCCAAAGGTCTTGCTGAAGCTTCTGTTGAGAGGTACTTTGACCGGATGAGGTCGAGTAGTTCAGAGACATGGGTGTCGACTGAATCTTCCAGTGCAAGATTCTCCTTTCCAGAGTACTGATAATCTTGTCAATAGAGTAAAGTGATGTTTGCTTTTTCCTGCTTACCCCAGCACCTAGTTTTGCCCTCAGCTGCTTATGTTTCTCTTCATCCATTTCGCTAAAGACATGATCCTTGTCGGGCCGTACGCGACAAGCTCGATAGAACCACTCAGTCCGGGTGTATGGTGACCGTACGGCGCTCATGTGCAGCAAAAGTTCCGGCGACGATGTGACCAGGTCATTAGGTCCGATGCGTGCGATAGATCCTGGGAAACGTTGGCTTCGCATCAAAGAACATCTGGCTGCGTGTTTGACGTACCGTACTTCTTGCACACCTCATGGTACTTCAAATGGGACTTGAAGCTCAGAATAGCAAAAACATGCCAAATTTCAGACCATCCCGAGATAAAAGGGCCGTTGAAAGCTTTGAGCCGGTTGTATGCTTGAATCTTCTTGCCAACGTACACCGCTAGCAAAACACCCAAGACTGCCCACCGAAGGTCGTACAAGTGAGAAATGACAGTCATGACTGCAGAATGAGACACATGCAAGCATGCGAAAGACAGAAGCACAACTGCGACCTGGGACCATGGACTCGGGACACCTCTTCATACTTATCAAACCCTCGTCTGTACATGCCCGTTCACATCCTTTTCCTGGCTTCCATGAGGGGCTCACCCCCGGATGGCGTTCTCATCACACACAACGTGGCTTTCCCGCTTGCCCAGTCGGGATCCATCACGCTACCATCGCCCACTCTAGCCGACGCCCTAACGCCCGTTGATACCGCTCAGCACCAGCCTGTCAAGAAATGCCACAAATTGTGACGTGACGATACCGACTGGTCGATGGCTAATATGCTGGTATTGCCGAATGCAGCCAAGCGGACGACGGGGGGTCAGCAGCAAGGCAAGCCCCAGCCAAGCCGGCCAGCACACTGCGACTCCGACAGACGGAATGTCGCATTCCCAATTTTCGAGGTGCCTTAGTCGGGTCGGTACGACGTGCATGGCATTGCAGCGCGCCCAATAGCGCCGCTGGGTTTCAATTAGTGCGGATGGGAACCGCACCGCGACCGCGAACATCCATTGTCGTTAAGGATGGGCTTACGGGGAGCTGGGAGGAGGGGGGGAGGGCTAATGCACCGAATCGGGGTCATCACAGGTATTGCCGCTTCACCGGGAATGGAGCCAAGGTGGGGGGAGGAGGAGGGGATTTTCGTGTCCAAGTCATGAAATCCTGCTGCAGGCGTATGAGGAGGGGGTTCGAGACTCGTCGTAGCTAGTCTTGGCGAGCTGTCGTGATGCTCTCTCCTCGTAGCCTCGTTCCCAGTGAAACCGGTCTAGATGACAATCTCCGAATGCGAGGTGTTCTGCTGGATTTTTACAATGGGAGGAGAAGCCCGTTTGAGTATGTGTCTCTCAATCCTTCACCGTAGATCATCAGAAATTCTGCCCGAATGCCAGAGCGAAGGCTGTTTCACTCATTCTCCTATCGCCGACTCACCGGATGCACGCACAGTCAGGGGTCAAACTCTAGCTTTGCATAAGCTTAAGACATCACCGACTAGTCGGAGCCAGGTTGTGCAGCAAATCACTGATTCCAGAAAGTCCTTCTGACGTGTGATGCATTAGGTTCATTCTATTTTTCAAATTGTAATCTTGTAATCATCTGTCATAACATCCTGTACCCTGTCATACACGACTGTGGTGCCTTGAAACGCCAACGACTCCAAATTTCCATCAAGTGAATTATTTACTCCTGGGCGGAGTTGAGAACATTGGCACCAGCCTTCTTCTTCCTGCGGCGATCCCTGCGGCCAGCGGGGGGAGTGACTTGAGGAGGAGGGCTGTTGGGGGCCGGGACAACGGCGACGGGCACAGCCGGGGCCGGGGCCGGAGCCGGAACGGCGGCTGGGGGTGCCGGTGCCGGAGCAGCGGCGGGAGGAGGAGAAGCAGGAGCGCCAGCAGCAGGCTCAGGCTGAGTAGGGTTCGCAGCCTCAGGCCAGCCAGCAGCAGGTTGCTCGGCGGATGGCTGGGCATTAGGATCGGCGGGCACAGCAGCAGCAGGTGGTGCAGCAGGTGCAGCAGCTGGGGGAGCAGTAGCAGGCGGGGCAGGTGCTGCAGCAGGAGGAGCAGGAGCAGCAGGCGCCGGAGCAGCAGCCGGGGGTGCACCAGCAGCTGGGGCCGCGGGAACAACAATGCCTGGCGCAGGGACAGGAGCGGGAGCCGGGGCAGCAGCTGGGATGACAGTGACTGGAACTGCCTGGACAGCGGGCTGGGAGTAGGCGGCGATACCCTGATCGAGGACGTTCTCAAGCTGAGCTCTGTCCTCCTCGGCGATTCTCTGTCCAACTCTAGGGACCTTCTCTTCAAGCGCGGCAGTGAGAGCCATGGTGGAAATCTTCTGCCTTTGGAGAGAATCCAAGGCAACACCGCTCACACCCAGGTTGTCAAGAACAGGCTTCCTTGAGACGAGATCAGTGACCGTGGTGGTCGTCTGATCGAGGAGACCATCGGTGATGCGGCGAAGCCTGGCAGCTCTGATGGCCCCAAGACTTCCGGATTGCTGGATCTGAAGAGTGGCCTGGTTGGTGGTGGCCTCAGCCTGCTGAGAGAAGACGAGGAGGTTGTTGGCAGTGACCGGACCGCCATCAAGAGCAAGGACGGCGGCGTCAACCTGGGCAAGTGACTGAGAGACCGGAGCAAGAGCAGCCTCGATGTCGTCGAGGTTGTCGCGAGCCTTGATAGAGTTAACCGGCGCAGTGGCGATGATCGCCGACTGGCTGAGAAGGGCAATGACCAGAGGAAGGGTAAACATTGTGAAGAAGGTTGGATGGCAGACGAAGGGTCTTGAGAGTTTGTGGAGATATAGCGTAGCTTTGGAGGCAACCAAGCTTCTTGACTTTGTTTTCCTTGTCTGATGCTCCAAAAAAAAAAGGTTCTGTCGTCGGGAGATCGAATGGGTTTATAACCTTCGTTCGGGCTGTCTGTGATGATGAGGAGCTTGGATCATGATTAGGACCATGATAGAGTAGATGCAATGTCGTTAGCTCCTGTCAGACTCGGCAGACGCAGACCGTGAGACACTTCCGTGAACTGAATCTGGTGAGGACCCATGGTCTACCGCTGGTGATCGATGTAAACTGCAGTCGACTCTGGCCTGGACCTTCGCAACTCTGCGTCCCCGACGCTGTTGTCGACTGTCGGGTGGGCTGTCAGAGTCCGTGTTTGACGTCCGTGTCTCTCGGCCGGGAGGTACTCGAAGGTGTCTTTACCCACTCTTGACAGCGGAGCAGTACAAAAGTACTCAACGGCTGTCCGCCGGCTTCCGAAAAGGGAACAGACTTCTGTATCCGGGGGAAGATCTTGATCTGTGCGAGCAGCTCCCCGCAGGAAGGGTAGGCAAGCTGCCGATGCATCAGGGATGCGGCCCTAGCAAACCTCGTGCGGTGAGGGCTGCAGTCAGGCATGAAACTGAATCCTGTCTCTCCTAGAGGCAGACAACAGGGTCGGCAGCAGGCGAGAGGTCGGGGAGTTCCCAAGAGGCCATCCAAGGGCAAGCTGTCATACGCCAAATCATGGGATGAACGTCAAGCTTAGTCCAATGAGGGACTAGACTGTGCGTCCGGGGACGCAAGATGGAAGCACGAGCGCGTTTCGACGGTGCAAAGTGATTGTGAGGGGATTCTGAGTGATATGGTCTCAGTGTATGCAGTTAAGAGCTCGGGCACAGCTGCGCCTCCCAAAGCACCAGCAAGCGGCGACAGTAGTTGATATGCTCGTCAACCCTAATTCGCGGACAGCTGCAGTGCGTCGATGCCAGTCCGATGTTTTGGTGCTCGCGGCACGTCCCCGCAGACTGCCATCAACGGAGCCCTATTGGATATCAGCCTCATGGAAACAGGTTGTGATAAGGTGTCCGGCTGCGCAGCCCGAGAGGTTCATAGCTTGTTGCCATCGCCAAGGACATAGCTCCCCGACCCTTGTGATCATAGCTTTGTCAGGTTGACAGCATGTAAGTCAGCCAGGGCCATCTCAGAAACATCGGATCGTTGCAGTTGCCTTTACAGACAAGATACGGAAGATCTGGCCGGCCTCATCCACGATGAACTCTGGTCAAGCGACATGGCGATAGTTCTTCCCATGTTGATGATGGATGCAACAAGCCTTTTGACGTTGCCGAACCATAACCTTGAGGTTATTTGCAGCATCCATCTATAAGCGTGATGTTTCCCTTTCGCCTCCTGCATGAATTACAAATGGCTGGATCTGCAGAAACGCTGCCAAAATGGCATTCGGTATGCACCTGCACGAAAGACGCAAGAGGACCAGCGTGCAGAGCTCACTGCATAGCGCCATCGATACTGAGCTTCCTAAATGGGCACCGAGCAGCCCATCAGCGACATCTCACGCGGGCACCTGGAGGACGGTGATGAGTCAGACCGAATGGCTTCCGTCGCCCGTGGAATCCATGGATCGGGGACCCACCGGTGTCACCAGGCCGGCGTCCCCGCTTCTCTAGGCAGCGTACTGCTATGACCGAACAAGTCAGTACTTGAAGGCTCCGTATCCGCGACTGGAATCGAAACCGAGATTTCGACCCGAACACGATTTGGGACAAAGCAGACGTTGGAGAAGTTCGCCGTTGCAAGCATGCCAATCGACGTCCAGCCCATCGTTGCAGCCGATCTCCGGCGCTGCGCCGAAATCGAGCACGACGCGTTCGCAGAAAGCCCATCCTATCCTGTGCTGTTTCCCGGGCCCTTGCCAGACGATCCCCTGGCGCTCCGAGTCGAGGGCCTGGAGAAGGAGCTTCGGGAGGATCCGACCGTGCGCTTCCTCAAGGCTGTGGACACAGAGCTTCAAGGCGACGAGGCGATTGTGGCATGGGCCAAGTTCAACAGTTATCCGGAGGGGCTGCCGGTGCCCAAGCCACGTGTACCACCGCCAGGATCCAACGCTGAGGCGTGCACAGCATTGTTTGTTGGCATAGACAAGATGCGGGAGCGTTTGATGACAGGCAAGCCGTGTGTCTGTAAGTGGCCATTACTCCACCCGTCAGACTGGCCGTCAGACTGGCGCAATAACGACTGACAACTAATGCGGGACGAAGACTTGCATATCCTGGTGACAGATCCGAAGCACCAGAGACGGGGTGCTGGGCTGCAGTTGATGACCCCGCTGATGCAGGAAGCAGTCAGGCTGGGCGTGCCCGCGTACCTGGAGTCCTCTGTGCCTGGGCATCGCCTCTACCAAAAGGCCGGGTTCCGTGATATCGACGAGCACCGGGTGGACTTTAGCAAGTTTGGGCAAGAAACGCCTCATCTAAACTGGGCGATGATCTGGGAGCTGCCGAACCGGAGGTGCCCATGAGGTCTCAAGAAGGCCATGATCTCATCGGGGAGCCTCAATTCGCCTGGGGCGTGTCTCGTAGGGCGCGTCGTATCACGGCGATCTCGCAGATGGCCGAAGAGGGGTTTATCGCCAATGACCTCATGGACCGGCGATAGATGTGAGCTGCTTTGAACGGTCGAACGTTGGATTTGAACGGGAGGAAACACATCCGTAGTTGATCTCAAGGAAGAGAAAGACTTGTCAGTCCAATCGCTCCTCCCCGATGTGCAGGGACCTTCGTACTGTGCGCGACGCCTTGCATTCCACACTGCTACTTTACATGCGTTTCATAGAGGTCGGACAGTGCGAAAGATTCTGCAGATAAGCAGTGTCCAAGTGTCCGGCCAAGTCGGGAGCCCGGCGCGTTCAGTGGCCAATGCGTAAGGCGCGCTGCTGGATGTGCACTGTGACCCTTGCCCGGCAGCTCTCCGCAATGAGGTGGGCGGCGGCGGCAGTGGCCTGCACTTGTGACTTCAGTGATCGCGCTGCTGGAGTCGGCAGGTCATGGCCCCACCTTTGTCACTGAATTGATGATGAAATCGAACTCAGCGGGCTGCAGCAAGTGGCCCGGACGTTCTTGCTAAACTCCGACGCAGCAGCACCGACCTCACCAAATCGCCCATCTCGACATTCTCCATGGGCTGCAACTTTGGGATAGAGCTCCCACCTCACAAAGCTCACAGACCGCCGCAATGTCTTACGTAGCACCCATTCATCGGCCCAGCAGCATACGCCATGCATTGAGACTGCGGCTGACAGAAGACGAGGAAAGCTTGGTGGTATCGTAAGTCTGCCCTCTGCCTCTGCCTTTGCCTGTGCCTCTCTCTCTGCGGGACAGTCTCGAGATAGCTATCGCGATAGTCGTGTTTCTGCCCTTCGCATGCTAACCTCCTCCAAGGAGATCCAACAGGCTGGAAGTATGGCGCGTCACGCCCACCGACATGTTCATGCTCGGCTCCGTCTCCATTTACGGGACAGTCCTCCTCCTCCAACGCCTCACTCCGAAAGATTCCAAGACCGACCTGTTGTTCGTCGGCACCGACCGATTCCAATACTTCACGGCAAGATGGGACTCCGATCTTCAGAGACTCGTCACTGAGCAGGTCATTGAGGACAGTGGAGAACCGCACATGCGCGAGGCCCAGAGTCAGGACAAGTGCTTGGTCGACCCCTCTGGCAGGTTCATGGCCATGCACCTATGGGAGGGTGTCATGAACGTCATGCGACTAGGAGCTCGGGCTCCAAATGCTTCCCGTCTAGACCCTCTATGGGAGCAAGTCCGTTTGTCGGAACTCTCCATGAAGGCCAGCACCTTCGTGCCCACTGAGACCGGCCACCCCACCATTGCCTTCTTGTACCAGAGTAAGATCGACAAGGAGGATGCGAGGTTGGCAATCTATCGCCTCATGAGTGATGACAGAAATACCAAGACTTCAAACTTCGATGCCGAAAAGGACAGAGAGCTCGACATGGAGATCCTGGACCCTTATGCGAGAATCCTTATTCCCGTCAGTGTCGAGGAGGACCAGGTCAAGCGCTACCACAAGAGGGACACATCAGCGGCAAAGGCGCAGCTTGGCGGTCTAATTGTTGTCGGAGAGACTCTGCTTGTCTATGTCGACACTCTCACGAAAACAAAGGTGTCTGCTGGCATAGACAACCCGACTATTTTCGTTGCCTACGCCGAGTACGATGTCAGGAACTATTTTCTTTCCGACGACTATGGCAACTTACAACTTCTCACCATTGACACCGACGGCGTCGTGGTCACGGGGCTGAGGGTCACGCATCTCGGTCTTACATCTCGGGCATCTTGCCTGGTCTACATGGGGGACGGCATGCTCTTCTTGGGGTCCCACTACGGCGATTCGCAATTGCTCAAAGTCGACGTCACCGCTGGCTCCGAAACAACACAAATTGTCCAAACAATACCCAATATTGCACCTATCCTTGACTTCGCCATAATGGACCTGGGTAATGCTGGTGACAGCCAGGTCGGCAATGCTTTTTCGTCAGGCCAAGCCCGTATCGTTGCGGGCTGTGGTGTTCATCAGAACGGCAGTTTGCGGAGCATCAGGAGCAGTGTCGGTCTTGAGGATATTGGCGTTCTAGAGGATTTGAGTGACGTTCGTGGACTTTTCTCTCTTCGGTCTAACGGCTCGGACAAAGATGATACCCTGGTCGTCTCTTTCATCACCGACACAAGAGTCTTCAGGTTCGATGCAGAGGAGGGCATCGAGGAGGTCTTTCAATTCCAAGGTCTTGAACTAGACAAACCTACATTAATCGCGTCGACCCTGCCGAACGGTCAATTGCTTCAAGTCACAGCTAACAGCGCTGCGCTACTTGATCCTGAAGGTGGCATCACGCTGAGCACGTGGTCAGCGCCAGAAGGCAAAGTCATTGTCAATGCATCATCCAATGCCAAATGGGTTCTGCTCTCCATCGATGGAACCACACTGGTCTCATTGAGCCTCTTGGAGAATCTTGCAGCTCGGGAGCAAGTGCTGGGAAGTGGAGTAGGCGGAGAAGGCGACCAGATCTCGTGTATTCATGCCGCAACGGACATGGATAATATCGGTGTCGTGGGTTTCTGGGCCACAGGCTCCATATCCATCATTGACCTGCAAACGCTTGATGCTCTGCACGGTGAAACCATCAAGCAGACCGACGACAGCGTTTCAGTACCCCGGAACATTGCTCTAGTACAGCTGCATCCGCCACATCTGTTGGGCCCTACTCTCTTCGTCTCGTTGGAAGACGGGCAGGTGGTGTCCTTCGATGTTTCGAAAGACAACTACTCGTTGTCTGGCAGAAAAAGTGTCATTCTTGGCAGCAAACAAGCAGGCCTTCATATCCTTCCGCGGCCTGACAGCGATGGTATTAGCAACGTCTTCGCTACCACCGAGCACTCAAGCCTCATCTACAGCTCAGAGGGGCGCATAATTTACTCAGCGGCAACGGCGGAGGACGTCACCTACATCGCGCCGTTCGACTCGGAGGCGTTTCCTGATGCTATTGTTCTCGCCACTGATAAGAATGTTCGCATTGCGCATATTGATGTCGAAAGGCGAACACACGTAAATCCACTTCCCCTGCGCCAGACGGTACGCAGAGTAGCCTACTCGCCGGCGTTGAAGGCTTTCGGTATCGGCACCATTCGGAGAGAACTGTTCAACAACGAGGAGATGGTCACAAGTTCCTTCCAATTGGTTGACGAGATCGTCCTCGGCGTGGTCGGAAAGCCCTTCCATCTTGATGGCGCCGCTACAACGGAATTGGTTGAAAGCGTTATCAGAGCCAAGCTTCCGGACAGCTCTGGCCAACCTGCGGAGAGATTTATCGTGGGCACTAGCTATCTCGCCGATCCAGAGATGGATGAAAATAGTGAGGTTAAAGGACGTATCTTAGTCCTCGGGGTCGACTCTGATAAGAACCCGTACCAAATCGTTAGCCATGAGCTGAAGGGTGCATGCCGAAGTCTCGCTGTGATGGGCGACAAGCTTGTTGCTGGCCTCAGCAAAACCGTGGTCGTGTACGATTACGCCGAGGAGTCCTCAACATCAGGATCGCTCCTCAAACTGGCTACTTTCCGACCATCCACGTTTCCTGTGGATCTCGATGTCAACGGCAACATGATTGGCGTCGCCGATTTGATGCAGTCGATGACACTTATCGAGTTTATTCCGGCTCAGGACGGTAACAAAGCACGACTCGTCGAGCGGGCCCGCCATTTCCAGTACATCTGGGCTACCGCGGTTTGCCACTTAGAGCAAGACTTGTGGATTGAGGCAGATGCACAGGGCAACCTCATGGTGTTGCGCAGAAACCCCAATGCACCAACAGAACACGACAAGAAGCAGATGGAAGTCATCAGCGAATTCCACCTCGGCGAGCAGATCAACAAGATTCGGCCACTTGACGTCGTCTCTGGCGAGAACGACCCGATTGAACCGAAGGCCTTTCTCGCAACGGTAAGCATCTGCGATCAGATTCCGACATAGCTATAGCTGCTAACGTCACCTTAGGTTGAGGGATCAATATACGTCTTTGCAGACATCAAGGCCGAATACCAGAGTCTGCTACTGCAATTCCAGGAAAGGCTTGCGGGGGTGATTAAGACCCTCGGCCAAGCAGATGAGCCTGGAGCTGGACTTTCATTCATGTCGTGGCGAGGTTTCCGGAATGCCAAGCGGTCCGCGGATGGACCTTTCCGCTTCGTCGACGGCGAGCTGATTGAGCGATTCCTGGACCTGGACGCGGGGAGACAAGAAGCTGTAGTCCAGGGGCTGGGTCCGACAGTTGAGCGCATGAGAGACTTGGTAGAGGAGCTGAAGCGTATGCACTAATGTGTAGTATGCATATGTACAATAGTAGATGCAGGATATCGGGACGACGTCAAGGACTCAGGCCGTCACACCAGGTGACGCTGAATAAGATGAAATACAGACATTTTGAATCCAACAGACGACCAAACCGTATGACAGAAGCAGCGATCTCAATCGGCATCCAATCGTTGTCCCATTGGAGACGGGTGAAGGGAGCATTCACGGTCAAAATTTGCCCAACTTGGCAATCGGTTAATGGGGGCATTGCACCTATCCAGCATAATTCGATCACCACTCGTGCCACCCGGAAAGGGTCGGGACTCTGGTGCCCCCACCAGCCAATCATCAAGCACCAATTTCACAACGTTCTGCCTCAGGCCGCCAGCCCAGAAAGCTTTCGGCAATCCTCAAACCACAGCATCACGAAAAAAGACGCTCACTTGCCCAAACGTCATCCCTCTCCAATTGCATCTCGCAACAACCACCAACCCTCTCCCCTCCACCCTCCCGAATCTCTCGAGATGGCGCCCCTCGCACACGCTTCCCGCACCTGCCTGCGGCAACTGGCGCGAAGCAGCCCCGCCGCGACGGCTGCGCGCGCTCTCAGCACCTCGGCCGCCCGGAACGACGCCACTGCCACGAGCTACTCGAGCCCCTTCAAGGGCGCCCAGAAGGGCAGCCAGATTCCCGACTTCAGCAAGTACATGAGCAAGGGCTCTGCTCAGGGCAACCACCTCATCTCATACTTCATGGTCGGCACCATGGGCGCCATCACCGCCGCCGGCGCGAAGTCCACCGTCCAGGGTACGACGAGCCTCTTCCCCCAACCAACGAGCCACCGGATAAACGAATCGATGAACGAGACGAGGGAACGAGTGGGGGAAATACTATTGGACGAGCATTGGCTGACGGGTGGTTTCAATTGCAGAGTTCCTCGTCAACATGTCCGCCTCCGCCGACGTTTTGGCCATGGCCAAGGTCGAGGTTGACCTGAACGCCATTCCCGAGGGCAAGAACGTGAGTGGCCTGGTGCTAGGTTCTGCAGTAGGGCCAGTGGGAACTGTGACTGACAATCTGGGCCGCAGGTTATCATCAAGTGGAGAGGCAAGCCCGTCTTCATCCGCCACCGCACCCAGGCCGAGATCGACGAGGCCAACAAGGTCTCCGTTGCCTCTCTCCGTGACCCCCAGGCCGACGACGACCGTGTCAAGCAACCCGAGTGGCTTATTATGCTTGGTACGTGATCCCTGATCTGAATGGATTTTCGCACTTCCTCGGCTTTCGGATATCCGGGCCATCGAGGCCCGCTGGGATGGGATATCTGGGCCCTCGTGACCCCAGCTAGGACGTGAATCTGTCAAGAAGAGCCGCAAACTAACGTTTCTACCCCACAGGTGTCTGCACGCACTTGGGTTGTGTGCCCATCGGCGAGGCTGGTGACTACGGCGGTTGGTTCTGCCCCTGCCACGGTTCTCACTACGATATCTCCGGCCGTATCAGGAAAGGACCCGCCCCCCTCAACCTCGAGATCCCCGAGTACGAGTTCCCCGAGGAAGGCAAGCTGGTCATCGGTTAAGCACCACCTTTGTACGAGTATAAAACGGATGATGAGAGGGAGAGGAGAGAGAGCCACGCCGCAGCCCGCAGGTCCCCCCTTCGTGGGGGATGCGGTGCGGATGGCAGCAACAACAACCAACTAGAGAACACTTTTTTCTTTTTTTGCATCGGAGACGACCAATGGTGCTTGGGGTTTGGGTTCCAAGAGAGTCAAAGAGAGAGGTCTTTTCTTTTTTCTTAGACGTGTCCCCGGGCAATGATGCCAATGTACAAAAGTCACAGAGCGTCCAGGAACAATGAGTAGCCTCGCAACTTCATAATAGCCATGCCGGGTCAGGTTTGTGATGTGCCGTGTGGGATGTGATGGGCTGACTGACGGTGGACGGACGGGACAACTGGGTGCATGATGGAAAAGATGACAGGCTCGGGAGTCAAGACGATCGACAGCAGCAATCGGATGAGGAAGCTCAAACCCATCCGGAGGGTTCGGTACCACGGAACGATCGCTGACAGCTTCGGCCCAGTCGCCGAGACTTGCACACTGGTTCAGTCTCGCTGAGTAGAGTTGGAGGAAAAGATGGTATTGACAGCCGGCTGCGGAGTCGATCAGACTGAGCCGTCCATATGTGACAGCTCTGCCTGTATGCACCCAGAGTTGGGGAAGTGGCTGAATGGCATGCCGTGGCGCATAATTTGGCTCGGCAGTGAGGGCTTCCTTTGCTCGCTGGCAAGAGATCGCCGACTCCGGGACCCGGCAGGTGACGCGTTGGTGTTTGGGACGGAGATCTCTGGGAATGGGGTCGAGAGAGGGTGGGACGACGACTCGCAGGCGGTGGCACCACGCAGTGTGTTGCCGCCTGGGTTGCTCACGTAAGGGTGGCCGTAACCTTGGACAGATGTCGAGGTCTGGGTCTGGAGGAGGAGGAGGAGGAGCCAAACGACTTGTTTTGAGGAGGTCTGGGCGTTGCAGGTGTTGTTGGGCCCCGGGGCGGTAAAGAGGGTCTCGATGTTTTGGGAGCGCGGCTGCGAAAATAGAGTCCCTGCTCGGTACCGTGTTTGGGTTGCGGGGCGCAGGATGTCTATCGTGGATAGAGTCTCTTTACCTTGGCAAATATTTTCCGCTGTCGGTCTCGTTTGGATCCTGTTTTTGCGGTTAAGATTCTATCTCCCCAGATGTGTGTATGGACGATGTTCAGTGTTCATCTTGTGAGATCATCTGAAGTGCAGAACCCGGAAGCCATCATCATCGGCATGAGAGGGGATCGGCGCTTTTCAGATGCATTTGATGAGATGACACTCTGGGCATTGACACATAAACCCTTCCACATAACTTATTACGCAACCTATTACTGAGATCTCATGCTTTGCCAAGCTGAGATGCCAAGACGACGACAACTGTCGCGCTGGTGGTGGACAATGCAGAAGTGGAAGTGCGTGTTGTGTGCCAGCGTGCCATTGTTGCTGTTGCTGCTGACGAGGATGCGCTTCCCCCAACACCCCTGTTGACTCCACATGGCCGCACGGATGGAAGCGAGCCAATGACGGGTCTCTGAGAGGCGGCTCGGAGTGGATGAGACGTCCTCCCGCGACAGCTGCCGTCTGATTTCCGAGTTCCTCAAACTCTGTTCGACTTCAGTTCCTCTCCGCCAAGAACAGGGGGCGGAGGGACCACATCTTGATTGTTGATCGGGTGAGGCTCCTTTTGTGTCTTCAAGGTGAAGATGACGACCTTGGACTTCACTAGCTGACGAATTTGACGTTAGACTCATCTAGTGATGAGGAAGTTCCTGACAGGGTGCCCACCAAAGGAGTGTCTGCCTAAGATGAACCGAGTTGTCGCTCGAGCGCAGTTTGGACGCCATATTGTACGAGTGTACGAGGCGAGAGATATGTCCCTGGTGGTTTCCTCGGAATTTCCGCCCATCCAGTCGGCCAGCGACCGAAACAGGTGGTTTTTCTGCCAGGTCCCAGCAGGCGCCCTCCTCCTATCGCCCGCTCTAGCGGACCGGACGAACTCTTGGCTCGCACATGGCCATGTCCTGCATCACCCCTACCGAGTGGATGAGCCGCATCGGAGACTGCCCAGCCGACAGCTATACCCACCAACAACTCCGGGCCCCAACCGCCAAGCCGCATCACCATCGCGGAGCGACAGGCGAGGACCCAAGATCGACAGAGTCGCTTTCCCAAGCGAGTTGCTCAGGGGCCGCTGTTCGCGGTGCGCCGGGTTGGGATGATGAGACGAACAAACGGCGATGCGGGCGGGCGTCTCTGCTTGCTGCTGATGGAGACCACTGTCCCGCGTCGTCATGTCCGTATATAAGTCCCCATCTTCTGTTCAGCCGTTGACAGAAGGAAGTTTTGTTTCCTCATCACGCATACTCTCTCTTCTCTTTCGTTCAGTTCTGGGAACTTTGTTTGTATTCTTTACTCTTCCATTCTTTACATTCTTGTCCTTTTCTCCGAGATCACTAGGCCGGCCCTTCTTTTACCTTGTACTTTACCACATTTCTTTTTCCCGAACGAACAGAAGATGAAGTTCCAAAACTCCATCGCCCTCTCGGCCCTCCTCGGCCTCGCCGCCGCCGAGGTGCCCCAGGAGCACTCCCACGAAAAGTACCTCCGCGCCGTCAACGCGCTCCTGAAGCAGGACAACCCCCTGAACATCCAGGACGCCGTCTTCGGCCTCCTGGGCAACGCCGCCGCGGAGGCCGGCGCCGGCGACGTCACCAACCTCGACTGTCTGCACCAGGCCACCGCCGACTCGGCCTTCACCGCCGCCAAGGCGGCCAACGACGTCGACGGCATGGCGAGCGCGCTCGTCTTCCGCGCTGTGGAGCGTAACACGGGCTCCGTCGGCCTGAAGAGCGTGCTGTGCGACGAGACGGCGCAGAACCCCGAGATTGCTGCTCTTACCCAGCACCAGGACCCTGCTTCGGAGGGCGCTGCTGCGACGAACAAGGAGATTACGCTGGAGCTGGCGAGGCAGCTTGCTGCTGTTGGGGCTGACCCCATGCTGGCGCTTGACTCGGGCACTTTCGAGCCTGGTGACGTGAGTATCTGTGATACTAGCTGGTAAAGGGGATTAAATGCTGATGATGCTGTAGCCGAACGACAACACCGGTGCGGGCAACACTTGCGACGACGCCGATGATGCTGAGGGATGCATCTTCTCCCAGAACCTCCTCGTCCAAGATGCCACCCCGGAGGAGATCCAGGCTGCCGTTGACGGTGCCGACGGAGCTGGTAAGATTCCTCCAGTTCCAGAACCATACCATCTTACATCGTGACTAACTCCAACACCGTTGCAGCCAGCAACTCTACCGCTGTCACCAAACTCAGACTCCGCCGTGCGACTCTCCTGAACCGCCGTGGAAAGAAGAACCAAGACGCCGCTGCCGCCGCTGATGCTTCTGCTAACGCCACCGCCGTTGCTGACAAGGTCCGCCGCGGCAACAAGAACAAGGACGCTGCCGCTGATTCCGGAGCCGCTGCCAATGCTACGGCTGTTGCTGATAAGTTCCGCCGCGGCAACAAGAACAACGCCAACGCCAACGGCAATGCTGCCGCTGCCAACGAGACTGCTGATGCTGTCCAGTCTGCTGGAAACGGTGGCAATGCGAACGCCAACGGTAACCAGAACAACAACGCCGACGACGCTGCTGATGCCACAGGCAACGGAAATGCCGACAACAACAACCAGAACGGTAACAACCAGAACCAGAACGGCAACAACCAGAACAACCAGAACGGCAACCAGAACAACAACGGAAACGCTAACAACGGAAACGCTGACAACGCCAACAACGGAGGCAATGATGCCACCGGAACCGACGTGCAGACCTTCACCGGCGACCTCGGCGGCCCCCCTCCCCCCGTCACCTCCGACGCCGCCTCCGACAAGCCCTTCTCCGTCAACGGCGCCACCTTCGTCAACGCCGGCGCCGCCCTCCAGCGCTCCTGCGCCGTGCAACACAACGCCTGCGCTGACGCCGCCAACTCGGGTTCCGAGGACATCACCGTCGCCGACTGCGACGCGCAGGAGGACGACTGCCTGGCCGCCGCCTCCCTCAAGAAGCTCCGCCGCTCCTCCAGCGTCGGCTCCGAGGGCCGCAAGATGCGCATCGCCAGCAACGCCATCAAGACGCGCCAGAACCTCGACTTTGGCGAGTGCCAGGACCCCAGCATCGAGTTCGCCGCAGGCCTCGACGGGCGCAAGGAGGAGTCCTTCGGCCCCGCGGGTGACTCCGAGCACGGCTCGGCACAGAACATCAACATCATCAGCAGCTTCATCTGCGGGCAGCTGTCGTCGAGGTGCCAGGCTTCCGACGATGCTGTGGCTGCTTGCGAGCAGGGACAGGCTGATGCCCAGGGATTGCAGGGCCAGGCGGCTGCTGATGCCTTTAACACGGCTCTGGGCCTGTAGAGGCTGTTGATGTATGATGACGAGTTTCCTTTGTCGGAGTTTAGTCTAGATGTACGATGAGAGGAACTGAGAGGGCCTTGTGAATGAAAAGAATTCTGTCTCAGAAAAATCTGATGAATATGACGATTATTGCATTGTGCTTATACTGAGACTTTGATTTGCTATGGAAATTGAATTTTGTTGATGCTGTTAAAACCGTCCATCATCGACAAACCCACCACAAAAGGGCAAGGTGTAATATTTACTTGGAAATAAAATTCCAATCATCATGAGAAAAATGCATATACACACTTTTTTCAGTCCACCAGGTCGTGGCTTATTTGCAACTGCTTAGCGCTTGCCGCCAATGAAAATCATTTCGCCCACTGTGGGAATCTTCATGCAGCGTTTTCCTGGATCTCATCTCCAACTTCACTCCACATCTCCAAAACCAAACGCTGAATTTTTCACCTTACTCAGTCACCCTTCACATCCACCAAAAAATCGAAAAAACACTCCCAGCAAACCGTTTAGCTGAGTGAATCTTCGATTTTTTCTCGCCATGGCTGGATTTGACCACACGGCCCTCGGCGAGCGGGATTTCAGAATCCTCTCGCTCGCGCCCGGAAAATTCGACGAACCCCTCAAGGGTGAGCTTATCGTCCGACCTATCGACCTTTACATCGACGAGGCCTCCAAGCACGATGGCGAACTACCCGAGTCGGCCGACTCCTACGAGGCCGTCTCTTACGTCTGGGGCTCCAACGACACCCCGCGCAGCATCACCATCTCATCCACCGAGGTGTCCATCACAGAGAACCTCTTCACCTGCCTGAAGCGCGTGCGCCTCCAAGACCGCCCGCGCCAGCTCTGGGTCGATGCGCTATGCATCAACCAGGCCAACGCCGCCGAGAAGCAGGCGCAGGTCATGCTCATGCACGACATCTACGTCAGCGCGCGCCGCGCCCTGGCATACCTCGGCGAGGAGGCCGACGGCAGCAGCGATGCGATGGACTTGATTGAGAAGTACTGGCGCGTCAGCATCCCCAACGAGCTCAACGCCGGCGCGCGCGCGTTTATGGAGGACTCACTCGGCAAGCCCGTCCCCGATGCGCCGACCGGCGCGGAGGCGGAGCTGCCGGCTGAGGGTGACAAGCGCTGGCTGGCTGTGTCGCGGTTCTGGAACCGGGCGTGGTTTAAGAGGGTGTGGATCGTGCAGGAATTTATTCTCGCGAGAGATGTGTTGATGATTTGCGGAGAGAAGACGGTGAACTGGGCGCAGC
The DNA here is from genome assembly GCF_011800055.1 of Colletotrichum gloeosporioides. Classification (NCBI taxonomy): domain Eukaryota; kingdom Fungi; phylum Ascomycota; class Sordariomycetes; order Glomerellales; family Glomerellaceae; genus Colletotrichum; species Colletotrichum gloeosporioides. Next base: position 630,485 of record NW_025544697.1, read on the forward strand.
TTTGGCCTGCTACGATCGCGCTGGAGGAGCCCGAGAGCCCGCCTTGGCCGCTGATTGATGAGAAGGGCGAAGAGGTGGAGAGCGCGGCGGATTTGATGGCGAACATGGCCCAAAGACTGCGGTTCTACCAGCTTGGTGCTATGAGGGGAAACGCACAAGAGGATGGATGCTGTGGTGATGATGATGAGCATGATCATGAGCACGGAGACGGCTGCTGCGGTGGAGATGACGAACATGAGCACGATCACGAGGGACATGACCACGGCAAAGAGGCCGCTGAGGGCAGTGAGGAAGAGTGGGAGTCTGAAGACGAGGACGATGACCCGAAGCGCTCCACCGAGCTCCTCAGTCTTCTCCTCTCCTTCCGCGAGGTCGAGGCCGCTGACCCACGCGATTACTACTTCGCCCTCCTCGGCCTGGCCGCCGACGGCGACAGGGAAGAGTTCCGCCCCGACTACTCGGAGAAGTTCGAAGAGACCGCCCTCCGCTTCGGACGCACCCTGTTCCACGAGCCCTTCAGCGAGGAGCTCCTCGACCACGCCGGCATCGCGGAGCACCTCAACGGAAGCGCCAACAAGTTCCCCTCCTGGCTGCCCGACTTCCGCCGGCCCTGGCATCGCATGACCGTCGCCGACGCCGCCGAGTCCGAGGCCGCGGGCGAGACCGACTTCGACTTCGGCTTCGACCCCAACGACGACGAGGACGTCCTCCTGCTCAAGGGCGTCAAGGTCGACACCCTCGCGCAGATGAGCGGCGTGCCCCGCGCGGCGCACCTGCACGCCGACCGGCCCTCCATCTGGGTGAAGAAGGACATTCTCACGCTTTCCAAGATCCTCGAGAAGATCCCGGGCTTCGAGAAGGCGACGTACCCAACTGGCGAGTCCGGGCTGGAGGCCGTGCTACGGACGCTGACCTTCTTCCGCGCCGAGGCGGAGGAGGAGGAGGTCCCGATGGCGACGCTGAAGCTGGCGTACCGCTTCTGCACGGCCGTCGAGGAGGACGACCTCGACCCCGAGCGGGCGGAGCGCGACGTGCTGCGCCGCGAGATCGAGCTGGCGGGGCGCTCGGCGGAGGAGGCCAATGAGGCCCTCGTGGCGGCGGCGCAGATCCTCATCAACCGCGTCTTCACCACGCGCTCCGCGCTGGATCTGGTGCTGGCTAAGGGTGAGAAGTACGTCGCCATGGTGCCTGACGGGTGCGAGGCCGGCGACGAGGTTTGGGTTATGAAGGGATGCAACGCGCCGTTTGTGCTGAGGAAGAGCGCTGAGCGGGAGGGGCTGAGACGCATCGTGGGTACGGCGTACGTGCACGGTATCATGGATGGCGAGGCAGTCGAGGAGGGAGTCGAGTTTGAGCCGGTTTCGATCCACTGATTGGGATCATTTTCGGTGTCATGATGGAGAGACAGCGTAGGATCATGATGACATGACACGGACCCAGAGAAGGTCTTTATGCTTAGACGTCTGGATAGAGTATCACGGGAGGAATACAAAAGTTTTGCGATTTAGACTGAGACGGGATACCTTATGCTGTGAGAGGGACCTTGATGGCCTGGAAAGGCACCGCGAGCGTGGGTTCCCGCACCGAGCGGCCGGGACGGCACGGACCTGGGTGTGGGTCCTACCGGTCCGTTAGTGGTTCCCTGGCAGCGGGAGTGGCTGGCGATGTAGGCGTCATTGAGCGTCATCATCCGGTGTCAGCTTGTTTTAGAGCCATGATACAGCGCTTTGTGAAGACCTGTTGTTGAGTTCAAAAATGGCCAGTTCGTCTCTTGTGAAGGTGTTGCGAGGTTTCAAGCAACAGCAAGCTCGGTCTCAATTGTCACTTTGGACCTATCAAACAACCAATCGCACAAGCAACTTTTCAACGTACACTGCCACCAGAATGCCTTCGTCAAAAGGGAAGCCCACCGATCCTGAGCTGAGGGAGGAGATCAAGGAAGGTAAGGATCACGAGAAGCCGCGATATTTGAAAACACTAAACTGAAATTTTGATTATAGAAATTAAGCAAGAGCCTAATAAGTCTGGCGGCGGCGAGGGACAATGGTCAGCATGGAAGGTTAGTCTGCATATTGTGATATGAACGGGAGCCAATCACTAACAACTACCCAGGCATCCAAGCTTGCCAAAGAGTATGAGAAGCAGGGTGGTGATTATGAGAATGAGGCCGGCTCCAAGAATGAGCCGAAGAAGGGAGAGCCGGAAAAGAAGAGCGAGTCCAAGAAGAAGAAGGAAACTGAAGATTAGGGCGTCAATCGTCATAATGTGCATCAAAGGGCGTAGCTTCACAGAATAATAAATATCGCATCAAGGTCAACACCTCGCACTTTGTCCAATAATCCGAGGAACTTTTGATACGAGATGTCAACTGTGCCGCATTTCCGTCACCCATGCAAAGGCCGGACTACTTTAAATCTCACCCCTCGTTTCTCACCTGTTTCGCGGCAACTCCCTGTCTACTTCACGCCTTGAAAATGCAAGGCATTACAGAGGAGGACATTTCAGAAGATGTACAGCCAGACGAGGACGATTGCTGGACGCCTCTCCAAAAGGCAGCCCGGGACGGCGACCTCCCGGCAGTGCGCCTAGCCATCGCCTCCGGCGCCGACATCAACGCCCCGCCGCAGGGTTACTACGGGCGCACCGCGCTCCAGGCGGCCTGCTTGGGATCGCACACCGATGTGGTATCGGCGCTCCTGGACGCCGGGGCGGACGTCGACGCTGCCCCCGGCAACAACGACGCGCGCAACGCGCTGCAGATTGCGAGCGGGCAGCCGGACATTTCCATCGTCAGGATGCTCCTCGACAAGGGCGCGGACGTGAACGCGCCGGCGACGAGGTACTACGGCGCGACGGCGCTGCAGTCTGCGTGCTCCGCGGGACTGAGTGACGTGGTCGCGCTGCTGCTGGATCACGGGGCGGACGCGAACGCGGCGCCGGCCAAGACGGCGGGACGGACGGCGCTGCAGGCGGCGGCGGCGCACGGGTTCGCGGGGATAGTTAGGACACTGCTGAGGGATCACGGGGCGAACGTCAACGCGCCTGCGTGCCGGCACAAGGGCTTCACGGCGCTGCAGGTGGCGGCGCTTCACGGGGACGAGGCGATGGCCGCGACGCTGCTGGGCGCCGGGGCGGATGTGAATGCCGAGGGGAGCAGGTTCAAGGGCGGGAGGGCGCTGCATGCGGCGGCGGAGGGGGGTCACGTTCGCATGTGCGAGATGTTGCTGGATGCCGGGGCCGAGATCGAGGCTGGATCTGGCGGATGGACTGCTGCTGGTGGGCAGACGGCGTTGCAGGGCGCGGCTGCGAGGGGTCACGGTGCGGTTGTTCGGGTTTTGCGGGACAGGGGTGCGACGGGAATGGAAGGTGGAGGGACGTTTCTGTTTGATAGAGTTTGATTTCCTGGTGACATGCAACAGATAAGGTGGGATTCTGGCCATGGAAGAACTAGCGGTGGCTGGTTTACTTGGAGTTGATAACGCAGTTGCAAAGCTGAAAAGAAGGCGTACTCGACACATCCTCCACGGACAGAGAGAGACACGCACAATCTTAGCCAACAAACTAGTCCGTTACCTGGAAGAATGCCGGACCCTTACTGCGGGCGGCGCATGAACACCATCGACAACACCATCACCCGCAGAGCCAACAGCCAAGACAAGATCACACAAGCGCCCCGACGTTTACGTCTCGTCCGGAAGTTCAGCCAAGTCAGCCGACTAACGCAGACCAGGGCATCCCTCGCTCCAGCCCGGTCACGAACTGTCTTCTCCCACTCTACAAGGTCTGCAAAGATACAAAGATACAAAAGTACATGCCTGCAGTGACTAGACGTACGAGGCAGCTGTGTGTGAGGAAAGCTCCACCCCGCTGCGCCCGCGTCAAACCGGCCCCGCGGCGCCCCGCCTATCATCGGCTTCCGCCGGCTCGGATGTGGTCCCGCGGCGCACCGCCCGGCGTGACCTGCCTCATTGCGAGTGCGTTCCCTTGCTCAGTTGCTCCCTACGCTCCCTTCCGCACCGTAGCGGCAGGCAGGATAAGATAGAGGGGGACCCAGTTGCCAAATAATTACCTAAAAAAACAGGCCTAGAGTTCCAAGGCACTGCGCTCTTCGAAACAGGCAAGCAACATGGGACATTCAGATGAAGAAAAGTACCTTGCCTACACCTACCTATGCTACACTACACAACACATACCGTATGTACCAGAACCAAACAGTATCACTTCTCGAAGCCAGACGTCCTTACTTCACCGCTAGCCTCGTCCCGTGACGTAAGACGAGCATCCGCTTGGCTTGCCTTCATCACGTTCGTGTGGGCCTGCTGACCTCGACCCTTCCTCCAGGCTGGTGAGACGGGCGTGTTAGTGTACCTTTGCCATACTCGTCTCTCCCGAATCCACGTTTCTTTGTGTCTCGAATCCGAGCTGGCGCTGGGCCCTGCGATGTCCCTCCTCCCCCTCCCAAAACGTGCCACATTGCGCCGTCCCGTATCGCTGGGGCCGCCTCCACCCCCCGTGGTCCCTCCCCTTGCAAGGCCGCCTGGACCTTATGCCAGGTAGAGGCTTGAACTGGGCCTGTCTCAATCCTGGGGTTTCGCTGGGTCTTCCCCGCCATCGCCGCGATCGTCTTTGGTGGGGCACCTCTCCCCGAAAGAAAGGTCCCCAAATGTCTTGATAAGGACTGTGCTTTGTCCTTCCCACCCACCTCCGGTGCCTCCACGATGCCGTGACTCTGTCTCTCCCACATTCCAACTCTCCCATTGAAACAGCTGACCAAAAGCGGGACCCAATTGGCAAGAAACAACAACACCAAACCCAGCAGACACCGCGCAGAAAGATAGGCACCATGGGCTCGACGCAGGAGGCCGACCTCATCCTCACCACGCCCACGCCCGCCGAGCGGCTGCGCGTCTGGACCTCGACGCACCAGAAATGGGGCGCCGCCCTCGAGCTGGACGAGTACCTCCGCCGCGAGGAGTACCTCACCACCGTGCCCATGAGCCGCAACGGCGGCATCACCCAGTGGATCCTGACCGACCCCTCGCTGCCGCCCGACGCCCGCCCCATCCTCTCGTCCTGCGAGAGCATCCGCAAGCGCGCCCTCGCCGCGAAGCCCGACGGCTCCGTCGCCGAGGCCGTCGCCCACGGCATCGCCTCCGTCTTCACCGAGCCCGAGCACCGCGGCAAGGGCTACGCCTCCACCATGATGAGCCTGCTCGGCCCGCGCCTCGGCGGCTGGCAGGGCGCGCGCATGGCCAAGGGCGAGCAGTGGGGCGACATCCGGAACGGCGAGGTCGCCTTCTCCGTGCTCTTCTCCGACATTGGCAAGAAGTTCTACGCGAAGCAGGGCTGGCACCCGTACGAGAGCGCGCACCTGTCGTTCCCGCCGCAGCCCAGGGCCGAGGGGCAGAAGGAGGGCAGCAAGGCGAAGCCGGTGGGATACCACGAGCTGGCGGAGCTGAGCCACGTCGACGAGAAGCTGCTGCGGGCGAGGCTGTCGAAGGAGTCCAAGGGGAGCAAGACGCGGGTGTCGTTGCTGCCGGATATTGATGCTATCTTGTGGCACTTGATGCGCGAGGACTTCATGACCAAGCACATTTTTGGAAAGACACCGACGGTGAGAGGAGCTGTTGTCGGGGAGCGCGGGGAGAGGGTGTGGGCGGTGTGGACGAGGGGATACTATGGCGGATTGAAGAAGCCTGAAGGCAACACCATGCATATTTTGAGGTTGGTCATGGAGAATGAAAACAGCAGCGATGAGTATGTTCAGGAGGCTATTCACGAGCTCTTGACGCTGGCGAGAGCAGAGGCAGCCGAGTGGAAGTCGAACAACATCGAGCTGTGGAACCCCGACTCCAGAGTGAGGGGGCTGATTGAAAAGGCGGGCATCCCCCACGAGTTTGTTGAAAGAGAGACTGATAGCATTGCGAGCCTGATGTTTTACGGCGATGGGGATGTGGAGTGGGTGCTGAACGAGAAGTTTGGTTGGTGCTAGACGACAAATCATCATACACGGAACATGCATATCACGGGTGTGGGGAATCCATTATACGGAACGGAATTCGGAGTACAGGACAAGCGTCCAAATTGGCATGGCAAGGTATCATTAACAAATGATCTATGAACCGTCTAACCTTGATCACTTCCCACGTGGCCCATTTTTGATTGTTTTATTTTCACATACGCCGCCGCATTAGTGACCGTGACCGTCATCCTCCGCCCTCTGCTCGGGATCCAGCTTGATCAGGGTATCGATACGCATGATGCTGATGCAAGCCTCCACGGCACTCTTGAGTTGCCGGATCTTGCTGATGCTGGGCTCCAAAATACCCGCCTTGACCTCGTCAATAACCTTGCCCTTCGTCAGGTCCAGACCGTAGTTCTTGTACGCCTTCTTGCGGGCGACAATCTTCTCGTCATCGTTGCCCTCACCCTCCTGGATGCGCTGAGAGAGTGCGTGCCGAGAACGCAGCTGGGCGACGAGCTCTGAGGCGTCCTTGGCCGCATTGACAGCCAGGGTCTTGGGGATAACGAGCAGGGACTGGGCGAACTCGCCGATGGCCAACTGCTCGCGGGAACCGACAGTACCGGCAAACTCCTCGAGGTAGATGTGCAGAGCAGTCTCGACGGCACCGCCACCAGGCACGATGCTGCCACTCTCGAGCGTTCTCTTGACGGCGTTGAGGGAGTCGTGGATAGAGCGCTCCATCTCGTCCAGAGTGAAGTCGTTGGGACCGCGGAGGATAATGGATGCTGAGGAGTGGGTCTTGGTGCCCTTGACGAGAATGCACTCATCGTCTGAGATGCGCTCCTGAACAACCTCGTCGGCGTGTCCAAGGTACGCCGGGTCGAACTTCTCGTCGCCGTTAAGGTCGGAGAGTGTGCTGAGAAGGGTAGCGCCGGTAGCCTTGGCAATTCTGCGGAGGTCCTCCTTCTTGCATCTGCGAACACCCATAGCGCCCCTCTCAACGAAAGTCTTCAGCACCATATCGTCGATACCCTTGGTGGTAAGAATAACGTTGGCACCAGCCTTCAGGATCATGTCTACCCTCTCCAAGATCATGCCAGACTCTCTCGCGCGGATCTGCTCCAGTTGCGTCGGGTCATCGACGGTAATCTGAACACCCAACTTCATACGCTCCTTTTGCAGGTTCATATCCAACACAGCAATCTTGGCGTCTGTTATTCTCGTAGGCATGGCCTGGGAAGCGACTGTGCAGTTGAGAGCGTAGCCCTTGACCAGAACGGACTCCAGCGAGCCCTTTCCGTGTGCCTTCAGGATGTTCACAGCCTTGACGGGGTATTTCGTCTCGTTGCGGTTGTTCGTGGTCTTGACGGCGAGCATGCCATCGACAACCATGTTAGCGAAGAACTCGGAGTCGGCACCGATGATCTTGCTGGACATGGAGGTCCTGGCAATGTTGATGAGGGATTCGCGACCGAGGTTCTCGACCTTGATGCTAATGTTCTCGTTCATGTACTTAACGGCCTCGCGGAGGGCAAGTCGGTAGCCGGTGATGATGGTAGTGGGGTGTATGCGGTTCTTCATAAGCTCGTTGCCTCTGCGCAGCAGCTCGGCGGCGATGAGGACAACGGACGTGGTGCCATCGCCGACCTCCTTGTCTTGTTGTTGTGCCAGGTCGACCAAGATCTTGCCAGCGGGGTGCTCGACGTCCAACAAGCTGAGGATGGTAGCGCCGTCGTTCGTGACCGTGACATCCTACGCCGGGGGTTAAGCGGGGTCCAGGGGGGGAAGGGGGGCCGCCGAACGTACACCAATATCGTCGACCATCATCTTGTCGAGGCCGCTGGGGCCGAATGAGCTCTTGACGACATTTGCGATAGCTTGGGTCGCGAGGACTGGGAGTTTGTTTTGTCAGCATGGGTGAAGCTGTAGCCGGGGGTCGCAGCAAGCGAAGCAACAACAGCGGCGACATACCGTTCTGGTCTCTGATGTCAGCGCCGGAAATCTTCTGGCCACCGAGGAAAAGGGTGCCGCTCCCTGACTGCTCGAACATGGACGCCATTTTTGGTCCTCACTGCCTGCAATAATGGTGAATCGCGGGATAGGGAGGTGGTGGAGGGTGGATTTTGGGTAGCTCGTCGGTGTGGCCTGGACAGCAATAGAAGCTTCTGCGCTGTGCCTGCCTTGTCCCCTCGACGCAACTTTTTTTCGGACCCGAGTTGTTCCAGGAACCGGGGAGCTGTGGCTGGTGAGGTGCGCTGTCGATAAGGACCGTGCCGTGCTTGGAGATAAGCACTGCTCTGCGGCCATTTTAGTACTGGCGATACAGTGCAGATTCCCCACGATCACAGTGATAAGACCCACCCCTGATGAGCGCTCGGGCCCCCGGTCTGGTCCCCTGTGGCTGCCAATTGACCCCTCACCTCCCTCGCGCCCAACAGCTCGACACACGACTCACATTTTAGTGCGGGGCAGATTTTCCGCTGTATCGCACCGCCATCTCTGCCCAAAATCTCGAGTGACTCAGGCCGACCTGGGCACCACGCCGCCAATTCTATAAGCCGATACCCTTCCCGTGACGAACCTGCGATCCGCAGTCACAATCGCAAACATGGCCGACGCTGCTGCCCCCGAGCAATCCAAGAGCGCCTTGAAGAAGGCCGAGAAGCAGGCCAAGATGGCGGCCGAGAAGGCTGCGAAGGCTGCCAAGCAAGCCGCCCTTCCTGTTGTCGGCGGCAAGAAGAAGACGGACGACATCATCGGCATCACTGTGAAGAAGAACGAGGACTTTTCCATGTGGTACCAGGAGGTCGTTCTCAAGGCCGAGATGGTCGAGTACTACAACGAGATTGCTGGCTTCTTCATTCTGCGCCCGGCCTCCATGTACATCTGGGGTGTCATCCGCAAGTGGTTCTCAGAGCGCATTGAGGCCATGGGTGTCGACGAGACCAGCTTCCCCATCTTCCTCTCCTCCAAGTCTCTCGAGAAGGAGAAGGACCACGTTGAGGGTTTTGCCCCTGAATTGGCCTGGGTCACCAAGGCGTAAGTCAACCTCTCCCTCCGAAATCGCCTCTGCCCCGACTAACAACCCTTTTAGCGGTGACAAGGACCTCGAGGTCCCCGTTGCGGTTCGTCCCACCTCCGAGGCTGTCATGTACCCTTACTACTCCAAGTGGATTCGCAGCCATCGCGACCTTCCCTTCCGCCTGAACCAGTGGAACTCCGTCGTCCGCTGGGAAGCCAAGCAGACTACCCCTTTCCTCCGCACAAGAGAGTTCCTGTGGCAGGAGGGCCACACCGCCCACCTTACCGAGGAGCTTGCCGGTGTTGAGGTCCGCGAGATTCTCGAGCTCTACGCTGGTGTCTACGAGGAGCTTCTCGCCGTCCCTGTCGTTCGCGGCACCAAGACCGAGAAGGAGAAGTTTGCTGGTGGTTACTACACTACCACTGTCGAGGGTTACATCCCGTCCAACGGCCGTGGTATCCAGGGTGCCACCTCTCACTGCTTGGGTCAGAACTTCTCCAAGATGTTCGACATCACCGTCGAGAACCCCGAGAAGAAGGGCGAGAAGATCCACGTCTGGCAGAACTCTTGGGGTCTGTCTACCCGCGTCATTGGTGTCATGGTCATGATCCACGGTGACGACAAGGGTCTCGTCCTCCCTCCTCGCATCGCTAAGACCCAGGTCATCCTCATCGCCGTCGGTATCACTGCCAAGACCACTCCCGAGGACCGTGAGAAGCTCGAGGGCAAGACCGACGACCTCCGCAACGAGCTGCGCAAGGCCGGCCTCCGCGCCGAGTCTGACTTGAGGGAGGGCTACACTCCCGCCTGGAAGTTCAACGACTGGGAGCTGCGCGGTGTCCCTCTCCGTCTCGAGTTCGGCCCCAAGGACATGGCCAACCAGGTTGTCAGCTTTGCTCGCCGTGATACCGGTGAGAAGGGCACCATCCCCTTGGCCGAGCTCTCCACCAAGGTCCCTGAGCTCCTCGAGACCATCCAGTCCGACATGTACCAGAAGGCCAAGAAGTCCTTCGACGAGCACCGTCTGGTTCTCAACGACTGGGAGAAGGTTATCCCTGCCCTGGACACCAAGAACGTTGTCGTCATCCCCCACTGCCTGGCTGAGAAGTGCGAGGACCGCATCAAGGAGTTGACCAACAGCGAGCCCCCTGAGAACGCCACCCTCCCTGAGGGTAAGAAGCAGCCTACCATGGGCATGAAGTCCCTCTGCCGTCCTTTCGATCAGCCCGAGGGCCTCGTTGCTGGCGAGACCAAGTGTCTGAACCCCGACTGCAAGGACTTCGCCAAGGAGTGGGTCATGTTCGGACGCAGCTACTAAAAGATGGGGATGTTATTCGGGGAGTTGCGGGTTGAGCATTTTGGGACATTATCGGATAACGAGACCCACGGCGGATTTGATTCATGTCATGCGTTGCTAGAGGAGAGAGGTAGAGGGTCGAGCATGATGTGGTTTCTCCAGAATTAGCGAGGGGAAGTAGAAACATGCAGGTAAAAAGTCATTCGATACCAAGTTCATTAAGTTTTTCCTCGACCCTCCAGTGAAGCATCGTGTCGGACATGCAACGCGCAATGGTGAAAACAGGACAAGAATCATCTCCCAGGCGGGTTGTGGCAATTAACAGACTCCGGCTGGTCGCCGTAGTGGACCCTGTAAACTTCGGAGAAGCAACCCGCAATTGACTTCGGCACGGTCGACTGCGCCCCCCTGTCACCCGGACCGCCAGTGGGTCGACTCATGATGGCTCATTCAATTGGTACCCCAGACCAGTCCCGAAGAGGCAGGTCTCGACCCTCCTAAACCATGATGGTGGGTGACTCATTTTCAGCGCCTTTGTCCAATCTGATGTGTTACCAGTCCCTTATCGAATAGACGTGACAGAAACCGCCGTCACCCAGTAATTCTGTTAGTGATTAGTATCGCAGCCGACACAATAATGCCAAACGGGCTCCGCATTTTGACTCAGAGGATTTGTCTTGCAGCGAGGTGTCGACCGATGATGATGTCGAAATGAGTTTGCTTCGACAATGCGTTGGTAACACAATTCTGATTCGCCAATTGAAGTCGAGATGCGGCTGTGGATCGAGAAGTCTCGGCCATCCTTGAGCGTCAGCGTTTTATTTTCCGCCATGGGCTTTGTTCCAGGTAGTACCATAAAGTATAAAGCAGATTGGTTCTTCATCGTAGACAGCTTCAAATCACCAAACAAATCAAGCAATCAAGTCCACTCACAGAGATCACAGTCTACCCGTCTTAAGTTCATCGCAAACGCACCTAATGGTCGGCGCAATAACCACTAACACCGCCAACACCAACACAACCGCAGCCATGGAGCAATCAACCACATCCCATTTCAAGCTCTCTGCAACATTCTGCGGTACATGCGACGTCCGGTTCGACAATCCGGATACTCGCCGAGCACATTCAAAGAGCCAATGGCATGTCACGAATCTCAAGCGCCGCATCGCCGAGCTGGAACCCATCACAGCGGAGCAACACGCCGCTGTGGTGGCCGCCGCCCCGACTAGCCCCACCACGGAGCCCTCATCGGAAGACTCCTCATCCTCCGCCTCCGATGTCGAGACGGACGCCGAGCCCGAATTCGTCCCCGAGGAATGTCTTTTCTGCAACACAGTCTCAGAAAGCTTTGAGGAGAATGTCGCGCACATGCACAAGTTACATGGCATGTTCATCCCCGACAAGGAGAGACTCCTCGTCGATCTCGAGACTCTGGTGCGATATCTCCACCTCGTCGTCTTCGGGTACCGCGAATGCCTTCAATGTGGGACGCAACGCCGCACGCCCGCCGCGGTCCAACAGCATATGAAGGGCAAAAACCACTGCCGCTTCGATATTCACGCTGAGGACTCTGAATACAGAGACTTTTATGAGAAACCCGCGATCGACGAGGAGGAAGCAGACGAGGCAGGCAAGACACGCAAGGCCATTTCCGACGCCATCGAGGAGGGCAGCTCCATTCGCCTGCCTTCCGGAAAGACGCTCTCCCACCGCTCCGCCCCAGCACCATCGCGTCCTCGCAGGAAGCTTGGCGAGACATCGTCTGGTGACAACCTTCTCCCCGAGGGCGCGGATGTGGATGAGTCCAAGGCGAGCATGCAGCTCACCGCACCCGGGAAGAAGAACAGCTCCAAGGCGCTTACGCGTGCTGAGAAGCGCGAGGCTGTGTTTGAGACCCAGCTTACGCGTCTGAGTGCCAACGATCGCATGGCCTTAGCCCATCTTCCGGCTGCGGAGCAGAGGAGTTTGTTGTTGACGCAGCATAAGCAGTTGCAGAAGGCAGAGAGGGCCGCTAGGAGGACTCATATGAGGTTGCAGATGAAGGGGAACATCAGCGGACGTTTGAATTTGGTTGATGATGTGATGGGGCCGAAGTTTATGGTGGGATTGTGGGGCTGAGTAAACGATACAGCATAGATTCTGGGCCAAAGACAAGGTCAATTTGTCCTTGACTTAATCTTCAAAATCTACGTTTTTCCATATTCATTGACTTGGTTTAAAGCTCTATGAACGTCTTGACTGATGCCGTGAGAAGAGACAAGTGCCATATCAGCCTGAGCTACCCTGAATCGTCAGAACGAGGTGGACGACAAGGATGACGAGGACGACAAGGACTAGTCCCCTCCCTTCCAAGCCTGGAAGTTGTGCAGCCGTGTGTGATGACCCGCTGAAGGGCGGAATGTTGGATGGCTGTCATTCCAGACCGTCGTTCCATTTTGTCATCATTCAGTATGCATATCAAGAGTAGGTACTTCACAGAGGCAGGGAAAATTCCAGACCGCCAACACGGAGGTCACGTCTTAGTCTCGACGGTGAGCTTGACTCCAATCATACCTCCCGTTTGAAGGATGAAAGCGCCATCTGATATGGTGGGATGAACAGTCCACATATCTCTGGAAGCCGTGATGTCTCTCATCCTGAACTTGCAGATTGAGGCTAGCTAAGAAAGGAATAGAAAGTCACCCCTACTTTAGATATTTACATTGTCTTAAATTGTCTTAAACAATCCGAGAAACATAACGGACGGAATGCAAGAGGTTGTCTTGAAATCTAAGAGTCTATTGGATACCTACCGGTGAGAGGCAATTCCTCTGCATCAACTATCGCGGAACACTTCGGAGGTTTAGTATAGCTTGTGTTGTCCTGGTATCAGGCCAACGTGATATAGAATGGCAGCTCCTTCACCCGACTCTCTGCATGCTTCTTTTCCTCTTCTCTACTTTCATCAAACCTTCCTACTCCTCCGAAGCTTTGGAAGGGATCCTCTCTTGAGCTTATGATTTCCTTGTATTATACATTGATTCGGCATTTACTCTACCCACATATTCCTTTCCGTCATACCTTCGCCTTCTATCCTGCATTCTGCAACAGACTCATACAAAAGATCTCTACGCAAGTCAGCTCCCTGTTCAATGACCTGGACTGAGCTTCGACTTACATGACAACTCACATCACGTGAGCCAGCACGAAGTCGAAGGACTGGACGGCACATGACGGTACTTCCAGCAACCTGTCTACACCCACAGCTTGGCATTTCGAGTAAAGCCACCCCTCTTCGAACTCCGAACATGATCCGAAAAGAACCGAAGGCTGGTCGTCAAGGGAGAATCAGCCAGCCGCCCGACAGACATCGTCACAACAAATGAAGCTGGAATGTAAGGGAGGCATCACGACGTCACATGCGAAAGATACCCCTAGGCTTCGCAGTCTTCGGTGAGGCCTCAACACATGATCCCTCCGACGCCTCTTTCCCACCCATTGCCCTCAACAGGTTGTCCCAGAGTCAGACTTGCCTTCGTGTTCAGAAGCTAGACAGCCTCACTCAACCCCCTCATACGATGGCAGGCCAAGCGGCCAATGGCGAACCATCACGTTCATTAGTTTTGTTGTTATTTTTCTATCGAGTTGCCAGGTACAGTATGTCATATGCCCTACTTTCTCAGTTCACCTGGCCAGCCCCTCCCTTATTCGGAAAGGGAGCATCCAAGGATGCCCACTTTCATCTTCATATCTTATTTGTGCTCCCAGCATAGACTTTCATGCACACTATCCCAATTTCTCATGTAGGACATAAGCAGATGGTTCCAGGTATATCTCCAGTGGAGGCCTCAGAACTGCCTGATGCGTCCTGTATGAATGTGCAAGCCTGTTGCGCCTGTCTCTTGTATCTGAAATTTCATCAGACAACATGCTCGAACAGTGCTGTTTTTATTGATCCCGGGATCAAGTGGCAAGCGGAACGGCCACGGCTCTGCATGCAAAACAAATCTTGCTTTTTCTGCAGAAGGGTCCGAACCATCATACGTCTCGTCCTGCCATATGACTTGATCACACCCTACGAGACTTTCAAAAACGTGCTATACTTTTGTCCATCATCACCATCCTTATGCCCACATAGTGCCCCTTATATACGTTGCTTATAGACTCTGCATAACTCATCAACTAGGTTCAATCATCTTCCATTACAAACGCCATCTTCGTGAACGCGTATTTCACTGAGGTCAGGCAGCCAGCCCAAAAGTGTTTGCCTTGGTATCTATGGGCCCGACCAAATAGGGGGCTTCCCATGATTCTGACAGGGTCGAGCAACTTATTCAACCACCACATGGCTCATGTTCTATCAATGCTGGACGACAACAACCGTTTGCTATCCCCGTGCATTGGTCAACCCCTTCCACAGACGCATCGATCGAGCTCGTTGGGGGTTCACGAAGCGAACGGGCCTTGACGCTAATTTCCCCGTCACACCCTTTTGTGCCATATCTTTCATCCGTGATAGTGGAGAGTATTCATACAGCCCTGGAGCACCATGACCGTAACCTACCTTCTCAAAGAACAGGACATCGTCCCATGGCATTTGATCGACATTTTCGTGCGTCAATATCAGAAATTTCACATTTGATTCTTCAATTACTGCATTTCTCGAACATCTGCCACCTGGCATAACGCATACCAGATAGCCATGCAGTCTGTGTGAGTTTCTATTCTCAATCGATATGGATAAGATCATACGTGCAACTTGCTAATCGAGAAACCTTCTCAAAATAGCCACACGACACCCAGTGCCACCACTTCTTCCGTTCCACCGAATAACCCAAGCAACGCCACCGAGACACCACAGAACACCCTCGAACGTTTCCTACGCGAGCCAACAGAGGATGGGAACAAGCTTGTTGCTCTCCCAGATGCCACTACGAGCAAGTCGGAAGCAGTGAAGTACTACCAAAGACGGGCCAGCAGTAAGATCAGGGATTTGCAAACTCGAAGGGCTTGATTTGATGTCCCACAAAGCAAGGACCGGAATTGTGAGATGGTTTCCCCCTCACACCAATTCTATACAAGAGGCCTGGAAGATCTGGAGTATTTGTTCTTAAATCTCAATCTTTTCAGGGCAGAGATGCCGTGGCCATAACGGAATGAAGACTTCAGGAGATTGACATTGAAAGACCGTCTTAGTCCAATGTGCGAAAGACTTTGCGCAGCAGAAAACGTGCCCCATGCATGCTTATGCCTAAACGGGTGTCAAGAAACGTGGAGATTCGTTATTTGTGTATGCAGAGGGATCAATTAATTGTAATAACGTTCGAATAACATATGAAGCAAATACATACGTGAAGTCGGACAGGTCCACGCTTGATGGGCACGCCTGGAGGCACAGCACTCCACCCCCTAGATGGCGGGGGAAACCGGGCAACATTCCTTGCACAGAGCCGCGACCTCCAGTACAATGCTTTTAAGGATGCACTAAGGAACCCCAGTATCCTATTTGCGTAAGTGTGGGATAAGCGCGCTGGCTGCCCACGTGCCATCAGCCGAGAGCCGCGAGCCGCTCTCCTATGCCACATACCTTCATGGACTAACGTGTTCAGAACCGTTTCACGTTGATCTCGCAACCATTTTCACACGTTTCTGTCTTTTCCCATTTTCTAACTGAACTTTGCAACATACAAAGACATCGACTCAACCCTTGAGATCCATAACTTCCGCCATCTTCGTTTAGTGGCAGCAAGTGACAACACACTGGAAGTCGGCCTATGAAGTAGCATGAGAGTCAGCATGAAACTTTGAGGAGGGGTTGTAGTTGGACATACGCCAGAAGGACCACGAGTGATGTCGCCAGGGGCGCTCTTGTAGGTGGGGTCGATGGCCTGGCAGACCTTAAGCTTGGCAGGGGGGTCGATGTTAAGGCAGAAGTTGCAGTTGGGGTCGGAGTAGGTGCAGAAACCCTCAGACTTGATTAATGTTAGTATTTCGTACTTGGTGGGGTAGGTGGCCGAGAGCTTGTTGCCCTCAAGGCGGATCGGTACGCACCTTGCAGTTGAAGCCCTGGGGAACGGCAGCAACAGCCATGATGAGGGAGGCAGCAGCGGCGGTGAAAGTGGCGGCACGCATTTTGAAGGTTGAAAAGTGAGTTCTAAACGAAAGGGTTCGTTGGAGACGTTATGAAAACTGTTGCAAAGTGAATGTGATGAATGAATGAATGTGGATAGGATGAGGGGTGAGTAGCTACCTAAAGTCTGGGGAACATGAGAGGATTTATATTCGGAAGAGCAACCGTCACATGTGGGTAAAGACTATACCGATCTAACACGATTCAGACATCAACTGTAGATAGTTGCGGCCTTAACAGCGCAGTGATTAAGCGGTTTGAAAATTAATATGTTGTTGACTCGTGAAATCACTGTCATGCTCAGCTTAGTCGTCTGCCCATGTGGCCTGCCGGACACCGACAAGGCAATGAAAGAGAACGATTTTTGCTGAACCCACGTGTTGAAGAGTGTTGGGTAAACTTTATTTCTGACATTGAGTCATTTCCAGTGAAAAGAGAACGGTGCTAGTCAGTTCAAAATGAGTTGAAGTTCTCATGAGGGAACTGAGGCTCGTCTAACAAGCATCTAGCCATCAGCTTTCATTTAAATGCGATCTTGGGGATGACACTTTTGGTGAATGATCTTCATTAAAGTGGAGAAAACCCACTGACCCTAATCCTGGCCTCAACTACCGTTCTAGACCAGGCGTCTACAATATGTCCCCCATACGTGGATGAAAGTCAACAAAAGGCGATCCCGGGGATGAAGCTAAGCCTACTAAGTCTGTCAGGATAGGAAAGCGGCTCGGATGAGATTCCGATCGTGCTGGCGCTGTATTATTCGGAATCCGTGGATCCCGCGATAAAATCTTTACCAAGAGTGTTGAAAACTCAGGGATACCTATGACTGTCCGCGCATGGGCTTCCTAGGGCTGGCATTTCGCCGCTGGCCATCGAATCGTCTTCTTCACTCACGAAGACGTAAGACTGACCGGTTCTAGGTAGCTGCTATCAAGTACCATTTGCCACTGTCAATTATCAATTGAAAAACATTTCATTTGCAGCATCTTTAACTGTGGATGTAAAGTATTCCTTGAACTTCACCTGAACTTTGACGGAGCTCGTGAATAAGGTTGGGAGACAACGGAGTGCTCAAAGCTCGGCAAGCCCCCCCAAAGCGGGGTGGGTAAGGCAATCCCACAGTCCGGAGACTTTCTGCCGTAGGTCAATCTAGATCTGGGGGCGCAATACCATAGGACCCATGCGGTTGGTTCGGCCAAGCCGTGAGTTGGGATGGAGTTGGGGACTTCAGACGGGCGCTGAAGGGCGCGAGTCATTGGACGTAACTGTGACTATCTACTGCCCCCTATTGGTGCCAATTCTTGTCTCCCCTTAACCTCGCTGCTCAACTCGTGAATCTCCATCTTTAATTTGGTATATGCGATGAAAAAATATTGGCTTGCAATGCTTCTGCGTATACCTTCAATCATTGTTGCTGCGTTGGTTGTCCAACGATGTTAACCAACCCGATCGGATGAACCAAGATCAAAATTAAAGGACGACGATTGAGTCGTTATGATTTGAACCCACCGGGAAAAGCTGATGCCCATTTGCACAAAATCGATAGTCCACCAACGCCGAGAATTAATATTTTAGCAGTTGAGCCGACGGCAAGTTGCGATGATCGCGGGAACCTGTAAGCTTCCGGCACGAGTTAGCTCTCCACCGGAGTTTGTCCCCACAGCTCCCACCGGCCCGGTGGAGAGGAGTCGGTGATCGGGACACACATTCGCAACCACCCGGCAAATGTGACATGCACTACGGAGAGACATTGGTTGGAACATTCAATGACGAATGTTTGAAGATGATCAAGGTCGGATGGATTCTGTAAAGTCAACCTCCAAGTACATGTACCTTTCGCCTCCGTGCTTGGAAAGATGCTCGTCTTTTGAATGCCACTTCTTCGAGTCGGGCCACCCGCAGTATCTTTCACGGAAAGCACGATATCACAAAACAAAATCAATTCTCTAACTTATTCTCGGAGTATTCCATATTCAAGATGATACAACATGATGATCACCGTCTCATCTACCGCTATGATGGCGAACAGGTGTGGATTGAGCCATGGGGCCCGAATGCATTCCGAATCCGGGCAACCAAGGCCCATGTGATGCCATCGGAAGCTTGGGCTCTCGAAGAGAAACCTCCAAACATTTCATCGGCCTCTCAGTTATCTATCGCTGATGATGGTTCGGCTACCATTACGAATGGCAATGCTAAAGCATGCATTTCAAAACGAGGGAAGATTACTGTGATCAACTCCAGCGGCAAGGTTGTTCTCGAAGAGTACGCCAGAAACAGACGCGACCTCCTGGATGCAAAGTGCAGTGCCATAGAAGTCGAAGCCCGCGAATTCAAACCTCTCCGGGGAGGCGACTACCATCTCACCATGCGCTTCGAGAGTCTGGACACAGACGAACGGATTTTCGGCATGGGGCAATACCAGTTGCCGCACTTGGATCTCAAAGGTCTTGACTTGGAACTTGCACACCGAAACTCGCAGGCCAGCGTGCCCTTCGCCCTTTCGTCGCTAGGATATGGCATCCTGTGGAATAATCCAGCCATCGGCCGTGTGGTGTTCGGCAAGAACACGACATCCTTCGAGGCCTACGCAACGAAAGTTCTGGATTATTGGGTCGTTGTCGCCGATACACCGGCTCAAATCGTGGAGCGGTACGCAGATGTTACCGGCAAGGCCCCTATGATGCCGGAACACGGCCTCGGCTTCTGGCAGTGCAAGCTTCGATACGAAACCCAGGACCAGCTGCTGGAGGTTGCCGAAGAGTATCGACGTCGAGAATTGCCGCTTGATCTGATCGTTGTGGATTTCTTTCACTGGCCAATGCAGGGAGAGTGGAAATTTGACCCTCTCTACTGGCCTGACCCAGGTAAGGCCGCGCCCGTGTCTGAGGTTGTTTTCTCTTTATTGCACTGCCCGGTCCAATTAGTTTCATCACGACTAATGAGCGAGAAGATGCCATGATCAAACGTCTCAATGATTTAGGGGTCGAGTTGATGGTCTCTATTTGGCCGACTGTTGATCAGAGATCATCCAATTTCCATGAAATGTTGGAGCAAGGCTTTCTTGTTCGAACCGAACGCGGAGTTAGGACAAACTTCGAGTTTGAGGGTCAAACGGTCTACTATGACCCTACGAATCCTGATGCACGGCAATACGTCTGGAACAAGGCAAAGGAGAACTACTACACCAAGGGCATCAAAACGTTCTGGCTGGACCAAGCTGAGCCGGAATACTCGGTCTATGATTTCGACAACTATCGTTACTTTCTAGGACCAAACCTGCAAGTTGGTAACATCTACCCTCGCGATTACGCCCGCACCTTTTTTGATGGCATGAGGGATTCTGGCCAAGAGAACCCCGTCAACCTTCTCAGATGCGCCTGGGCTGGCAGTCAAAAGTATGGCGCTCTTGTTTGGAGCGGCGATATCGCATCATCTTGGTCAAGCTTTCGCAATCAACTGGCTGCTGGACTCAACATGGGAATTGCTGGCTTGCCGTGGTGGACGACCGACATTGGCGGGTTTCATGGTGGCATCCCGGAGGATGAGTCATTTCGCGAGCTTTTCGTCAGATGGTTTCAATGGGGTGCCTTCTGTCCCGTCATGCGGTTGCACGGCGACCGCGAGCCCAAGAGTGGCAGCCTGTCCTCCAGCAGCGGAGCGCCCAACGAAGTCTGGTCCTATGGGCCGGCTGTGTATGAAATCTGTCGCAAGTATCTGCTCATCCGCGAACAGCTGAGGAGTTACACTCGACGGCTTATGGCCGAGGCTCACGAGAAGGGTTCTCCGGTCATTCGGCCCCTATTTTACGAATTTCCCAACGACCCGCAATGCTGGAAGCTCGGGGCGACGCAGTATATGTACGGAGACGCGTATCTGTGCTGTCCTGTTGTCGAGAAAGACATGAGGAAGAGGAAGGTCTATCTCCCGATCTTGGAATCTGAAGAACAGTGGACTTCTTTTACTGACGTTCAGTCCGAAATGCGAACTTGGGAGGGCGGCTCGACTGTCGAGGTAGACTGTCCCTTGGAATTGATGCCGGTCTTTGTAAGGAAGTCCAGAGCGCAGATGACACTGGAGAGGTGATCCAAGGCTTCGATGCCGGTAGTAGAGTGCAGACAGATATCTTTCGTTAGGTTCTTATTCAATTCGTTCCGTTGTCATATGTCTTCCCCATATTCTCCAGGAAAGGAAAGGCCTGGTTTGCATATGACGGTTTAGCTCTTGCCAGCGCGGGCGCCAGGACAAATTGACAATTGCAAAATAGCCAACACCATTCAACACCCTAAACTGTTTTAGTCGTTGCTGCACGCGACGCCTCACATCCTTGCCAATCGCTAGCCTGCGCATGTAGATACGTATTCAGCACGTTACATTACCCCATTACCCCGCGTGCGTGTATGTATATTACCCCAACCTCCTGCAGCAATCGAGCCGTAATTTCGACCGAACGTACCCGGACAAACACGCGACATGGTCAGTATCGCGGAACAATCGCCCGAAGCTCTTTCGATGCTGGACGCGGACTCCCTGTCAGATCAGTTAAGTTGAATGTCACGCCGCATCCGATTTCGCGAATTCGAAGTCTCTGCTTCGTAGCAAAGCGGTCGACCTTGTTGACACCAAGACATGGACTTCAGATGCGACTACTGCGGTAGCAGTTTTGGACGGCAAGAGCATCTAACACGACACAAGCGTTCTCATACCAGGGAAAAGCCCTTCAACTGTACCAAATGTGGTAAAAGCTTTTCTCGACTGTTTGTCTTACCCAACTTATTGATCGAGCTCACCTCTGACACATCAAAAGGGACGTCCTCACACGCCACACCGCTTCTCATAACCAAGATGAAGAACAATCGCGTCGGCATGGAACATCGGCGAGAGCTTGCAGTGAGTGTGCATCGAGCCGAACTCGGTGCTCAAGGGAGAAACCGTGTCAACGTTGCACTAATCGAGGGCTAAATTGTAACTATCCCATTCGACGACGACGAAAGGGACGTCCTAATGGGTTGCCTGATGCCCCTGAGGATGTTGATGAAGACACCGAACATCACGATCGTACTATACCTGTGTCGGTCAATGATGATGTGGATACCTCAGAAGGTCCAGATGATTGTGGCATGAATGTCCAGCCGGCCCTGGGGAATCGCGAGAATGGCACTTCTATTATGCTTCCCACTGGTAACGCAAGCCCCAACGAGCGGGTTGCTGTACAGTCCCATGACATTGGATGGGAAGCGATGACGACCAACGACGGCGTTCAATACAATACGCACGACGGAAATGTCTCCTACGATGCAGAGCTTCTTGGCAACTTCGCTAATAGCGACTTTTTTGCGGATCAGTCCGTAGGAGTTTCTGGTATCAACTGGCTGTCTCCTGAGTACTACACCAGCTTTGACTGGGCACAGCCCACAGCTGCCGATGGAACATCCATTCCGAGTTACGACCGCCTTCAGACACTGTCCTTGGCTGGAAACCAGACTGTACAGGGTCCATGGTTTAACCTTGTGGCAGAGCCCCTGAATCAGATTCAAGAACCACCGGCGGCATCTAGCCATGATATACACGGTCCAGGTCAAACGTTTGGAACTAGGCATGACGGCAGCTCCAATGGGTCAGTCATGTCCACATCAACAACGGGAACCTACTACGTCGATGGAGCGCCCACTAGAGCACCATTCAAAGGAGGTCCAGTCCAGATATATAGCGAGGAAGGAGTCGAATGCCCGGGGCTTCCAAATGTCGTCCAAGCAGATGATTACAGCCAAGGCTCAAACGGTCTGACACCACTTCTCTTATCGACCAAAGCTTACGAAAGTCTAATCCACAAATTCAAAGATGAAGGATGTTTCAAAGGGCTCGCGCTCAACCCGACACAGCTTCCTTCTTTGTCGCACACAAGAGTCTACTTCAGGCTCTACTTCCATCGCTTTCATCCGGCGTATCCTTTCTTGAGGAAGTCAACATCCATATATGACTCGAAATCTAAGTGGCTTGTTCTTCTCGCTGTATGTGCCATTGGATCGATATATGCCCCAGGTGTCAACAATCACAGCCAAAAAGAGACACTGTTCCTTTTGCTCGAAAAGGCTGTATTACATCACATTTCGGAACACACTGGCTCAAGATTGCCGACATGCTGGGGCTCGTTCTGCGAAGCTAGGCCAGATGACAACTGGACCTTGGGAGTTGTTCAAGCAACAATTCTCTATCTCGTGTGCAAATCGCAGAACCCTAAGACAGACTCCAACCGATTGGACGTGGCGGCGCGTCAATTTCTTCTTGAATGCTGCCGCGAGCTCGGCCTGTTGAACATAGCAGCTACAAAGTCAACGAACATAGAATCTGCCACGAAGGAGGACGTATTGAAAGCTTGGATCCAGAAGCAATCCAGTATCCGAACCGGGATGATGGTATGGGTAAGACGTTCCATTCGGACTTTCCGGACCTTCACTACTGTCTTGCTCCGATACAAGTTGACGAGTCTGAACTGCTGCAGATTCTTGACTCTATCTTAGCTTTGGAGTTCAAGCAAGAACCTCTACTTAGGTTGGGCGACGTCAAAGGCGTTTTGCCTTGCCCGGAGCCGCTGTGGGAGAAACCAGGCTTGGAAGAAATCTCAAGAGATAACTCCAAAACAGGTACGTGCTCTGGCATCTTATAACCATCAATGGAACCATTAATGACCATTGTTCATATGAAGTCCGAATCCATGATGCACTTAGCATGTTGTATACAGGAAAGAAGTTGCCTCCAAACATTGGAGACTTTGGCACAGTTGTCTTGACCTACGCTGTTTGTCAACGGACGAAAGATGCTATATATCAACACCAATCAAAGCTTTCTTCGTGGACGCCAACAGCGGACGTCGCCAAGCATTCTGAGGAGGAACTCGTTGAAGAAACGTGGCCACCATCGCTTCCAATTCTCTCAAGATGGAGAAACAGCGCATGCGACTGCTTAGACTTGCTCCATTGGAACGCCAACGCCATAATTGCGAAAGCCGGAGGTTGGGAGCATCCAGCACTATTACACCTACACCTCTCGCGACTGATTCTGTTAACACCAATAAACCACATGAGGACGCTTGCCGTGGCAGCCTCGCTGGGTACCTCCGGCAGATCGGTTGACAAGTCGAAGGTGGAAATAGCGAGAACGAGCATCGCCAAATGGGCGATAAACGATCAATACAAGGCCAGGTTATCGATCATCCACGCCGGGGCTCTGCTGTGGCATATTCGACGCTACAGCATCACAAATGTTCTGGAGCCCTTCGCCATCTTCGCCTCTACTCTGGTCATCTGGTCTTACAGCACCATGATGCTATTTTTGAACCAGCATAACGCTGCATTAACACAGATGCCGGGAACTTCACGACGAGAGCATTCCCGGGATGGTTTCATGGGATCACAGGCAAGTCCAAACGACACAAGCGCAGCAGAAGATGAGTCTGAGGAACCAGAGCCGAAGTTCTTGCATCTGGATAGACCATGCGATGATGAGATGGTGCAGACGTACGTGAAGCTGGGGCATCGTATGTCGGGGCACGTTGCGAAAGTTGGCGATATTTGCCGAGAAGGTGCACCCAAGATGATTTTACGTGAAGGAATTAGAATGTTGACTGGCAAATGTGGACAAGAGTCGGAGCTTCCGGGCGAGAACTCGGGGGAAAGAGGTTCGTTGCAGCAGCAGGGGATCTGGGGGGTCGAGCAGCCCTTCGCAGACTTGCTAGCATCCCTTGTTCAGTCTAATTCCGACTGAGAATGAAACTAATTTTCTCCTCAGCAAATATTCACACGTTTATCCGTCATTTTCGTCTGATCTGATCTTGGCAGCCTGATTATCTGACATCTCCACCGGAGAGACACACATCAAGGGAAGCTGCTTGGAGAATCCACTTGCAGAACATCCCACATACTCCGGTGGCACGACACCACTCCGGCGGGGGTGGATCTCAGCACCGACGAAGCTGAAAGTCAGGTAAACCTATTCCGCAGTAGCAAAGCTACGCGTAGTCTAGCTTCATTGCGTGTGTGTGTTACCCCAGGTTTTATCCAGGATGCGTGCGGGGAATTCAACCACGCCCCTGGGCAGGAGTGCGAGACCGGCAAAATTCTGTTCACTGACCTATGCACGTATATATGACAGAAGTCTCCACAGAGTTTGTAACACTGCTTGCTGATCTTGTGCGAATCATGTCGTCCTTTTCGGGTTGAGTGTCCTTCATTCGGTCCATCATCAACCGAAACCTTCCGCTCTTCCATACACACTGCTTGTCCCAAAGCCTGCACGAAGTGCGACTCTCGCAATGGCACCAAAACATGATGACGATGCGGTAGATATCGCTGAGCATGAACAAGCTCATGCCAGTGCGTACGAGATCAAGGACTTGGCCTTAGCCAAACAAGCCGCAGAGGACGAACACAGTCTTGGCTTCCTCGAAGCCATCCGCCTGTATCCTAAGGCTGCGCTATGGTCCGTCCTAGTTTCCGCCTCGATTATCATGGAAGGGTACGACATTGTCCTCATCTCATCCTTCTTCGCTCAACCGGCTTTCAGAGAGCATTATGGAGAATACATTCCAAGCAAAGGGTCTTTCGAAATCACCGCTGCCTGGCAGAACGGACTCAGCAACGCCGTGAGTGTTGGCACTATCATCGGGGCCTTCGCCAATGGCTACTTCACCCACCGGTTCGGATACCGAAAAGTTCTTCTGGTGTCTCTTGCTTCGATCTGCTGCTTCATCTTCATCTCTTTCTTCTCGCCAAACCTTCCAGTACTGCTCGTGGGCCAATTCCTTTGCGGAATTCCTTGGGGTGTCTTCGCAACAACAGCCCCGGCTTACGCATCGGAAGTTTGCCCTCTTGCACTACGAGGCTACCTCACCGTCTATGTCAATCTCTGCTGGGCTCTTGGTCAACTCATTTCAGCCGGTGTTCAAGCTGGGTTCTCGGAGAGAGTCGGTCAATGGTCTTACCGGGTACCGTTTGCTATTCAATGGGTGTGGCCGCTCCCTCTTTTCGCCATCCTGTGGTTCGCACCAGAGTCGCCTTGGTACTTTGTCCGCCTGGGCAAATATGACCAAGCTGAAATGTCAATCCTCCGCCTCAGTTCGCCTTCACAGCGCAGCCAGGCGAAGCAGAAAGTGGCCATGATGATCCACACAAACGAGATCGAGGCCCAAATGGATGAAGGCACATCCTACATGGACTGCTTTCGAGGTGTCGACCTGCGCAGAACCGAGATCGCGTGCCTAGCCTTCGCTGCTCAGCCGTTTTGCGGTTCGGCGATGGGAGGCACCCCAACCTACTTCTTTGTTCAGGCTGGGCTCTCCACCTCAATTTCATTCCAGATGTCCGTTGGAGGACTCGGAATAGCCTCAGTTGGCACGATCGTGGCTTGGGGTCTTCTCCACATGTGTGGGCGCCGTACTCTGTATCTGTGGGGCCTTGGCCTTTTGACCCTCATACTTGTCGTGGTCGGTTCGATCAGTGCCGGCGCACCCAACTCAGATGCCGCAAACTATGGTCAAGCCGGCATGATGCTTGCCTGGCTAGCTGTCTATTATCTTACCGTTGGCCCGATCTGTTACGCCATCATTTCCGAAGTCTCATCCACGCGCCTCCGCAATAAGAGCGTGTGTCTGAGCCGAATCACTTATTACGTTGCTCAGATCATTTGCAACGTCGTTAATCCTTATATGGTGAGTATCTAATCATTGTCATTAGCTACAGCATTAAAAGAGCATGATATTAACCCTGAACCTAGCTCAATCCGACGGCGGGAGGCTGGAAAGGCAAGACTGCATTCTTTTGGGGCGGATGTGCGTTTGTCTTCTTCATCTGGACATACTTCCGGTTGCCTGAGACTAAGGGCAAGACTTTTGAAGAGCTTGACATACTGTTTGCTAGAGGTGTTAAGGCATCAGACTTTGCTTCCTACAAGGTTGATGCATATGCAGGCGGGGAGGAGGCTTTGACTAAAGAAGGTTGAGTTCCAACTCTCACCTCATCTTCCTGTCGTGTTTTATGCGGAGATGGATGATACGTTCAATTCGCTGTTCCTATAGGACCTGCTCGAGTTTGCCATTGTCTCTGCGATGCAATGGTTCAGATATTTCACCTAATGAAGTTGTGTCTACTTGGAGTCTCTTCAAGCTCTTGAAGCGTCACACTACTAGTCGCAATTTGTTAACTGTTTTTGCATTCCATGTTTCAAAGAGTTTTGCTATTCGGGCGGAGACCTATTACATTCAGTCTAATAGTTTCTTTGATACTAATATTTCTATTATCCTCATCGTCCCTGTCGTCCCTATCGTCCTTATTATCATCTATGCCTACTACCCGCCCGGATAGCAATAATCTTTTCAAAACTTTAGATTTCTCAAGCAGCGCCGAGTTGCGAAGATCACGTCATAAACCACAATTGTTTGCTGTCGTTCTAAACATTTACCCTTCATTTGCGCTCAGCCTTTGCTGGAGTAAATCGAATTCTCCGAGTAAGTAAATTGATCCTGTCATAGCAGGGATCGATAACCCGACGTCTGACACGATTTCCCGGCGGGGGTGGAGGGCGTCACCTCGGCAGTGGATCTGATGGGGTGATCACACCCAAACACCACGAACCTATTTCATCAGTACTTTGCGGGGTTGTTGCGGGGAAGCTTGGGTTGTGATGGGAATGGAGTCAATATTCAAGCTTGGATATTGCCAAAAGTCGATGCTCCGATGGGGAACCTTGAATCCGGTGATGAACCAAATGCGAGATCGCCAAATCTTGCGGTTGAAGATGAAATGGGTGGTATATAAGTCAGACAGAATAATGTGAAATCGTTTGAACGTCATCAGCATCGTTCTTTCATGCGTGCACAACACCAATACCATCATGAAGCTCGAAAATCTTCTTTCGGGGCTCTTTGTGGCCCTGAACCTTGGCCAAACCACTGCCTTCATCGTCCCGCGTGCAACATTGGGCGCTGCGACTGTTGACCTCAGCACGTCGACTGGAGAGGCTCGATTTCTTGGATCAGCGTTCATCTACGGATTTCCTGACAATGGTACAGACGCAGACAGCTCCATTCCCGATTACTTCGCCACTGACATCAAGTTCAATGCTTGCCGTGCCGGTGGCGCCCAAACGCCGTATGCTGGATGGGCTGGTGGTGGATATGACGGCTATATCGGACGTTTCAACTCTACCCTTTCCAACTACAGGACTACTCGCAAATATGGAGCAGGTTTTATCTTGCTTCCCCATGACCTGTGGGGTTCTGACGGTTCCTTAGGAGGAGACGGACTATATCCGGGAGACAATGGAGACTGGTCTGAGATGGAGGCTTTCCTCGCGCAAGTTGTCAAGGATCTAAGAGACAACGACATGCTTGAGGGTCTGGTCTTCGACATCTGGAACGAACCCGACCTTGAAATCTTCTGGGCACGCTCTTGGGATCAGTACTTAGAGTACTACGTTAGAGCTCACAGAATCATCAGGTCAGTATTGCCCACTTTGGCAAAGGAGCCCGAGGATAACATACATCCCAGAGCCGAACTTCCGGATACTCTCATCAGCGGGCCATCTGGTGCAACTGTACCTGACTTTCAGAGTTCGACCTGGACTTCTTGGCTGGCCGCCATATCGGCAAACGATACAATCCCCGACATATACTCTTGGCACCAGATTGGCGACACAGGTCGTGAGCTCGACAAGGTCATTCCTGATTTCAATACACTCCTCAGTCAGCACAATCTCCCACAGAGATCAATTGACATAAACGAGTATGCAGCGCCAGAAAGACAGAATCCTGCCAACTCCGCCTTCTATCTTGCTCAACTTGAACGCCATAACCTACGCGGTTTAAGGGCCAACTGGGGCAGTGGTGCAGGTCTACATGATCTGATGGCCGACCTGGTCTTCAAGGATTCCGACGGCAACTATAAGCCCAACGGCGATTGGCAGACGTACAAGTACTACGCTGGGATGACAGGCGATCGCGTTGCCACCGCGGCATCACCGGACCTGAGGTTCGATGTCTTTGGGACTATTTCTGAGAAAAATGTCAAGCTTCTTGCAGGAACTCAGTCCCTTCAGGCCTCCTATGAAATCAGCGTCTCGGGGTTTGGTCGGATTGGACTACCTGCTGACGGGAGTGTTTCGATTCGTACTCTTCGGTTCGACTTTGATGGCCGCTCGGGCTTGATCGAAGGTCCTGTTGATCTTGGCACAACTGAGTACACATACACATCTGATACGGTTAGTCCAGTTCTTTTCACATCAGTTGTCTTTGGCTGATCTCTTCTCCTAGCTCATCATTCCTGTTGAACTTCCGACAAACTCGACTGCGTTTGCGTATGAGTTCTCTGGCGGCCAGTAAATCAAAATGGAGTGGCAAATGCAGCGTCTGGGACAGTGCTATCTCCAGTATGACTTGAAATATTGTGAAACCAGAAGGAATAGGCACGCTGCATGCAGTGCATGATTAAATCTGGCTCTATGACTAGAAAACATCAATCATAAGTCTGGTGTGCACTGTGTATTTGACCGTTCAACCTCACACATAATACCCACAGTGCAGCAACGTGTTGGTTAAAAAGGAGCCGTAATGAGCTTTGCTACCCAGGCAGATCCAGCTAACCGGGCGGGACTCATAGCTTTCACCTGGGTACGCAGTAAATTTATATCCATTTGAGCTATCATGATTTTGATTTTTGTTTCTCTTGTCATTGCCGTCGTCGTCGTTGTCTTGGTCGTTACCATCTCTGTCGTCGTTACCGTTATCATCTTTACTTTTAGCTTGT
This sequence comes from Colletotrichum gloeosporioides, assembly GCF_011800055.1. Classification (NCBI taxonomy): domain Eukaryota; kingdom Fungi; phylum Ascomycota; class Sordariomycetes; order Glomerellales; family Glomerellaceae; genus Colletotrichum; species Colletotrichum gloeosporioides. The sequence goes on from NW_025544697.1 coordinate 659,675, forward strand.
CAGCCTATCCGCCCGGAGAACATTCTTCGCCGTATTCAGCCTTGCTAAACATACTAGTTTGATGCGAAAAGTCTGGAAAGCCAACCGTAGCTCACCAATGAGCACTCGCTCGCAAGAAACCTTTACGGTTCGCGGAGAAACACGAAGTGCACTGGCGATAGTTGACGGAAGATCTAGTACTACTTACCTTATGAGGTTGGCCACTCAGGTACCTTAGGTGCTTCAGGTTTCCACTAGGAACTCCAATAGCGTGCAACCTTTTTAACCGAACCCCCTCCCAAAAGCACCCGTCCCATCTCCGACTCACCGCGATCACCAATGTCTCCCATCTCAACTCGACTCAACCTGCGCAGGCCCATCACGAAGACCCCACCTAGCACCACAAACATGCGTTTTACTGAATACTGCATCGAGCCTCGGGCGGCGCACACTCACACGGTCATCTTCCTCCATGGCAGAGACAGCATCTGCAACGAGTTCGCAGATGAGCTATTCGAGAGCGAAGCGTCAGAACCGGCAAACCAGCCAAGAACCCTTCCAGACCTGCTACCATCTATTCGATGGGTCTTCCCCGGAGCCGCTGTGATGCCATCTGAAAGGTTCGGCACCGACATGCCACAGTGGTTTGATGTCTGGTCGCTGGAGAATCCAGAGGAACAGGCCGATATCCAGACAGCCGGCCTGAGACGAAGTATTGACTTCCTGGTCAACTTAATCGAGAGCGAATCCGCCTTGGTCTCCATGGAAAAGATATTCTTATGCGGTATCAGCCAAGGATTTGTAACAGCAGTTGCCGCTTTGCTGTCTACGTCAAAGTTGGGCAGTTTGGGTGGGCTGATTGGATGGTGCAGCTGGATGCCACCGGCGGTCGTCATCGAGGAATTGGCGGAGAAATATTCGCCATATCACCAAGAAAGCGTTACACAACCATCGATCGAACCCCCTATTTTCCTAGCTCACGCCGTGGATGATGAGGTTATTGATATCAAGCTCGGTCGTCAGTTGCAGAGGACTCTTGGGTCATTTTGCAAGGCAGTTGAATGGCACGAGTATGATTCAGGAGGTCACTGGGTCAACGAGCCACAGGGCGTGGATGACATGGTGAGCTTTTTGAGGGTCAACATGCATTAGGCAGAACAAGCCTATCATAACTTCTCAATGGACACATTTTGATGAGGACGGATGGCTACGGGAAAGTTGCATGTCGTCGATTGCGAAGTTCTTTCCTCGAAGCGTAACTTCAAGTGTCGGTGGACATGAATGAGATGTGCATGGGCCTAGCCAACATGTCCTTGTGCTTGGATAGTGACATCCTAACTAGAGTCAACGTTGGTGCTCCGGTCTAGTATAGAACTCAATCAACGATCCCCTCAATACATACAAGGTGAACAATAACTCGTAACCGTTAGCCCGGATTGTAGGGTGGGATGCCGACCCGGATGGGGCATGAGAACGGGCAGCATTTGAGCGATGCAGAAGCCCCAATCAGTAGGAGCCGAACAAGTAACTGTTTGAACGAAGCTAGAGCCGGGTCTCGCTAAATAGCGGGATACGTTTTGGGTTAGAGGAGATGTATTTACGAAGTCTTGGCACACTCTCGACTCTTTTGGTGGCTGAGACAAACCCTCAAAATGGCAGATCCTGCTTGACGCCGGCTCCAAACCGGAGAGATCGCACACATGTAAATCCAAAGCCTCAAACTCTTGTCACTTTCATGGGAATAATATCTATGACATTTATGCATAATGGGAGCACGGAGAACAGTCAAGGACACCGTTGAGGGAGCCTATTCAAGTTTCAATCCAATAGCGACTAAAGCTTCAAGCCACTTCCTGCAGCTGTAGCGGACGAATGTGTGAATGTGTATGTGTAATGCTTTGGAGCTTAACGTTTATTGGGATTGAATCAGTGGGGAAGGTTGCTGCAAGTTGCGAAGAAATGGCTTCCACTTTTGTTTTAGTTCAACAAACCTCATACATGAACATATTTATGCAAGGCTTCGTTCGGAGCCGAGCGAACATGAATTCAGGTGAGGCTAGCAAGTAGATGGGCTGAAAGTGTGAGGCATCGGTACAAGGAATCTGCGATATCGTCTTTCATTGGACGGTTATTCATCCACCTCTTTCTTTTGCTTCTAATTTATCTCCATAGGGCTTAAGTGATTGGTCTGAAGGAGAAGGGAGGCGAGTCAACATCAGCCCCGGATGCGTCTTGACACCAAGCCAAATGCAGATCTACCGTTACTCCCATGACTGAAAATCCAGAAGTTGGTCATTTATCTGCCAGGTGCCATTTAGAAATCCTTGACTGCCGGATAGTCCTTAGCTTTCAGTGGACGCTGGAATCCCGAGACACGTTGGGCCTGATCTCCGCATCGGTTAACAGTCGTGGAGAACTGCACACATCAAACGTGACGCGTCGCAGTAAAGATAACAAGACATCGCTTGTGTGACAGCCTCAGGCGCCAAATATGGAGAAAACGATCCTCTTGAACAAAGTGGCTTGCGATGAATCAGAAGCAGTAAATCGAAGCATACCATCGCCTGATCGAGCGAGGTGCTCGACCGATCACTTGTATCTTATATGTGATGCTGTTCTGTCACAGTCTAGTCATACTAAAGAATGTGGCTATCTAAAAAGAGGAGAGAAACTTTCCCATGAATGATGAAAACGAATGAGGGACGTTGTTCACTTTAGCGAATGCTAGCCTACCATGGCCTTGGGTCTGCGTGCTGATATGGCACCACACGCAGCGAGGACTCATGGCTAACGGTGATCGACCATGATCTTCATTATATCTGTCACATGAGTGATCGAGAGGTCTCTGGAGCACCTTGCGACTTATTCCTGGTCACAATGTCACAATTTCTGAAAGCCCTTGAGCGTCGTAATGGGTTTCTTGTACTTCATTTCATCGATTTGCTGTCAGAGAGAAGGAAGACAGGTCAATTACAAACCCATGACTACCCATTTTGTGGCAATCATGTTAGTTTAACCATTGACTATGGTATCGACGACAACGACATCAACAACAACAGAGATGGTAGCAACGATGCAACAAGGGACAGACCAGTATGATGACAATCCAGATTTTCCATTAAACACCCATTACTCCGCTCAGAAAAGTCAAAGGATCCACCCGGTGTGATAATATATGAATAGAAAGTTTGCTCTTCGCCAAAAGAACCACATTGACACTCCTCCGATGTAACGAAAACTACCACATATCCAACATTTTGCAAACCCAAAGGGCCAGGACGCCAATACTTAGTGGGCTGTGACCTAGATAGGGTAGCTCAAAGGCCCTGCGCGTCGAGCCTGCGTAGATTACGAAGCGAGGCGGAGGGCTTTCTGTCGGACTACCAGTCAATGTGGTTGGAGATCCGCCTTGAGTCTGGGTCGTAGAATATGGGTTGTTGGCGTTTGCAGTCGGGACGTTTTGGGAGAAGCCACCGCCGCCGTCAATCGGACCCGTTGCGCCGGGCCCAGCGGGAGGTTGAGGAGGCCCGCCGCCATTGGTTGATTCAGCAGGCGCACTTCCACCCAAACCTGTGGTGGCAGAAGGATTGGGAACCGCGCCATCGGGAAAAATGCTAGGCATTGCTCCCTGATTCGGAACATTGGCAGAAACGTTTGGTCCAGGGTTTTGTCCAGGATTTGAAGCAATGGGCGATGCTGTCGGAAGCGCCAGAGTGGGAGCCAACTCTGCCTTGATCCATGGACATCCGTCTTCTTGGGTCATGTCGATTATAACGGTCTGCACGGGAGCCATCATTGTGTAGGTAATAGATGGAAGCCCCGTTACTCCGGCTCCACAGCCATCTTCCCGCGGGCTGATACGTGGTGCCGCGAGGGCCAGACCGAAGAGCAAAGGGAAAAAGGTTGTGCGTGACAAACACATGGAGAGCATGGTGTCAAATGCCGTGGAAATAATCAGTATTGGAGTGATGAGGGGAGCTGTTTGAAAGGGCAAGTCTCAACATATCCAGAATAAGCATCCTATTATACGCCGGCTACTGAATATCATGCAACCCATTGTGCTGGCTGGGAGACCTCGAGGAGCTCTTTGGGTAGATGTCTGCATCCGGCCTCGGCTTCTTACTTTCTAGGGAAACAGACGGAGCGATCTTCCCGGCTTTTGGGAGCCGTGACAGTAGGACGTCATTACTTTCAACCAAGCTGCAACAGCCTTCAGCTGAAAGTGGCTTCGCGGGCTGTCCAGCGAAAACGGACTTTCCAAGCCACTGAAGACCAATTCCTTTAGTTCCCGAGACATAAGGTATTTCAGCGGCTTCTTCTCAACTGCTCCAACGTCCACCAAGTTGTCTGTGGGCAATAGTGAGGCTAAACCTTAAATACTACTAGTGCAACCGGAGGGCTTTGGGAAAGACTTACCGACTTACACCATCTTTGTTGGGAATAGCCCCAGTCACCCCAATGATGGCGCAATATCTCATTGGCTGATGGTAGATACGTCTGTCTCGGGCCGACGAGATATCTCTGCGTCCCGGATTGCCAACTTTGGTCACCTGGTATCGCCAAGCATCGGGGGAGAACAGGAGAGGTCCCGAAGACCAGGTTTGCGGCGCCATCGCCAACGTGAAGTGTTCTAGGTTCGGCAGTTTTATGACATTATGAGATCATACAATGGTCATGAGTATGTCGCGAGTATGTTGCGCAATCATTGCCGGTATTGAACGATTGCAATGGCAGACTGTCGACCGCTTCAGTCTACTATGCTCGGTGAGCCGCATCACAATCGGTGAGTTCGTCTTGTTCTGAGTAAAGCCCCAGGTGAGAGTTCGCGATGAATTTGGTTGAAATATAATGAGGCTAGTACAAAGCTCCGTGAAGAATTCGGGTCCAATGAGCATATTGCCCTCCGACTGCACCTATTGTGGCAGAGACAATTAAAACTTACCGAAGCCGTCACCTGGAGTTGATTTCAGCTGTGATTCATATGAGCCTCACACTGAGCCTTTGACTAAACTGGGTTTAGTACATGCTTAGCGACGAAATCCTGAGACATTGATCGACGTTACGCTTGCGGCGAAGTTTCGGAGATCGTCATTTTCAAGCCGCGGGCCGTTGATGGCTAACATTATTCCCCGGATGCATTCCAACACGACCGGGTCGAGACTCAGCTCGATTGAAACAGTCTAGACTCTTCAGCATCTCGAGGGTCATGTGACATCTCCAACCATGCATTGAGCAGGGCGTAGGGCCGACCTACAAGAGCCTTCGCAGGACGTGGGATATCACGAGAGTCCTTCGATGCTCATCTGTTGAAGTCTTCATCGTTCACTGTCGTGGTCTTGTTGCCCAAACTTTCGTTCAACAGTTCCTCGCTCACCGTCTGGCACAGAACGAAAAAATGCAAGGTCTTCTGCTGCGTGGTGCCCTTGTCACCCTTTGCATGCTGCTATGGTTAAGATTTGCAAACTCGCAGTGCATCCTTCCGGATGATCAAGGTATTATCAAGCAGTATGTTTTGGTGGTCGACCAGACTCCTGTGCGTCTGAGCGCCGCCATCTGCTCAAATACCACGATTACCGTTGCTGGCACCACCGTGCCAGTCACAAATGCTCCCACAGTTTTGCTCTCTGACTTTATTGTCGAGAACACTATCACATATACCTCAACTCTGTAAGCAAGATCGACATGAATCCTTTTCTCCATACGGTACCAACTCCTGTACTAACTCATGCACAGAAGCCCAAGCGCCACTTTCAATGGCCCAGTCTCAACAATCACGAGGGGATTGCCTCAAGGCACTGCTCTCTCAACTATTGTTTTGGGACCACAAGCAAGTTCTGGGGTGGGCACGGAGATCATTTTGAACCCATTTCCCGCCGGCCAGCAAGGCCCATTTGATCCCCAGAACACCATTTCGTCATCCTTCGATCCAGCCCAGTCAGCGCCTGGATTCATTCCTGAGAACGCATTTCCTGACCGTGTCGAGACTATGACTGCCCCTTGGACCGGCACAGTTACGTCGACTTTAGTGCTTCCTCCCCAAGGCACAGACGACATCGAAAGGCAGATCATCTTGACACCGGCCTCAGCGCCGGTTCCAGGCCCAATCACAGCTGCTACAAGCCCATGGACTGGCATAATGACCACGACATTGACGATACCACCTCTCGGTACAGACTCCATCGCCTTGCAGCTCGTCTTGACACCCACTGATGGGGCTGCGCCCACGAGAGGGGCCCCGGCTGGGTTGTTCACTACTCTGACAGCCATCGGCACTGAACCAACCACATCGACCGTCGTGTTGCCCCCAGCGGGTAGCGATACGGTCGGAACAGAGATCATTGTGGTGCCAACTACTGTTGGAGATGACGATCCGGACATTTTCCCCGCAGTATATGTTCCAACAACAGCAACCGGGCCTGGGACACTAACAACCACGCTCACAATCCCACCAGCTGGAACCGATACGACTGGAACTCTGTTGATTCTCGATCCAGCAACAACTCCATCACCTTCCGGCGATGGGAATGATGGTGGCAGCGATGAAGGGAGCGACGATGGTCCTCTCAATGCCTTTTTTGGCCCGTTCACAACTGTTACTGCCCCCTTCACAGGCCTTGCGCCAACAACCATTGATCTTCCACCAAGCGGAGGTGATGGTACTGGGACCAGAGTCGTTCTGACTCCAACCCCCCAACTCAGGCCGTTCAACGGACCTGTTGTCAGAGTCGCGGCAACCGTTACTGGTACAATTTTCACCACCGTAACCATCCTTCCAGCACTAGGGGATGGTACAGCTACTGCGATTGTTATCAATCCAGCAAACACAGACCCTGGCGTAGCTCCCGCCGGAATTTTGCCGGCTACTCCAGCCGTGATTCCAGGAGGACCTACAGGACCACCAGACTTTGGCGTCCTAGATCCAAGCTCAGTACCAGCTGACCCAGTATTACCCGCGCTGGTCTCACCTGTAGTCCCAGGAGGGAATAACATCTTTACAAGTACATTCGATGGTTCGGTCACGTCTACTATTACATTCCCTCCTGGACCCTCAGGTCAACCAGGTTCGACGGTGATACTTGTCCCAAGTAGCGTTCAAATACCGACCACTGCGGCTTCTATTCCGGTAGACCCGGCTCTTTTCTCCAGCAATAACGGCGGGCAAGCATCATCAGCCACGACTGGTCCTGTGATTCCCTCTAATGTCCCTGGAAACTCTATTTCTCCTGCTCCTGGGCCCGTCACGTCATCAGGGCCGACACTGCCTAGCACCTTGGTACCCTCACAAAGCGCTCCTCCCGCTGGCGGGTCTTCCGAAGTTCCACAAGACGCCAGCGTGTTATCGCCCACCTCTCCTGTCATCCCAGCTACATCCTCTTCAGCTGGACCCTCCCAGGGAACAAATACCGCCGTTACTGTGGCCTCAAGTTCTGGGGTTGCAACCTCCTCACAAGGCGGACCATCCAGTCGGCCTAATATTCCCACTTCGGTAGATCCGAACTCTCGTACTACTACAACAACTTCGGAAATTGTTCTTCCTGCCTCACTTACTTCCGCCAGTAGCAACTCGGGCACCTCACCTTCCACCACTACCATTAGAGTAACAGTCACACAAAGCACGAGCGCGGCCAGCACTCCAAGTTCCAGCGCAACCATCTCGAACACCTCTGCAACGCAGTCTACATCTTCGCCTTTGACGTCCACCACTGAAAGTATAGTTCCAGATGTTTTTCAATCCACATCAAGTACCCAGTCTACTACCTCAACCTCGGGTACTATCGGAGTTCAGACTTCGTCAACATCCGGAAGCTCCGTCTCAACCAGTGGCATCCCGGTCCCTCCAGGCTTGACCTCAACGACCTCACAGTCTGGCATCAGCAGTACAGGTACTTTGGTATCTACCCGATCTTCATCTACAAATAGCGCCGCATCAAGCAGTCCATCTATTGCAACTTCGAGTTCTGCCGGTCCTCCGCCTTCCGCAACCTCCTCCGTCACACCCACAAGCAGGACAAGTGGGTCTGTCACGCCCGTCTCGTCAACTACACCTTCTAGCACTAGCACTAGCACTGGCGGAAGCACCAGTCGGTCGGGATCCACAACAAGCTCGCTGTCAAGTAGCACTGGAAGTGCCACAGTTCGTTCTTCTACATTGTCGACGACTAGCTCTTCCACATCAGGGGCTGGTACGTCCTCGGGATCATCGGCGTCGAGCTCGCCCACTGTAGTCTCCAGTCTATCAACAAGCTCCGTATTGCCGCCTCTCAACACGTCTTCTGGGAGCATCCAGTCGACCCCGTCAACATCACCCAGCTCTAGCAGCCCATCTCCAACACCACCAGGAAGCTCTTCCACAGTATCCAGCAGTACATCTCCTGGGCCCCAGAGTACTACCTCTTCTGCATCTATCAGCTCATCCCCCCAGCCGACATCCTCAAGCTCTTCCGGACTGTCTACCTCAAGTGCTTCTACACCGTCTGGAAGTTCCTCTGCGCCACCAACCAGCTCTTCCTCAACTTCTTCAGGGTCGTCATCGACTGTGTCCTCTAGCATCAGCTCGTCGGCCTCCTCGTCTGGAAGTTCGTCTGTCGCACCGGCGTCTAGCTCTTCTGCGTCATCAACAGCTAGCACCTCGGCATCTTCAGTTTCGAGCTCCTCTACCTCATCCGCCGTGAGCTCTACATCTACCGGAACATCAAGCTCTAGCTCGTCTTCCTCGTCATCGACGACCTCTCAAGTGGCTAGCTCTACCACATCCCAAGCATCTACCTCCTCATCCTCATCCACTCCAGCATCCACCTCAGCCTCTACAACCTCATCTACAACCTCATCTACAGCCTCAACAACATCCTCTTCTAGCACCTCAACTAGCCTGACATCCTCATCGTCAATCACCTCATCAAGCTCGTCTAGCTCCTCCAGCTCGTCCAGTTCATCTAGCTCCATCACGTCACTCACGCCCATCCCGCCCACCTCGACCACGCGCATCGTCCCCACTACATCTTTCACCGGCTGTGTGGTAACTGCAACAGCGACAAGCGCACCAACTTGTGGCGTCACTCTTCCTGGAGCTTGTGCCCAACTGCCAACCACGAACGGTCTCATCCCATTAACCCTGGTCACAGCGGATTGCTTGCTAGATCTTGGACCTTTCGCCGTCGGGCCCGTCGCGCTCTGTCTCACAGCAAACCTCGGTCTCAACCCCCAGGGCCAGCCGATCGCAGACTGCCTTCTCCGGACACTCAGAGCATCCTGCCCGCAGACCATTCCTCAGCCCTGCGTCGATCTTCAAGTCTCCAATGGAATCGACTTGTTAGTCGATATTCCAACCTGCGTTGCCGCTCTTGGCCCTTACAACTCTGGCGCAACTGCAGTTTGTCTCGCTCTGAACTCCATCACCAGCGCTACCACAGGATTGTCCATCTTTGGATGTCTCCAGGGCGCCTTTAGCACTGCTCCAACGGTCACGACCACGACCATCACCGACCCGGCTCTGTGTCCCACCACGGCCCCTGCACCACCGACACCGGTCTGTCCCACTGTCCCTGGCACATGTCTGAGTCTCTCCACGGTGAATGGCTTGGACCTTCTCGCGGATATTCCAGCATGTACCCAGGCCCTTGGACTCTTTGCCGTCGGCAACGTCGCAAACTGTCTTGTCACTGGTGTCATCAACATCCTCACCACCGGGCAATCCATCGTTGGCTGTCTCCAAACTGCGCTGGCGTCGAACTGCATAACAGCGTTGCCTCAGGTCTGCTTAGATCTCAGCGCGTTGAACGGCGCGGTGGACACGTCTGCCTGTGTTACGGCGTTAGGACCATTGGCAGTAGGCGGTGTCGCGACCTGTCTTTCGTCGGGTCTCACGAGTGGCAGCTCCATCGTCCAATGCTTGAATACCGCGCTATTTTCGTAGAGGGCTACCTCCGGTATTCGTTTCAAATCTTGTCGTTGTTATCTGTCATCTTCGTAATGGAGAGAATGGGAGTTTTGGATAGTTGAAATTAGTCTTGTTGAAGCGTATACCTCAGTAATCAGTTTGGAGTTCTGGCCTTTTGTTCTGGTTAGCCTGCTTTAATGTTTTTGGGTTGCTCACTTTGGGGCGTTGGAGTATTTTTCGAGTCTGTTGCATGCTAGGACAGAAAGCTGTGATAGTTGATTATGTGAACAACAGTCGGTTTACCGACACAGAGTCTTTTCCCACCAACACCATGAGAGTAACAGCAGTGAGACCGTATGAGAGTCTTATACAGGTTTAGCATATTCTATAAACCCGTTGCATTCAGGCAGCCGCCCTTCCCCGAGTTTCATAGGGTAGCAGAAGAAACACAAATCCAGCCACAACGAACAGCGCCGCAGAAATCCACACCGGTAAATCAGTATCAATCCCGACATAGGCCGCGATTATGGGCGCCATAAGCCCACTCATACGGTTAAACAAGGCTACCAGACCATTCGCCGACCCTCGAACTGGTGCTGGGAAGAGCTCGGGGGTATACGAGTAGAGCAACCCATAGACTAGGTTCTGGAAGAATGCAATGGCGCAGGTGAACCCCGTGACGCCGGCGGGGGTTGTCGCCCGGGTGAACAGAAACAAGAAGACGCCAGTTCCAATGCAGGCAAATGTCCCAGTGCCTTTCCGGCCGATGCGCTTCATGTCGACAGTGAACCCACCAAGGATGGATGCCGGGATTCCACACACAGCCTGGATGGCATAGTTTCGATATGTCGTTGAAAGTGACGAGCCCCCCTGGCTCGCGCCCTTATTCTCCAAAAATATCGGAATGAACGAGTTGTACAGCGGAAAGGCCATTCCGATCGAGCACCAGAGGAACAGCACCAGCGTCGTCGAGAGCGCAAACCGTGGGGTGGAAAATAGGGTGAGAATCTTTTCGGGCTTGAAGTTCTCCAGCTGTCGACGCACCACGTTGCGAGTATCCACGCGGGGCGTACTTATGACGGTCATGTCACGAGTGACGCCTAACTCGGCATCGACAGCTTCGAAGTGCTCGAGGGTAAGCCAAGTCGAGCTGCTATTCCTCGCGGCAATCTTCTGAACAACCTTGACCGCCTCGCGATCCAAACCCCTTCCAAGGAGGTATTTTGGCGTCTCGTACACTCTGAAGAGCAGTCGGAGAAGGAACATAATGAGGGTCAGACCGCCAAAGGCCCAGTAGGTGTAGCGCCATCCGAGGTTGTCTTCGTACCGACACTCCCCTGCTGGCAGACCAGAGGGACAGGAGAAGTTGGCGATGAGAGGCCAGGCGATCAGGGCTGCGATAGCCTGGCCGAAGGACCAGAACGCCGACTGCATCGTCAAGAGGTATTGATGTGTAGCGGGGATGAACTCGAGAAAGATGGCGCTATCGACTGGCTGATTTCCCCCGGTGCCCAGGCCGATGAATGCGCAGAAAGTGGCGATTGCGACAAAGTTCGGAGCGCCTGCGCCGACCAGACCCGAGACGGCAGAGATGAGGAGCGTCACATTGAAGGCGAGCTTGCGGCCGATGTAATCCGCCGTCATTGGCCACGCCGTCGACCCGATGACTAGGCCGACGTACTTGGCTACCGTGAGGAAGGCGATGCGTTTGACGGCGAACTCGTTGCGGACCGGAGCGCTGATGATTGTGATGGCTTGCATCCAGAACTATGGATGAAGAACTTAGCAAAGATTTCTCGAATGTTGGCGGGTAGGCTCCTTACGTTGTCGACAAACCAGCCGAAGCCCGTCATGGCGAACACTTTCCACTGGAACGGGCCCATGCCGATGTCGATGAGGGCTTGATTCATGATTGAGACTTTCTTTTCGTATACGTAGTCGGATCCGACGTGGATGGCCCGGGTGTCGATTCCATGGTGTAGCTGGCTGGCTCCATGCTCAATGTCGCGGCCTTTGGTTTGTGGTGAGTCGGAAACGGGGGCTTCGGGGTTGTTGCTTGATGAGTATGGGTTGGAGTTTCCCACGTCTGAGCTCAAACGGCCCATCTTCATCTAGGTAACGTGGAATTGGCTGAGAACTGATGAGAGCCCGGGAAGTGTTTAAGGTAAAGGACAAAGAATCAGAAAGCTCGTCGGGGTGGAGACTCATTTTTGAAGAGGCTTCTTGCTCAACGCGGGATGAGAAGACATTTAATCAAGTCAGCTGATAAGCTGCAGAAGGTTTTGTAAGTCTGATGGATGAGAGCCATCTTTATCAATCGGATGAGCTCCCGACATGAAGGCTTCAGCATCGAAGCACCAACCATCAGGCCATATCTCTGTTATCTCAACAGCTTTGAGCGACCGGCAGTCTTGGTAGCGTCTACGCCCAGCGGATGGCGGCTGTATGGCGTTGTGATACCCTTGTCTTCCTGCACCATAAGCCGTTGTTGGAGGAAAGATTGCCGTTGGATTGGGCAAACAACGCCAACCCCGCACGCATCTTCTGCAGTTTGCCTGCGGCTCATGACGATGGCGGGCTGCTGGACATGGGGGTCTCGCTTACGCTAGCTTCGTGAAAGCAAAGCGTTGACTTGGCTCTGGTGGTGAAGGCTCAAAACAGTACTCTTCCGGGCTGAGTTTTGCGATTCCACTGTAGAAGCTTCGTAGACATAACAACATAGCAATTTAGAGGTGGCCTGCGCAAGCATTTTGGAGACTTTTGCAGGACATTGTAACGTCAGAAAGGTAGGAGACTGGCGTATCGGAAAGCTTTGAAGTTAATAGGCGTACCCAAATTATTCATTACAGGTCGTTGGGACTATTTACACAGAATATAATTCGCTAGATTGTTTTGTCCTCCACTCTTCTTCAAGCCCTCTCATTCAAGGAGCAGGAGTGGCTGCAGGCAAGCAAGCACAGGCGCTGCTAGCCTGAGCAACCTTGTCCTCCTTGGCGCAGTTCTTCACCGCATGCTCAGGCAGAACGCTGACGTCCTTGACCGGAGCGCTCAGGAAAGACTTGCAGAACTCCTGAGACTCCTGCAGACGGCCGGGGACGGACTCGGCGCGGAACGAGCGGAGGCAGTTGTCGGCATTGCAGACGGGGGCCTTAGGGCAGTCCTTGCCAGTCAACTTGACGACGAAGGCGCCGCGCTCGATGGTGTTGATGAAGATGTAGCCGGAGGGGAAGTACGCGTACGAGGACCAGGTGCCGACAAAGCCGACGTAGCCGCCGCCCTCCATGTCGTCGTCCTCGGGGTAGATGTCGAACCAGGCGGCCTCGCAGACGCCGGCACCGGTGGGGTCGGAGGGGATGGAGCTCGCGTCGAGAACGCGCAGGCCGGCGCCGTAGTGGGACTGGTAGATGTAGTTGTCGATGACGTACTGGTTGTGGTCGATGGCCTTGGTCGGGGACTTGAAGAAGCCGGTCTGCTTGGGCGCGGTCAGGTCGCGGATGTCCCAGAAGAAGCTGACGGGGTAGCCGTCGCCGCCGGGCCCGTTGCCGCGGACCTCGTCGAGCTCGTCGTCGAGAACGAGGAACTCTTGGTTGTTCACGTCGAGGACCCAACCCTGGTGGGTGTAGGACGCGCCCTCGTACGAGATGCGGGAGATGATGTTGGTGACGTTGGCCTTGTCCGTGACGTCGTAGATGGTGAGGGTGTCCTCGTTGTAGCCGTAGCAGATGTCCCTGCCCTCGAAGCGCTTGTCGGGGCCGCGGTACACGAGGCACTGGGCATCGTGGACGTAGCCATCACCGCTGGCGCAGCCCAGGGAGATGGGGTCGGCGGGGTTGGTGAGGTCGAAGAAGTTCAGACCGGAGGCGCAGATGGTGTCGTTGCGGGGCTGGGCGCCGACGGCAACACCGTAGCTAAGCTCCTCGTTGACCACAACGTTATGAGCGCGGCCCAGCGGCAGCAGGGCGTTGAAGTGACTGGTCAGGTCGGCCTTGGCGTCGAAAGTAACAGGGCTGGCTGGGTCAATGTCCAGCAGCTTCTTCATGTCGAAGATCTGGATGCCGTGGCCGACGGCCTCGGAGCCGATGACCATGTAGTGCTTGTAGGAGCGAATCTCGCGCCACTCGGAGGGCACCGAGTACTGGGGCAGCCGACCCAGGTAGATGAGCTTGCCGTCGGAGTTGATCTCGGCGAAGGCAGTGCCCTGGTACTGGCCAATGGCCACAAATTCGCGGCCGTCGTCTGAGGTCCAACCCCATGATGAGGAACCCTCACCAAGCTCGTCACCGAGGGCGGCGTGGCTCAGGAAGGAATGGAGGTCGGCGTTGTGGCAACGGAAGGTGTTGTTGCGGTCACCGACGATGGCCTCGGCCCAACCGTTGACGCAAGGAGCGTAGCCAAGCTCGGGGTATTGCTCACTGGCGTAGGCACCGGCCTCTCTCTGGCGGGCAAATTCGGCCTGAACGAGATGTTAGTTAGGCTCATACTGATGATAGGTCTTTCAGGGCAGCTCTCACCTTCTTGCTGGCAATAATCTGCTCGTGAATGACGCCAGAGTCGTACAGCTCAGCGGCAAGATCCGCGTTGGGCTCAATTTCCTTGCCCACCGCCGAAGCAGCGAGGACGGCCAGAGAGCCGAGGTAAGAGGAAGCGCGAACCATGGTGCCTGACGTTCAAATCAAACAAAGATCAGCAGTCTTGTTTGTTTCGATGAGCAGATGGGCCTGAGCCTGGTAATTGAAGTGAGTGAGGGGAGGTGGTGGTACCTTGGGAACTCACATCAGTAGAAGAACGGGGATCCCATCGAACTTATACTCTCACATACTTGAGCTTCCGCACTGCTGGCGGCCGAAGCTCGAACAGCTCCCACAGCTCTGAGCAGTCACTGCTTCCTGTCAATGGATTCTGACATGCAGAGCCCATGCCGGAATGCCTGCTAGCCATATCATCCATCGATCTGGGCATTTCTCGGCGCTGCGGGCAGCCAGACGGTCTCCTCGTGGGTTGCGACTCAGGGAAGCTCGGATGTGACCAAGACATGGCAGGCCGGCGGCATCAACGACAGCTGCAGCGCAACAGTGTAGCATCGGGACGTGAGCGATAAATTTGCAAGCAATTCCAGCCGTTGGGGCGCTCGATTCTGGCACCCAGCGAACGGTTCTTGGAGTCTCTTGGCGGAGGCTCGAAGGGGAAGGTCCCGGGGTCAAGTGCCCCTTGGCGGACAGCGGTCCGGGGAAAGCTTTCGTGGCCACGGCGTAAGAACAGCGGGGCGAGGGGTCCACTTCCCCCGAGACACTGGATGGCCTCCTTTTGCCGTTCTCTGTTCCCTTCCCAAAGTTCCATCATCAAGCACTGCTGTTGTATGGTAGTAATCAACTTCTGCAGGCGTAAGCCGCCCGAACATTGGCCCGGGCCAGGCATCTCTGCAGCGTCGTCGCCGGAGTTAATTCTCATTTCATGGTGTTTGTCTGACGGAGGATGGTCTGGATCGACGCGACGCTCTTGGTGCTTAGGTTGCCTGCGTTAGTATCATGCCGTGTTCGGGCCCAAGACCGCAGACAGATCTTGTTCTGGCCGTGGTATTGGTGAAAACGCGCTTGAGCCCACGGATCCGTGCCATTGCACAGTGGTTACCAGTTGATAATCCGTTAATAATCCATCAGAGACGCGACGGGCTTTCTTGAAGCCTTGTCTATGTCCTGGAGCGCGCAAAACAGCGTAACATATCCATCAATTCAACCAAAACTCCGTTGTGCCGAAGGAAAATCGAAGAGGGGACCGAAGAGGGGACCGATGCGGCTCGCCGATGCTCGGGTCATCACCGCCAAGCAACTGTGCCTGGACCAAGCATTTGATGATAAGCGTGTCGATTGGCTGGTTGGCGTTGCGTTGATAGGCAGCTGCCAAGCAAACGGCTTGGCTGCTTGTCTTGACTTTGCAGAGGACGTATCCCAACGAGCAGACACGCGTCTGTCTGTTCCATGGAACCGCGTGTGTTGATCTAGAAGATGAAATCTCTTCCATCCATATCTTGTATTACCCCGCTCCTGGATACGATGTAAACACTCGAATAGCACGATGTGAGACACTCATCTCCCACCGACAGACTGACCGGCATTTGATGCCATAGGAAACAAACGGCCTCCCGCACGCCGTGTGGTCAAAAATAAGCGACTCCGTCCGAAGTCTATCTCAAAGTTTAAAGAGTTTATTTCCTGTGACTGACCGCTATGCATGCGACCGAGACAGGGGAACGCAGTGGAGATTGCCCACTGGAGAGGCTCGGCTGTTACTCCATAGCGACCGACCTCTGCTGTAGTGTCGCCCCTATCACGCAGCACATTTTCAGGTATGCACGTTATTCGTAATGAGTTCTCCGCACCGCCTATCTCCCCCGCTTCAGCACCCAAGACTCCCCTATTCCTGATGAGGCAGGAGACCAGAACCACCGCCTTGGGCCAATATCGCCAGCGAAAGCTCCATGTTCAACTCTTCCGTCATCGACTTGTTGGCCACTATCTTCGTATTGGAGTTGACTACATGCAGGCCAAGCCCTTTGCACAGCCGCTTTGTTAACCAGTGCTAATGTGCCCCATCCGGGTTCCTACAACTGGGTTGACCATGGTGTATCGGCATGTCTCTCATCGATGATGGCGCAACCAACCCAAAAAGGTTCATGGGCGGTTGTTTGGTCGTCTTCGTCTTGAAATGGTAAAACTTGGAGCTGTTGTCCATCTTTTTTGAGGATGGTCCAGGACGTTTCTCTCATGACACTACAGGCGTAAAGGCTGTCATCAACACATCGCATCCACGTGTTGAGACTGTCCTGGCATGAGATGCTGGTTCTGGCCAAGTCGGCCTTGGCCAGGTTGAGAGGACTCCCACGAGTGGCATCAGGGCTTCCCCATCAACGAAAGCCTCCTGCACTGTGACCCTGTTCCTGCCTTTTCGGATCACTCCGTCCAAGACCCTGGGTGTACGCCGCCGCTTCCGTCTATCCGATGCACCCATGTTCGTCTCATGGTTGAGCATCCCCCGCCTCTGCCCGCCATGCTACCCTAGGTCGACGACATGCAAGCCCTTTTTGGGTCAAATCAGCCCCCAAAAGTGTCTGGATATCTCTTCCTCGCCTAGTATCGGCATCTGCTGTTCGTTACTGCCCAGATAATCCTGCATCCCACCGTTCCACGAATCCTCCGTCTGCCCAAACGCATCAAAGAGGAACATCAAGTCATTACCGAGTGAGAACGCATCAGGAGCCGCCGTTCCGAAATCCGTCGATCCAACGTTCTGGCCAGACGCCATGCCGCCCAGCCCTGGATCTATAGTATCTGCAGACACTACTTGATGGCTACTGCTCGTCCCGAAAGATCGGCTAGATGAATCCAGGAGCTGTCGCCCCAGCTCTTCTCTACGGCCATTGCTGTCGTCGCCCCTCAAACCGATCCGTTGAGCGAGGGGCAACAGCCCGCGGATGCTCTTCCACAGCCTCCTGCTGGCAGTCCCCTGGCGAGAAAAGCCTTTCACTAATTCAGCGGCAGAGAGAAAGCTGTCTCTGCATGGCTCGGCAAATATCCGAGAGCCATGACATACTGCCAGAAACAGAACGGCAACGGCGCTCAGGAGGAAGTAGTTGAATGCGCTCTGCTGGCGCATGTATATATCGCTCGTCTCGCTCAGGTGGACCAGCACAGATATACTGTCGATGGCAATGTCGACCACAAGACGAGCCTTTTGCGGATCGGCTTCGATGCTGGCGGAGCTTATCACGTGGTGCCGGTGTATCAACGTGCGGATATGGTTACCTCGCAGGTACAGCAAAGCCTGTAGTCGTCGCAAGGCTCGAGGTGGCTGGGTAGCCGTGCCCCGGTGTAAGGGATGACGGAGTTGCAGGTCGTCGGGTATTGAGTTTGACCAGTTCTGCGCAGTGAAGTCGAGGAACGCGACAGTGTCCTTTGGGATGGTTTGAGATGGCGCGCTGAACGGCGGTAGAGCGTCCCAGGCTTTCGAGCATAGTCGGCCATAGCCGATCAAACATCGAAGGTAAGGGAACTCGTCAGGCTGAGCTATGTCAGCAACATGGTTAACCACGCCCGCGTCGTTTTGACTTACTGGCTCAGGCAAGTCTGGATCTATGTCTCGATCAATGAGAGCAAACGACAGACTCGTCCCGAAACTCCATCGTCGATCCAGCACATAAACACACCAAAACACACGGACCGCCAAACCCCGTTCTCGCTCGTCTGGAAAGTTCTCGACGAGGCTCAGGTTCTGATGTAGGCCCATTTCCAGCGCCGCTCGAGCCGCTATACCGATATTCCTCCACGCGAGGAGCTCTTCGTCAGAAAAGAAATAGTAAATGCTCTGCTCTCATAGTCAGCTTCCAGATATGGTCAGCCCAGAGCTGCAGACTTACAATCATGGTCATGATCTGGATGACCTTCAGATCAGCCTGGGCATCGATCGATAGCTGGTATATGAGATGTTTCAGTGGCTCTACGAGCTTATTGCTGGCGTGGTTCTTGCCGTGGGCTTCGACGACAATGCTCGTGGCGATGGCAACTTTTGCTAGAATGACATCTTTGATATCCACAGCCGGCGGTCCAGCTGTTGCCGGTCGATCTGGGGAGTCTTCGACGAAACACCTAATTTCCGCAGCCTTTGAAACTAGCTCTCCGGTGTCGAGAAAAGGGTACACCGTCTCGACCTCTTCCTGGAAAACTTCTAATAATCTCACGACTTCATCCAGAGGCATGGTGAGAAGCACATCTGTTCCAGGAACTGAGAGTGCTGGCTCGGACTGTTCGGGCGTCGGATACCGAGTGGGTGCCAGCGACTCGCATACACCGGATGGGAGCGGGGTCTGCGCCGAAATGCCCATTCTCGTGAGCGAGGTCTCGGCGACTTTCAAGCTGAAGGCGGACCTCGTGGGGCCGACGAATTGCGGTTGCTTCGGCTCTTGTACTTGCGGTGATGAAGTGCCATGTATCGACATGTGGCGTTGCGAGCTAGGGGAGTTGGAGGATGTTTGGCGGGATTTGTCTGAGGCCAGTCTGCCTACGGTGTTGGCTAGACTAGCCACCTGCTCTCGCAGCATGGATATCTCATCCATGATTACATCGTTCGGTAAGCTGGCAAAGACGTCAGAATAGCCCTGTGGTTGACCGCATTTCAGATTCTCACCTGCTTCTTGCAGACCTCCGAGAAGCCCGAGGCCTTTCTCGCGGGGCAATGCTGCCATCCTGAGAGGGAGCCGCCCCGAAGACGCACTGCACGCCGCTGGTGATGCATCTTCGGCATTCCTCCTCGTTTTCTTCTCTCACGCATTTGAGCTTTCGTTTCTTACATTCGGAGCTAGATTTTGTCATGAGCTGGGCATTGGCAGGACACGGGAGAAGAGGTACATACCAAGCGGCAGCCGCATACTTGGCGCGCTTTGATCTTGGCGGGTTGGACCCTGGCGGCGGTGATCTCCTTCGCACTGAGGACGTGGCTTCTGGCGATTGCGCATCCGAGTCGTCGTTGTCAGGAGCCATGGCTTATTGGGTCATAAGTCGTGAAAAGACATGAAGTCTGGACTCGCTGGCTGAAGTGAGGACAGCTGAGCTAAGGCTACTTAGAGTTCGCAGGAACGAGCGGACGCAGAACCTGGGGAAGAGTGGGGGTTTTGTATCAACTCAAAGCCGGTTCAAGGTCCGGGAGCCGGCACATTCCCCGCAGGCGTCCCCGCCCCCTCATGACGGGGGTCACAGTGGGTATTGCGATGGGGGTACGACAGCGCAGCCATTACCAATCCTGATTTCTATATGCAACAAGAGGCTGCCGGTCAGAGATACTGAATTGATAGCAAGTTCAACGAACCCGTCAACGCCGGTTATCATGGAGGATCACATCATTTGAGGCCTCACTTCAAGAGTCAAGGATCGGCTCGGGTATTTCTCGGTGTTCATTCTCGGCGAGTTCTTGGCTTCTGGGATTTTGTCATTCACTTATTCTTTCGTCTTTGCATCTATTTTAAACAGTTATCGAATTCTACTAAACGAATTTCCTTTCACCTTTTCAAGTCTACGGACCCTTCTCATCCGACCACACATGTCGCTAATCTAACTGCTTAACACAGACTCCCTGTGAATATTTCTCTCTCTAAACTATCTTTCAAGTCCTACGCCTTTTCCGATTCCCTCAAAGCCTCGCTCAAAGTCTCGAGATCTCTAGGAATGAATCGCGCCTTGTACGGCCGCGGCATTGCCACCAAACTTGTGGGGTCCGCATTTCCGGAAATGGGGTGATGGTCAACATCGTCGTACTTTTCAATCTTGAAGCTGTTAAGCAGTCTCATGTAGACGAGATATAACTCCCTGTTAGCCAGAAGCGAGCCAGCGCACATTCGGTAGCCAACACCATAGGTGAAAAGAGGCGCATCGGGCTGCTCCAGCCATCTCTCGGGGCGGAAGACTTCAGGATCAGTCCACACTTCAGAGTCTGCCAAAAATTAGCGTTTAATTCGAGTCTCTTCTTAGATGGGAAGATGAAACCTACCCATGTTGCACGCCCAGGCGTTGAGGAAGATGACCGATCCCTTGGGAATGAGCACCTCGCCGTAAGGCACATCGCGAACCGAGGCCCTCGGAAGAGCAAGGCGAAGAACAGTGTAATATCTCAGAGACTCGCGGACCAACGCCACGATGTAGCGGCACTGCTGGTCATCCTCAGAGTCGCACATAGGCTGCTTCTCGCTGTAGAACTCGCGAATAGCTGCAACCGCCTTCTCCTGGATATCGGGTCTCTGGGCCAGCATTGCCACGAACCAGGCAACTTGAGTCGTGACGGTGTCGAGTCCACCAGAAAGCATCGTGAGACTGATGGAGGTCAGCTCCGCGTTGTTGAGCTTCGCGTCTTGGTCCATGATGACGTTGGCTTGGATGCAGGGCTTGTGCGTTCCGTTGGCCATGCGCTCATCGAGGCCCCTGTTCAGGTTGGTCAAATAGACGTCGCGTCTGCTCCTCATCTCGCGCGCCTTGGCCGAGTGCATGTTAATCGGGTTGAGACGGAGGAGGGGGATGTAGTCTTGAAGGTTGCCGGTGGTGGATCGGAAGCGGCTGATTTCCTCCTCGACGTGGGTGATCTCCTTGAAAAGACCGTCCTTTTGACTGCTCATGCGCACGCCCCAGTTGAGTGTCAGGGCAAGTGAGAGAGACAGGCGCTGGATCATCGGCATGGGGTCTACGGGTGCTTGACCGGCCTTTCCGTATTCATACAGCTCCTTGATGAAGTCTTTGGTTTCGACATCGAGATGGGGGACATAGGTAGCGACGGAAGGACGGTTCAAAGCGGACGCTGCACCTTTGCGACGGCGCTTGAGAGAGTCGCTGTAGGGGGACGTTCCAATAGTGGTTCCGGCGGTGTCTGAGAGAACCTATTTACTGATGTTAGTCAAGCCACTCACATCAGGAACATATAAGGATGTGCAAACAAGAGAGTGTACTAACCTTGTGGAAAGTATAGAATTCCGGACGAGAGCTGAGAGCCTGGGCGTTCTGTCCAAAAAGAGCCCTCGCAGCGGAGGCAGAGTTGACAACGACGACGGGAACATTGCCAAGTTGAATCTGGTATACTGATCCAAACTTCTTCGCCCATCTGCGGTATTGCTCTGCTGCGTTGACCCGAATATCCCACAAGTTGCCGATCAGGGGTAGCCCTCGGGGTCCGTCCAACTTGGCGATGCGCGCTTGAGAGCGGATGAACTCATTCGCAATGACGTAGATGAGGGGTATCAAGAGAATGCCCGTGATGGTTGACTGCAGCGCGTGGTCAAAGACCCGCTGCTGGAAAGCTTGGATGGCGTTGGAGATGGCCATGGCTGTAGAATTGGCACTTGTGATCGCAGTCTTTGTCAAGCTGAAGACACACCGGTATCCAATTGCGATTCATGGGAAGATGATTACTACTGAGACGTGATATCTATACCGGTCTGATCTTGCCGCCCCTACCCGGGCCTCAGCTCCGTCACAGCACCAAGAGAAATGCCGTACGGGTCCCGTCGGTACTGTTAGTTACCGCCGGTGTCAGCCAAACGCGTTCCTCTCGGAACTGAATTGCTGCTAAGCGGCTGCTGGGATCGCTAAGTCCCCCGCATCTGCAACCCCAGGTTTTCCCCTGTGGGGGCGGGTAGCGACATGAACCCCGCACGGAACGTCGGGATGGCCGGCGACTGCTGCAGGGTCTCTTCCGAGCGGAACCACAGGGTTTCCGAGGACGACTGGGCAGTGCCAGCGATGAAGCCTGCCTCGTTGATAGGTGTCACTTGCTTCCCCGCCGGATATTTTGTCTCAAATAGGTCTAGATCTATCTTTGAAGTCCGATAAGCAAGTAGCATGGGATGGATCCATGTCTGGTCTGTGCTATCTCCAACTCAGTCTTCCACAGGCATAATTCGAATTACCAATGTGACATGTCTGGAGAAGGCCAAGCATTGTGAACTTGGTCTCATCTGAGGATCTGAGCATTGTTTGTATCTGCATTTGGTAGAGTCGTTTCACTACTACAGACATATCACTTCTCTCATAGGGTCTCAAGGATAGATAGATAGTTGCACCGATAACATGACTCTCTGCGTGTGTTATTGCCGTTGATCACGTCCAGTCTGGTTTCATTCTTAGCCCAAGCCACTGAGCTGCTGCCACTGTCCTTATCTCGGAACCCGGAAATCACACACACACACACACAGGCCACGTCCTGCCTCGTCACGCGTAGATGCCAATCGCCGGATTTGTGCGGTATGGAATGCCGCCGACGCTCAGGGGCTCAACGGTCCAGCATCAACATTGACCTGTCACAATTGCAGGATTATCAATGACATTTCCGCCACGTCGTATTGTGCATAACACGGGGGAATGTTGATGAACAATTCCGCTGCATGCGTTGTGCAATCTTTCCCACCACAGAGCGGTCAGCAAGTCTAGCTGCTGGGCATAGAGCATTCACAACTTACAACCTCTTTACTTCCTACAACACGCCATACCCTCCGGAAAGCAAAACAAGTCGTACGACTGTCAACTGATTTTCTTGGCCACAGATGGACGCAAAGTTTGATATGGACGTCAACGAGACGAAGACGGGCGAGCCCCTAAGAGCCATCGATTCCACGGCCGATAACGTCAACGCTATCTCCGATGAAGACCGCCTGGCGCAGCTCGGTCATGCACAGGAACTCAAGAGGCAGTTCTCGCTGCCGACCCTTGGGGCGCTCTGCCTCTGCTTGATGGCAACATGGGAAGCACTCTCAACTGTCGTCGCTCAAGCACTCTTGAGTGGAGGTGCACCTTGCCTCTTCTACAACTAGTAAGTTAAGATGATGATTTTGTTCCTTGGCAATAGACTTATAGATGCCTTAGTGTCCTATCCTTCGTCTGTTCTGTGTGCATTGCAGCCTCGTTGGGTGAGATCGCATCCATCTACCCGACTGCAGGCGGTATGTCTCAATATCTTCAAGCTCCTCAAGATGTTTACAACGGTCTAAAGTGGTGATATCAAGGACAATACCATTGGGTTGCCGCTCTATGTCCCCCAAAGACTCGGTCACTTGCAGCGTTCACCACTGGCTGGATCTCTGTCGGTGGCCTCACAGTCTTTTGCGCATCAGCTGCATTTGCCGCAGGGTTACAAACACAAGCTTTGATCATATTGAACGATGATTCATATGTACCTCAACGCTGGCAGGGAATGCTTTTTTACTGGGCAGTTCTTCTCTATTCTTCTGCACTCAACATCTGGGGTTCAAGGATGTTGCCCCACGCGAACATGATCTCCGGTACAACCGCAAGTGCTGATGCTCGATAAGTATGCTGATTAACTTTTGAACAGGGGTTATTCACGTTGTGGCATTCGTTGCAATTCTCATTGTTCTCGGAGTCATGGCTCCGAAAAATACTCCATCATTTGTCTTCACTGAGTTCGTCAACAGCAGTGGATGGACTAATGATGGGGTATCATGGCTTGTAGGGCTCATCAGCGCAGTATATCCCTTCCTTGGGTAAGTCTATTTTTGTTTAAAATCATCCAGAGATTCCTATTAGGTTAATATTGCACTTACTAACGAAATGATTTCCATAGATATGATGCAGCCTGTCACATGGCAGAAGAAATCCCTAACGCCACTCGGAACGTCCCAATCGCCATGGTAGGCAGCGTTGTCGCCAACGGCCTCATGGGTCTCGTATATGTCGTTGTTCTCCTCTTTTCCACAGGATCCCTCGAAACGCTTTTGGCTACCCCGACGGGGTTTCCCTTCATGCAGATATATCTTGACGCCACGAAGTCAAGGGCCGGAGCCACTGTTATGTCCCTTACCTTGATCACGGTAGCCATTGCAGCAACAGTAGGCTGCATCACGTCTGCTTCTCGCACTCTGTGGGCTTTCGCGCGCGATAAAGCAGTGCCCTTCGATGCCTACTTCAGCCATGTCCACAAGGACCTTCAAGTCCCAGTAAGGGCGATAGCTGTGGTTACGATCATGCAGCTCCTGCTTGGATTCCTCTATCTTGGGAACACCACAGCCTTCAATGCTGTCCTTTCCATGGCGATTATTGGTATATATCTTTCCTACAGTATCCCAATTGCGTATATGCTTCTTGTTGGACGGAATAGATTGACCCCCAAGGAATATGGGCCTTTCAGACTTGGGGGACTTCTGGGTCCTGTGCTGAACGTCGTAAGCCTGGTGTGGATGACGGTCGTCATTATCTTCAGCACTTTCCCATCTGCGCAACCTGTAACGGCCCAGAATATGAATTATTCTACAGTGGTTATGGCTGGTTGGCTTGTGTCTGGACTCTGTTACTATTTCGCTCGCGGCCACGCAAAGTTTGAGGTTCCTGTTGTCATCTCCGAAGTTGTCGAGGGAGTTAGGGATACTTGAGCGGTGCTCTTGCTTGTGTCACTTGTCGTTTGGATTATGAATCGCATTTCACAATCAACATGGAAACAAAGTCTCGCAAGAGTCTTTGCCTCGCGCAACTCTGAGCTTAGCTGAGTTAGTAAATTTCACAAGTTGACAGATGCATGTTACAATGACTATGAGGTATTTGAGACCCATAACCTGTGTAGTGCGCCAAAAGAATATCAGAGTAGCTCTAGGCATTTAAAGTTAACACACCTGAGACACCAAATGCTTCTTTCTGATGAATACAAAAACTGAAATGAACATGTCATGAAACAGGTGCACGAAAAATGTCGGTTGGAATTCTTGCTTATTTGAAAGCTTGCATTCTTAATATTCATAATAGGTTTCGTTCAGTCTTCTCGGTCAATGGTCAATCTGATTAATTCAATCTCAATTTGGGGCTTCATCTTCCCATGACTAATGGTCAATTTCATCTTTAGTTATCTCTCGAAGTACCAACTCATTCTGGACGCTTGAAATGCCTAGCCAGACTTGACCAACTATCTTCACTGTACCCCTTCTGGACCTTCTGGCAAGTTTCCAGACCCCATTCCGTAACCCCAATCATAAGCGAGCTCTCGAACATGAATGCCATGCTTCCCTCCCCGATCTTCTGTGGCTTCAAGTCCGCATTAGACGCCCGCTCAAAAGTGCTTGCATCAGGGCCATGAGCGGACATGACATTGTGCAAACTTGCTCCCGCGGGACGGAAGCCCCCGCCAGTTTTCGCGTCGTAGTCGCCACAAATCAGGCCCATGAATTCGGACATGGTGTTGCGGTGGTACCAGGGAGGACGGAAGGTGTCTTCTTGTACTAGCCATCGGGGTGGAAAGATAACGAAGTCGGCGATGGCAGTGCCGGGATGGTCAGACGGGCCTGTAAGGACAGTGTAGATTGACGGGTCTGGGTGGTCGAAGGAAATGCTGCCGATAACTGAGAACCGACCCAGGTCATATTTGAAAGGGTAGTATTTCCCATGCCACGCGACGACATCGAATGGGGTGTGCTTCTGCTTAGCGACAAAGAACGACCCATTGAATTTGTTGACGATGGACCATTCCGACTCATCTTCGTCGAATGCTGCAATGGGAATCTGGAAGTCTCTGGGGTTTGCCAGACAATTTGAGCCTATGGGGCCCAGCTCTGGCAGAGTGAAGTGACCCTGGTGAAGCTCGAGGATGTAACCTCTGACAGGGCCTTCCGGAAGGTTGACTTGGTATCGAATACCCCGTGGTATGACGGCAATTTCATTGGGGCGGACCAGAATGTTTCCCAACTCAGTCTTGATGTCCAATACACCGTGCTGAAGTACGATGAGCATGTCGCCGTCCGATGAATACATCGCGGTTTTGGCGTCCATGCTCTTCCCGGCAGCGAAAATGAAGATGCCCAGGCCAGTTTTCATCGCTGGATCACCAGCACCACCAACGGGCCTCAGACCGCTAATCCAATCGGTATCATTGCTGATGTCAAACGGATCCCAGCGAAGTTGGTTAGGGATCTGGTGGATCTGGCCCCCAGGTTTCGGGCCATTCTCCCGCAGCGGCTCGAAAGAGGAGTGGGACGCAGCAGGGATGATGCGGTAAAGCCATGTCTGCAAGTTCTCATGTCGCGGTGCTGTAAATGCTGTGCCCGAGAGCTTCTCCGCATACAGGCCATACGGAGCTTTCTGGGGCGAGTTCGCTCCAATTGGCAATGCACCTTTAATGGCCTCTGACCTAGAGTAACATTAGTGATGTTCATGATGGCGATATGCCAGACCGTCGTGTGGGACGTTGCGCCGTCTTGGAGAACTTACTCATGGAATGAGTCAAAGCCGTTGAGATATTCGTACTTCTCTTTCACGGAGAAGTCGGTGACTGGCATGGTGGAAGAAGTAGTTGAACTTGGAGGAAACGACTTTTGTGACCGAGGGGTAACCAGCGAATCTAGTGACGGCGGGAGCGAAAAGATGATCTCCAAGGTAAGATTTATCAATCGCTGTAGGCCACGGCGAGAATTCAGCAATTATTATCGCGACAAATTTGCTGCAATAGCATATTTGACAATGAAGCTTTGCCCTATTTTCACCTCGACCGTACGCAGAACAAGACGACCTTAAAACTCATGTCTCCACAGGACCGAGACTGAGAGTTTGCGCATTGCCACAACCAAAGCCGAATTCATTGCCGGCTGATACAGCGAACGACAGTAACTCGCCTCTACGGAAGGAGCGGAAAGTATTTCTCGCGGTAATGAAGACCCCTTGCGGGGTGAGTTGGGTGAATCGAGATCTCGGAAGTTCGGAACGCAACCACTTCCGAGGTTGCTCAATCACCACAAGAATCTCCAAGCCTTCGAGAAGTCACATTCGCTATCTCTGGTTGCCAAATTTAGTATAGACACAGAGAACGCTAAAGAATTTCCGTCCTTACGCATGGGCATTGTGTGAGCAAAACCCTTCAGAGCTTTGTGGTGTCGAGCAACTTGGTCGGAAGCTTGTGAAAAGGCTGTCAAACCATAGAAGAATAGAGGTTCCCAATTTCAACGATTTATCCCGGATAACTTGCCATTGCTTTGACCTC
The DNA here is from genome assembly GCF_011800055.1 of Colletotrichum gloeosporioides. Lineage (NCBI taxonomy): Eukaryota > Fungi > Ascomycota > Sordariomycetes > Glomerellales > Glomerellaceae > Colletotrichum > Colletotrichum gloeosporioides. The sequence goes on from NW_025544697.1 coordinate 687,030, forward strand.
CACTTTCGAATGGGTGCTATACATCTATATAAAATGCAGATACCACCGGTAATGACTTTAGCTTGTGCCTTTCTAAGACGTTTAGTCACTAAGACTTCGAGTCTACTGCCTGTGCGACGACCGGACTCAACATGCATCCTAAGGGAAAGCATCTATAAGTTAGATTGTGTGACGTCTTTCTTCAACCTCATGATACTATGCTGGCTCATGTGAGCTATCAAATTACCTTTGTCGTCCCAAATGCGTGACTCCGCAAACGTTCTGCTCCCCCCTGCCCTAATGGCATTCCTCTCCACAATATGCCAATTCTCAAAGTTGACTTCTTTTGTAAAGAATCTCAGCGCCACGTCGATTGAAGAGCAGGCTGTGACGTCTTGAAACCACATATGATCATGAGTTAACGGAACGAACGAACATGTGCCATCCATGAGAAAAGCAACTGCCGCGAGGTTCTCGTTTGAGGTACGTAGCGGCGACCGTGAGCGGGACCATTCAGCGGACCTTTTCAAAGTCACTGGCAAGTACTCCTGGGTTGTGACTACTTTGGAAGCCACCCCAGAAAGATTTTGCCCGGACACGCCATTTGGGCAAATTCGTGTTTCGATAAACTGTTCATGTTGACGGAGCATTTGAAGATATTCTTTGAGCTCATCATCGCTCGCAGTACCTCTGGCTTGTAGGGTTGAGAGATTGTCAAAGCCAGTGGGACAGTCCTCGGGCTTCGGCCAAGCCAAGACGGGACTGGCGGAGTAGCCTAGCAACGATGGCTCTTGGGTATGGAAGTCAATTAAAACGTCGAGACAAGTACGAGACGTGCCGTCGGGTTGTTCCTGGTGAACTCGAACTCGTCTTGTTGAAAATGACCGAGTGTCTCTGGTGCTTTCGACGGTGCAAGGAAGGTTTTTGTTGGGGGAGGCGGGCCCATGAAAATGACCAACAACTGAGTAGAGGTCAAGGGAGGGTTTAGTGGTTGCACAGGCTGCGCTCACAGCGACAGAGAGGGAGCATCCACCATAAGCGACAGGTCTAGCATTGGCCATGCGTATGGGTAACGTCTGAGAAATGAATTCGCCGTTACCAATACTTTCCACGCCTATTTGTTCTGAAAGAGATGGTTTCATTATTTTTGAAGCAGCCGTTTAAGCGAGAGGAAGATTTTGTCCACAAGAGGTAGACGTAGTTGGAACGGGCACATACTTGTAGCGACTTCCGACAAATGCTGAGTTGCCTAATCTGGGAATACAACCTCGGCTGGCTTGCGACCGTCGGTGAGCTTGGCAGCCGACGACCGAGGAGATTTCACGCTCCGACTCATACGAGACGTTCTGTACACGGGCATATCCGTCGTACTTGCGGACGTATCCGATTGTACGTTTCCTCCTCTTCTTCTTCCTATCATGACAGTCTTGATAGTTGATTTGACTTCCCTATTCGAGGTATTTGATTGCTACCTCATAACTGACAATGCCATTGCCATGCGTTACTTCTTGCACCCTGTGGTTCCGCCTACTGATCTTGGAGAGAGATCACACTCGGTATCATGTGAGGTGACCAAGTCAAATGATGCCTTATGTATCAGCTGTTTACCGTAAATAATGTCTGTATTCTAATCTTGGGGAACTGTGTAGAAATTACAACGCATTCCCTAATGTTGAGAGCCCTAAGGTGAATCTTCTAAAATGCTATCGGTGCCAAAATTTGTCCAGAGCACTCCCCGAATCCGACTAGCTCGCCGTCTGCTCCACCAGCCCAGCCCCTGATGACAACTGTATCTCCGTCTTGGAGGAACTTACGTTCTTGTCCACCATTCAGTTTGATAGGAACCTTGCCGCCTTGCGACTGCTCTAAAAGGCTTCCTTGAGTGCCAGGTTCAGACCCAGAAACGGTCCCCGAACCAAGCAAGTCCCCTGCACGAAGGTTACAACCTGAGATTGAATGGTGTGCTACCATCTGAGGCCAAGACCAAAGAAGGTTCTTCGAAGAAGTTCGAGTGAGAATGGTTTCTTCACTTCCTGAAGCTAAATCACCAAAGGCGATTCGGTTAGTCTTCACTTCAGGTAAGTTTAGGCTTGCGAACGTACCAGACAAGGAAACCTCAAGGTTGATGTCCATAACATTTTCAGTTCGGTCTTCTCGCAAATATGATTGCAGCTGCACATCATTCTGCAGTCCCTTCGTTCGGAAGGGTTCCAGCGCATCAGCAAGGACCACCCACGGGCTGATTGAGGTACCGAAATTCTTCGCATTGAATGGGCCAAGGGGAACGTATTCCCATTGCTGAATGTCTCTTGCGCTCCAGTCGTTCATCAAAACATATCCGAAGATGTACTCCTCAGCCTCATTGACAGGGACTGGACTTCCGAGATTGTTCGGCTTGCAGATGAACATGCCCATCTCAAGCTCAATATCGAGACGCGCACATGGCCGGAAGACCGGTTCGGTGGCGCCGGGTGCTGGCAGGGCCTGGCCCCACGGCCTCCGGAGCGGGGTGCCGGAGACTACGACAGAACTGGCTCGGCCGTGATAAGCGACCGGCAGGTGACTGTAGTTTGGCTGCAGTGCATTGGCCGCTCCGCGAAATAGGGTGCCGACGTTATGTGCATGATTGCGCCCGGCGAAAAAGTCGGTATAATCTCCTATTGCAAACGGCAAATGCAAGGATACTTCCGATGCAGGACGTAAAGCCGACTTTTTCAGGGCATCGTTGTCTTTCAGGATATCTGGGTGGGGGGTGGTGTCCTGAAAGATCTCTTGCAAGTACAACCGGACGAGTCGATGTACTGGTCGTCCCAATTCCGCAAATGAGTTGAGGGTAGGCTGCGAAAAGACTTTCAACTGATCTGTCGATAGCGTAGGCGCTTTGCTGAAGCCACCACCTTGAGCAAATGCATCTAGGTCAAGAACGTGATCCCCAATAGCAACAGCCGGGCGATGCTGCGGCTTTTCGTTGCTGGATATCACCCCGAAAGGGATGTTTTGGAGCGAGAAGTGAGATCGTGGGGCAATTGGTAGCCAGGACTTCATCTTGAGGATAGATTGGGTTGCACAGCCACGGCGAATGAAATGCATCAGAGACCGTCTTCTTGATGTTTTTCAAAATCTCAGCTTTCTATACAGATATCAGTACTATCAATATCATACGTCGCGGACGGAAGCCACTGCGACCCCGCGATTCCGAGACTCGGAGCAAAGTCCGTTTCCGAAGTCTCGGAACGACAAGGGCCCCCAAGCCCCTCCCGTAGGTGTGATACTGAGCTGCAATGCAGAACCTCGGCAATTGCGCGTTCAACGTTTTTGGTGACATTGAAACGATATCTAATCCTGGGCGTCATGTTAAATTTTCTCATGTACATATTTGTCTTGAGATTGACCATAGAGAAAGCAATCCTACACCATCCTTCAAGCAGCTGAGGCAGCCTTTAACGTCTTCAACACCTTTTACAGCAAGATAATCTTTCAAAATGGCGGGAAAGATCACTAGAATTACTCTTTTCAAAATACCTGACGAGGAAAGTCAGAAGAAAGTCTTGGGCTTTTACCAGCAGATGCCGCAGAAAGCTCTCAAGGTAAGAGCTTCTCTGTCCAGGCCTATGTTGTCACCTTCCCTTCGGCGAAGATGCGCGACTTAGCCCTCACAAACCAAGTCGCTAATGTACCGCAGGACGGAGAGCCTTATATCTTGTCCGTCAAAGCCGCTTTGGCCGTGGCTGATCAAAGAGCGCAAGGGTTCACCATAGCCGCCATCTCTACATTTGCATCTGCCGAAGACATGGCCTATTACGACAATGAGTGCGCGGCGCACGCAGAGCTGAAAGCTTTCGCCAAGGGGGCTCATCAAGGATTTGCAATGGTTTATTTCAAGGATTGAGCTGTGTCATTGTTACTGTTAAGAAAACAACATCACATCCAGAAGGGAATGCCAACCCAGGAAATCAGATCCTAACAAACGTGCCTGAAGCTCTTCTTCTCCCCGTTTCGTGCACAGAGGGTTATGGGCTGCGCGAGCCAAGGGCTACCTAAGGGCTGCGGAGGGCTATGGGCAGCTAATCACAGGGGCGGAAGTGGGCATCAGCTATTCATTTCAGAGGTTCTTTCTAGCTAATGAGGTCGCTGGAGCTTGATTCAATCGGGGCAGTCTCATGTCTCACATGTCCTTTCTTAGCAGAAAGGCATCCTCCATGGCCGAGTGCCTCTCAATGCTCCAGTTGCTATGCAGCGCTGATGCTTCTAACCGCATGTCTTGTGCGTGTCATCCTAGACACCGTCGTTCGACCGACTGTGTTCATTCACGACCTTTCATAAGACAGCGATGACCCTTGGGACCAATGAAGAAGTAGGTAACTGGTGTCATATCTTCATGAGACATACCCTCAACATTTGATATCATTGCGTCGGGGAAAGCACGGAAAAAGCGGGCAGTGCCCAGACGAAGCTCAAGCCGAGCTAGGTGCAACCCAATACAAACTTGGTTTGACTTGTTAGCCAATCTTCACTGTGAACAACTCGTATTGAAATATGACACACCTCTAGACCCGCCTCCGAACGGCATGAAACAATCTCTCATATCCTTCGTCGGTGATTCCCACCTGGATGGATTGAACCGGTTTGGATCTGGGAAAGCAACTGGGTTACGATGGAGACTCCAAGACTGCATACCCACCGTAATACCGCTGGGAATCCAGTATCCACAGAGGGTCGTGCCGCCAGACGGAACAGTGCGGGGTAGCGTTGCCGGTACTGCTGGAAAGACACGCAAAGCTTCCTGAATTACCTGATTCAGGTACGGAAGGTCGTGGAGGTCCGTGTCGCTGAAGTCTTCGTCAAGCTGGGCAATCTCTGCGCACAACTTGTCTTTGATTCGCTTGTCTTGACTAACAGCCCAAACCAAGTAAGTCAGCGTGTTGGCGGTGGTATCACTGCCGGCAATGATATATGCCTGTGCATCAGACTCGATTTCGATACTCGACAGGCCTTCCTCGCCAGCCTTGAACATTTTGCTGAGGAGCATTGGACGCTGATTTGTTGGGTTCTTAGCGGCATAGCTTTTGTACCGATTGATTGCGTCGGTAGCGTACTGTCCCATTCGTAGAGCTGCCTCCGTCGAGTTTGTGAAGGGACGGGCGGGTATTAGACTTGCCCACGACACAAGGGTTGGAAAAAGTGCTCTGACGCCGCCAAGCTTGGACAAGTTCTCCAGGTCGCTAATGTACTGGTTCTTCTACGCAGGGGTAAAAGGAATGGTCAGCAAAAGCACGGCGATGTGTTACACGACGAGGCGGGACAGCGCTTACCTCTCCCTTCTCCAGCATCCCGAACGATTCTCCGAAACTCAGTTCGGAGATGACATCCGTCGCCATAAAGAGCCAGAACTTGGCAATATCTGCAGCACTTCTAATCTTCATCTCCTGGTGAATGCGTTCGATGGCCAACTTGATTTTGTCATCCACTAGAGGCTCAAGGGCTTTCAGCGAAGATTCTGACAAGGGTGACGTCAAGAGACGACGGTGGCGGCGGGAGAAATCTATGTCACTCGTGTTGAAGATGCTCTCAGGACCCGGGTCAAGTCTGCGATAGAATGCAGATTTTGCGAAGCCACTTTTGACGTTGTAAATTTGTTTCACAGCCGTGCCATCAGTGACGCTGACTTCAGAAGGGCCTAGACGAACAATAGGACCTAACGCCCATGTCAGCTAGGAAGCCGGCTCATAGTGTGGGAGAAGCCAACCGTATCTGTCGTGCAATCCTTGCACGTAGGCTGAGCGAGTACCTGACAGCCAGTGGTACTTGAGAGGAAGGTCCGTCCATTTTGAAAATTGAGTCCCTGTTGATCGTCAGTTTACACGCCAGCTGACCGTGCATCCTCCTGGATGAAGTACCTGGCAGCCGGGCTAGAGGGCTGAAACAAACTCTTCGGAGAACCTTGTTCGGTCAGTTGCCTCGGTCACGATCAAAACATAGGCCCAGAATGTGAATACGATGAGTCGACGTACCAAGAACAGTAGGACAAGTACTGAGACAGAAGCAGAGCTAAGCAGCAGACTAGAGTGCATGACAAAAGACATCTTCGACTAATGAGTTATCCTGAGAGGGCGTCGTTTACGATTATGCAATGAGAGACTTCATCCGGTAGTAAGGGAACGACGAGCAGGAACGTGCTTTATAGTCGTCGTCGCTCGTCATCTTCCTCTCGATGGCTCTGCACTCGCAGACACCACAAGGTCCCGTCTGAACCTGACGTGCATCCTCGCCGTGTACGGGACGAAAAGATGATAGCGTGGCGTCTCCAACGTGCCATGATCAATATCCATCCACCTGAAGATTGACGGGCAGACGTTGGAAATGTCCGGCCGGCCGCTGACAAATCTGCTCCAGTACAAATGCGGCATGTATACCAGGCACAACCAGATTGAGTAGCTTGGCGCTTTGAATGCTGCGCAGCGTAACCCCCACTAAGAATCGTAATTGAGTTTTGCTATCCGGGCGGTGGTTTCTGGCTAACCGAGCAGTACCCCATTTATTAGCTATCCCAGCTATCTAATTGGCTGAACAAGCACTCTACAGGTCTTGTGAACTTCGCCGCCTAAGGTCGCCCGCGTAACGTCTTTAACTATGCGTGGAGTCCTTAATTACGTGCGAAGCTATGTGCGACTTCGTAGAGGGCGGCGCTACGTTATGCGATTGGCTGCGCGAATACATTTAATGGTCTGATTGGTTGAGATAAATGGAGTACGTCCCGGTTAACCAGAAACTACCGCTCGGATAGCAAAACTCTTGTAATTCCCAAAGTATCTGTGAATGGACTTAGTCTGCTGTACTGGTTGTGAAATACAGAATGCATGGTAATCATTCGGTGGTCGGGTCACCTGTGTGCGCAGAGGCTGTGACCGGCCCTTCGCCAGTGTAGACAACATGGTGTCGACGCCCCTCGGGCTGTTAGCCCACTCTAGGACTAACAACATCCTTTCCGCAGCCCTCCTGTGTGACGGGTCAGTCGTCACGAAAGTTGGGGCGCAGCGCAATTGATGTCGGCGCGCAGAGAGCATCAACTAATTTAGTTGATCTGATGTGTCAACCTAGTGGAGTAATGTCCTGTTGGCCATTGACTATCCGTACCGCCCTGCTGACCTACCCCTTAAATACCTGATCAATTATTTGCATCCATGGGTGTGTCGGATGAGCCCCCGGAACACACCGGCTTTTGGCCTAGCCCTGTCAGCCGGTGATGCCTGCTCAGAATGGGGCCAATCCAAATGTGATGGGAATCAATCAATCACTTAGTCAATCATCTCGGCGTCTTGAGCTGCCCGACACCTCAAATCAGTCGTCATGTCGTCACATAGGTTCCACTACACCCAACAACAGCGCGGAAGAAAGAACAGTATGAATCACAGCGGCGTCTTTGAAGTCCGCAAAAGTCCGGTCTTGTCAGACAAAACGAGGGAGAAGACACTTCTGTCGAGTTGCTAAGATAGAAAGACTGCCACTTCCATGCCAAACTCTGTGGCACACCACAAACGGTTTTTGTTCTGAACAACGATTTCAAAACACTCTCATACCTTGCAGTCGGAGATGAATTATCTCAGCTCCAAATTCGATACGATGGCCAACGGCGGTCGCCTCGAGCTCGTTCTTGTAGTTCCAACACTAGCCATCGTTGCCATCGCCACAGTCGGAGTTTACCGCTTGCGGTTCCACCCCCTAGCATCAATTCCAGGTCCCAAGTTAGCGGCGCTGTCCGAGGAGTGGCTCTATCGACTTTCGCAAGGCCCTAACATCGAAGCGCAGTTGAAAGAGCTTCATTGCAAGTACGGTTAGTAAACTCCTCCTGAGCGCGTCGTGTTGAGACTTGATTTATTGCTCAACGTGCTAACGGAGGTTCATCCGCCAGACAGCAACGTTATCCGTATTGGTCCCAACGAGGTACATGTGATCCAGCCTGAGCTGTACAAGGTCATTTACAATCAAACTGCGCCTTTCAAGAAAGCTTGGTCGTTCTACCGAGCCTTTCACAGGCCCCATAGCTTGACTACGGAAATGGACCCACAAGCGCACAGGAACCGGCGACGTGACCTGAATCGCTGCTTTTCGAAGCGAGCCGTTGATAACTTGAGTTCATTGATACTGGAGAAGATCTCGAAGCTCGAGATCAAACTAAGACGGATGAACGAAACTTTCGATATGCACAATGCCATCCAGTGAGGGAAAGGCATCACACAGATTTGACGACGACTTGCTGACTTGTTCAGTTGCATGACTGTCGATGCTATTTCCGATTATGCATTTGGCAGCGACTCCAACATGATCGAGGCATCCAAAAACTCTTTTGATGCCGATTTTCTCGACGTCATTCACTCAAACCTACTTGTGTTTCCGGAGATGCTTTTCCGACCTGTTTTAACGGCGTGCAAACTTTTCTTGCCGGCTCCGCTATTGGCAAAAATCGACGAGAATCTTGCGAAATTTCTGAAAATGAACGAGGTGAGCAGTGGCAGACCAGTTCTTGGATCTTCATCACACTGACTGACCTGGGATCCACGTTAGTGGGCTCAAAGCTGCATAGATAAGTACAATGCTTTGCCTAGCGACGAGAGGGCAAGGACTGAGCACCCCGTGATGTTCGACAGTCTCCAAGATATCTCGGACGAGGCCAAGAAGTTCATTGCAGTTGAGTTTCTTGTGGCCGGTTCGGATACGAGTGCTCTCACGATCACATACGCCATTTATCATATTCTTTCGAACCCCAAAATCAAGGAAGAGCTTCTACGTGAGCTCGAAAAGGCCCTGCCTACTCTCGAAACATCCCCGGTGCTTCAAGACTTGGAGAAGCTTCCGTTTTTGGTACGAACAATTCCAGCATTCTGGCAAGGCAGTATATCACTGACAATGATTTCAGACTGGCTGCATCAACGAAGCCTTGAGACTGGCATGTCCCGCCCCGGGAAGATTGCCGAGGGTTGTTCCAGATGAAAAACCACTAGTAGTGGACGGGAAGGCAATTGCTCCAGGAGTAAGCTTTAACTGTACATGATGAAGGTTAACGTCACTAAGGCAGAGCCAGATGATTGTAGGAATGTCCGCGTTCAACTTACATTTTGATCAAAAGATTTGGGGTGAAGATGTTTTGGAGTTCAAACCGCATCGATGGCTCTCCCGAGAGGGTGAAAGGCTAGACCAGTGGCTTGTTCCATTCTCGAAAGGCACGAGAGCGTGCATCGGACAGAAGTAGGTCGTCTCAAATCTCACATGTGTCATGGCAACATTCTCTAACATGATCGCACATAGTCTGGCTCTAGCTGAGATCAGGATGACTATTGCCGTGCTTTTCCGAAGGTGGGAGCTGGAGCTACCTCCAGGCGCAAAGCTCGGTCGTAAGATAGATCGCTTCGTCACCCTTCTTGACAACCCTGGGCTTCCAATGACCTGCATGGCTAAGCTTGCTTAGTCTGGGCGGCTAGTCCAGACGTCACTCTGGCCTTGCGGGCCGGGCGCTGGCCCTTAGTGGTTGGACACAACCGCGCAACGTATGGCGTTATGCAGTTGGGATAACCTTTGGAAGGCTTTTGTGGTGGCACCTGCCCTAAGGTGCACTAGAGGTCTGTGCGCCCACGGCCGTCCAGGGTCTTCTTCCAGCCTCTCTCTAGGCAGGCAGCCAACTTGAGTAGTTCATCACACACATCCTCAATTCCGCTGGTTATGCCACCATATCTTGAATGTCGTCCTTCATACCACAATTTCATCTTAAACCAGGACGTGAATACAAACGCAGATGAGTTGAACTCGAAGGGATTGCCGAGCCTGAGCTCTTCGGAAGACACAGAGCCGTCTCTGCCTCTGACATGTTATTTTCATCCACCGACGAGTTTTCCAAGCAAAGACTATGTTCTATCGTTTCAGATATGATAATATCTATTACGAGACATTTCCTTGTGACCAGTTTCTAAACGACGTCGTCGATGTCATGCTGTTGCGGTAAAGGTACTTTTCGCCGTGATCTTCGATACGAGAGGTCCGATAACGCAAAATTCTTGACTGGATCTAAGACGCAATCGCAGAGGTCTCTGACAGAGTCGAGATGCATCGCGTGCACAGTAAGTAGTAGAGATGACTGCGTACGAAGAATAGGCGATGACTCTTGGATCTCATAAGACCTGTACTTTGCCATGGCTCGTTAATAGGATGCGCGAGACAGGTCTAGGTGTTCAGAAGAGGGAGTTGATCCATGGACCAGTAGAGCACCAATAGAAAGCACCATGTCCACGAAGAACGTCTGCCCAACAGATTTAATGGAGGTACAGCATCATCTGCTATCATATCCATCGAAGCTGGGGTGTTGACAGATCTTGCTCTGGGGTCGCTCAGAAAATGGTCACCGGCAATCGACGGATTGGACTGTCGGAGACGAGTTTCGAGTGTCGCTATATGTTCCTCGAGCACATGAACGTATCTAATGGCTAATAACTATGGGAACTACATTCCCTGCGTGATACAGTAGATTGCTTACCCAGCTGGAAGCGTGGTCATTGCAGACTTCTTAGGGGCAAGTGGCACACATTCTGGATACAAAATCGAGTCAACTTCCGTGATGCGGGTAATTAAAAATGCCTTCCATTCTTACCTGCACCGCACCTGGCGCACTCGCCGCACAGAGGGCGGCGCTCATCACACTGGCATTGTGTCAGCTTTGGCGCCACGATTGCGCATCAATGTGGTTTCTCGACCTTCTTCTTACGGCGACGACATCGACAGCAAGCAATCTCACGTTGAGCGCGTAGCCACGGGATACTGTACAGCGTCTGGCTCATGTTTGCTGTATCGTTCTGCAATGAAGCATACCTTATGAGCATGAGCGTAACATTGCTCCGGATGTCTCACGGCCGCCGGTCTCAGCCTCCGCACTCGATATCCCGATTAGGCGACTGAATCAGTCATTCGCTCCGGATGGATGGATCCCCTGACTTGTCTTATCTCGGCAGTTCCCCGCTGTTATCAACACCGGCCCCACAACAGACTTAATGTGCGATGTCCGCTGTGCCGCTGTCGATCCGGTTTGTGGAGGTATCCTCCCACTTTATTTATATCTGTTCGGTACATTTCGGGAAGGTTTAACTGGGTATCGTCTTATCAAGGGTATTATCTGTCTTCAAATTCCCAGCCAGCCAGAACTTAACCGAACCGAGACAACACCCCAGGATCACCATGACGATAGTAACCCCACGCCGCAAACTCCGGATTGCAGTACTCTGCTGCTTTCCTATTCCCGAGAACATTGCGAAAGATAGGGGCCAGTTCGACGACATTTTCGCCAGCTGGATTCTAGCATCTGTCAATGCGTACAATGCTAAAAGACCGAACGGCCAAATTATTGCCGAGGTTACTGGCTTCGATGTGATTCTCAAAGAGGAGTATCCCTTGCCAGTGGAAGATTTCGATGCCCTCATCGTCACTGGTTCCGTGGCTTCAGCATATGATGATGAGCCGTGGATTCACAAGCTAGCTGCCTTCCTCCGAGGTATGTCTTCGAAGATGTTGTCCAGTCATGGTTTACAATCACTGACCAGCCGCAGATGTCTATGAGAACTCTCCGAATGTGAAAATATTCGGGGGATGTTTTGGCCACCAGCTCATCGGCCAGGCCTTTCTATTCAAACATGGCGCTCGGGTAGTGAAGAACCCCAAGGGCTGGGAGATTGGGGTTCATCAAGTGTCGCTTTCAGAGGACTTCGCATCCCATTTCCCTTGTCTGAAGGGCGACACTGTCTCGTACCAGTTTCTTCACCAAGATGTGGTACAACTGGACGGACCACTGCCTCCGAACTGGGTGCAGATGGGTAAATCTCCCTTGTGCGACGTTCAGGGATTCTTAGTGCCGGGCCGGGTGTTGACCTACCAGGGGCACCCGGAATTTGACACTTTCATCACCAAATGGAGCACATTAGCCGTGCAGCAATCTGGGATGATACCCGATGATGAGAAGATGATGGAGTATTTGAGACTTGTAGACCAGGACGATACAAGGTTGCTGGCTGGCGAGATGGCCATCCAGTTTTTCTTGTCCCAGCCGACACTTGTAGAGTAGAAAAGAGTACAGAAGTTGTAGAGTCATGTGGAGATTTATCTTGCAACCATCTGCGCAACCCTAAATTGAAGGCCGCCTAAATGATATCTATGAAATGTTAAAACTAAATCATGAAGACTTCTTATTTCATGTATCTACTACGCAAATAAGCGATTCAGGCGCGATTCCACGTCCAGGAATGCCTTCATACGAATCAACATTTAAGAATTGATCCTGCTTCGGCTGGCATTCTGGCTCCAGCAGGAGGAGAGCTGCGAGACTTGAACTCATCGCAAATATCTACCGTCTTCACAAACTCCACACCAGGCTTCGTCATTAAATATTGAATCACCCTGGCTAGCCATTAGTGCACGTGTTGAAACAAATCTCTTCCAGAAGTATTACCTTTCCAGCATCTTTAGTGCATGAGGGTGCCCCGAAACATCGGGGTGAATTGTGACTGGGAAACAGAAATTGTCGTAGTTCTCGTAGAAGAAGTCGAAATGGTCTTTCCACAGATCCTCGACAACCGATGGATGCACCCAGCCATGGCTGTTCTGCATTTCTTAATGAACATCTGCATGTATTAGCGCCTTTGTTAGACAGGGTTCATTCCGTTTCGTTTACCATTGGAGGCAGATCATCCAGATACCAGCTTGCAGGAATCTCCACTAAGCCGGTCTCCTCACCTCTCACCAGCGGCTTCATCCATGTATCTGAATGCTGCGAGTAGTCAGCCTTGGTCTACTCGTCACCGACACGCAGCCAGTAAGGTATCGCGTCGTGGTGAGAGGAAGAGTGATCGTATTCAAGACCTTCCCCAGAAATAAGTCTTCTTGGAAGTTTCAAAGCCATTGTATTTGGGGTCTTACCGTACTCCAACATGAGCTCGGCGCCTTCCTTCGGAGTCTCCCACCACGGAACTACTGAGCCTCTAGGAGGCTTGCCACAGAATTCCGTAGCAGTCGGTACGTCTTGTCTAGGACCACTCGTTGCTGTTCAACTGTCATCTCCTTCGGATTCTCGTGCGAATAACCGTGCAGACCAATCTCATGGCCCGCATCCCTGATAAGAGCACACTCTTCGGGGAACGTCTCTAAGGTGTGGTCGGGAATGAACCAAGTTGTTTTGATATTTTATTTCTTGAAGAGGTCTAGCAGACGCCGGACTCCAACAGTACCAGCGAAATAGCCTATTCATCCAGTCTAAGTATCCAGAAACCATCACGTCAAGAGAATAGTGAATACCTCGTGATATGTCAGAAACGGATTCTTCGCCTCCGTATGATCCGATCCAACCGCAAACAGCATCAATGTCGACGGAAAAACAGCAAAGTGCCGTGGGTGCCGTCTTGAATAATGTTGTAGTAAATCATGTGCTTCATCATACCAAAAGGTGTATCACAAACGTATAACAATTCATAGCTTATGTACGCACGGTATCAAAGCTCGAGTTTGACTAATTGGACGGCCTGTCGGACTTTTGAGATCTTGTCCGAATGATGTGGGGCTTTCAGGACAGCTTCATCAAGTGCGCTCAGCCCGATTGCAATGAGATAAAGAAGCACGAGGCATGGTCAACAGACTGAGACTTGAGACTTGAGACACTCGCTTTTCATTTTATCAAACATATACAGAACTTTCCAATGGATCCGACACCTGAAGCACTTGCGGCGCACTCTTTTGATTATGACCCCTCGGCGTTGGACGGGCCTTTAGCCGAGTTTCTTCAACGTTTCTACACCTTCTCCGACGATAAATAGAATGCGAATTCATGGGCCGAATGCTTCGCTGAAGATGGCGTCATAAAAAAAGCAACAACTAATGTTCAGGGTCGCGACAGTAAGTATCCCTCTATCTGTGATGCGGGACAAGCAAAACTGATTCCCAGCGCCCGGGCAGAAATAGCTGAGGTAAACCTCGGCTCCTGGAAGGGTCAGGCATCGAGAAAGCACACTGTTTTCAAGGTCTTCTACTTTAGCCCTGGTAATGCCAACGAGGTGATGCTCCATGGACAGAGCAATTACGTCTATGACGATGGGCGAGATGGGATGGGCAGCAAAACTCCATTTTCAACGATTTGATAATGGAAGAATACTCATTGACACGTATCATATCTTTCCTGTAAGTATCACAAACTGTCTGTCGATTTGTAGCTAACAAGTGCTCAGAGTGCTCCTCCGCGAGCATCATGACTGTGTGAGGGTGATGCTGGATTAGTTTGCCAATGCGGGTTGCTAGAGAGAAATATTTTGCCATTTGAAATAGACAAACCTTCAAGACTATGCTCCTCTTCGAACTTGCTGCACGTTTCATGTGCTTTGTACCTCCGGTCGCATAACGATGCGCTGACTTCATGTTACTCTTTTGCTTGCTGGTACGACAGCCACGCGAATTCTACGCAGTAAAACTGTACTTAAGCAATCAATTCGATTCTTTCGAATAAAATGACATTTATTGCAAGTCAGTGTGGTCCTTTCTAGGGAGGAAGAGGCTTTTAACGTTATCTGCTCATTGAACTACAATAGCTCTGCTGAATGTCTCACGATCGAAATGGCATCGCTAGTCACACTTCCGCTAGGCGTTCCAGGCCGACGTAATTAAAACGGTATGCGTTTTGTTCTTATCGGTCATATAGAAGGTGAGTGCGATCATTCCATCTCGAGCGGACTTTCAGAAATGATGTCCGATAATTGCGGGTCAAGTAAACACAGGGCCAGTTCCGATTCACATGTAACAAGGATTGCGCAGGGAAATCATGCCGCAGCGTGTTCCGAGGGACGTCGATCTGATGCCGCCTTGTTATCAAAAAGAAATCAGCGTTGTGGAAATTCGGACCGCGGCTTGTTTCCTAAAAAGCATGCCTACTGTCTTGACCGCATCCCACACAGAGTGTTGTTGTTACCTTTGCCCTCGTCATCCGCAATCATGATTGCTAATCTTTCTTCCCTTCTAAGTTTTCTTCTTCGTAGTTTGCCGCCTAGAGGCGTACCTTATTAACTACTATATAACTCTTATAGGGGAATATTCGAGGGCTAGGATAGTAGAGAAACCTCTATAACTACTTATAGAGGTATATAAAGAGAATATAAATTACTAGGGGGTAGGTATCTCCCTCTTTATACTACTATAACTTATTATTCCTTTAATATTAAGATATTATTACTATACTATATTAATACTATTTATTATTATTACTTTAAAAGTAGTAATAACTTCCTTATAATTATTTAAAATAACTAGGATAAAGTATATAGATTTTTATATTTATAACCTAATCCCTTAGTATAAAGTTTAATAGTATATTAAATATACTACTACTTTCTATTAATATACCTTAAAAAGACATCAACAAGCAGCTCCTCTACGACCCTGAACTAGGAAGCACCAGCCTACGTCAGTCAATCGGGAAATGGCTCAACGACTTTTACGCCCCATCCGCTGGTCGATCCCAAGCGAACGCATCGTAATCACAAATGGTGCCTCTAATGGACTGGCAACCATCCTGCAGAAGTTCACGGACCCCAGCACACGCGCTGTCTGGATGGCCGACCCAACATACTTCCTCGCGTGTCCTATTTTCAGAGATGCTGGTCTGATGGCACGCATCCGTGGCGCACCTGAAGGTGAAGATGGCGTGGACTTGGACTTCCTAGCTAAGGCTCTCCAGGAAGTCGACGACGGATGGCCGGCAGACGCGTCTTTACCGCCAAGAAAGCTTGCAAAGACTGGTTACCCAAAGATCTACAAACACGTCATCTACCTCATTCCGACTTTCTCCAACCCACGTGGAAAGACTATGGGAATCGAAAACAGAAGGAAGCTTGTGCAGTTGGCACGCAAGCACGATGCATTGATTATCACCGACGACGTGTACGATATGCTGAGATGGTATGCAGACGACGACGGCGATACTTCGTCTGGGGAAATACCTCAGTGTCAACCCCGAATTGTGGATGTTCATCGAGATATGGAAAGTGCTACTGTATTTGGAAATTCTGTGGGCAACTGATCATTTTCCAAGATCGTAGCCCCAGGTATGAGGATGGGCTGGCTAGAAGGCACCCCGGACTTTGTTGCCGCGATGGGAACAGTGTAAGTTGCGATTCCCCAATTAGTCTGGTGTGATACTGATTTGATCAAAGCGAGCAAGCGTCTTTGGGGATTGCCAAGGTCACTTCGCGTCACTCGTGATAGACAGGATGTTGCAGAACGGAGTTATGACAACACATATCAACGATTGTCTAATTCCTATCTATCGCGAGCGCTATCATGCCTTGAGCAGCGCCTTCAAACGTTGTCTTTATCCTCTAGGTGCTAGGCTGGTCGCTGATAATGGTGACTCCAACGTGGCCGGTGGATTCTTCCTTTACGTCTCCTTTGGGAAGCTCACGGGTGCGGAAATAGCGCAGGTCGCACTACAGGACTTCAATTTGAAGATTGCTCCTGGGTCAATATTCGCTGTGCCTGACGACCCTTTGAGCACGAGCAGGGGTGAAACTTCGTGCTTCAATGGTGCAAGGCTGTGCTGGGCCTGGCACGAAAAGGAGGAACTTGTGGAAGGTATTGAGAGGCTGGCGGCTGCCATCGGGAGTATCAGCGAAACTCGGGAGTGATGATTCATTGTATATTCTTCTGTGAGTTAATTAAATCATCACTGATGCCTTGCTTTGATCCAAACTGTTAGCTGGGCAATTTGATTTTGCAGCAGCTAGCAGCAACTGTAGTGAATCTCAACGCGACTTTTTCAATACCCAGATTCTTCTATCCTACAAGTTCAGGTGTTTTCAACGATGTTCTAACAGGCTGTCGACACTGCTACCAAATAAACATTCCAGAGTAAATCGCCCGGGGTCGGGCACTAATCGTGCAAATATCGAGGTTTGACACGCCCTCCAATGATCATATCCTTCTCCATGAATCGTGTGACGCGGTTGTGGTCCGAGGGAATTATCATCGCCTGACCGACGCATCTACACTCGATTCCAGCGGACATTCTGCGTTAGTGTCCGACGACGCACAAATCCCCGCCTCTTATCTGATATCACCATTACATCGCCTCACGCCTGCAGCAAGTCTTTGGCTGGTAGCAGTTATGTATGTGCCTGAGAACATGGTATTGCCGGGTGCTAATGTTGAAGTGTGCCGAGTGTCATCACGGGATGCAGTGCCCCTGTCAATCGATTTAGTGGAGTGGATTAAGAGCAACAGTATATATAAATAGAGTAAGTCTCTCTCATACCGATACACCCTCAACCAGCATCCGCGTGTCTCTTCATTATCTCCCATGCAGCCATGACTCTAACTCTGTCTATTCTCCCCCGAAAATTCTCTTAGCAAGGCATAGTCCATTGTTACAACCCGTTATGCATAGGTAACAGATAACTAACCTACTTAGTGTTACGACCTATAAGTAAGGATAACAGTTAGTCGACCCACCTTAGGCATTAGGTAGCTAGGATAGGATATTTATACTATAGGACTATAGGAATAGTAGGAACTTATTTAGAAATAGAAGAACTATAGTATAAGTTATATAATAATAAGATAAGACTAAGTAAGTAATATAAATTACTAAGTATTTAGTAAGAGTTACTAAGTACTTACTAATAATTACTAAATACTTACTAATACCTAGTTAGGAATTAATAGCTAAATAAAGGAACTATTTAAAATTTATATATAGTATAACCTTAAGCTTAGTTTATAATTAGACTTTTATAGCTCTTTAGTAATTAACTTAATATTTATCTTTATAAATACTTTTAGCTTATTTTTACTATAAATTACTTATTAAGTTTAAGATTAATTACTTTAGTTTTTAAAAGACCTAATCTATTATAGCTTATAACTTATAACTTAGATTATAACTTTAATATACTATTATAATATATTAATCTCTAGTTTCTATTAGTAGACCTTACTATTAAATAGCTAACTATAATACTTTAATTACTCCTATTTAATAAGTTAACTATTAATACTTACTAATAGTAAAATAATAAGTATATCTTTATATACTTCTATTAAGTTACTTATTTTAAGGACCTCCTCCTCTTTATAGTAACTAGTTTAAAACCTAGTTAAAAAACTTAAAAGAGCTTTTATAGTAGTAGATTTTAATAATAAAGTAACTTTAAAAAAAGATACTTATAAATACTTTTAAACTAAAGTTAAGAAAGGAGATAATAATATTACTAAAATTTAAACTATATATAATAATATTATTATAGAACTTTAAAACTTTAAAGAAATAATATAATAACTAAGAAATAGTTTTTAATATATTATAGATCTAAAAAATAAAGTTATTTAACTTAGAGGATAAAATAGTAATACTAATATTAAAGAATTCTAAGAAGAAATTTATACTTTATATATAGTTACTAATATTATTATAACCCCTATTAGAGAATAATAGAAGCTTAAACTTAATACCTTAATTACTTATAAGAAGTACTTCTAGATAACTTAAGTTATTCCTAATCTAAGTTAAGAACTATTAGAACTTCTATTATAAAGACTTTACTAGCTAAACTAAAACAGTTATCTATATTACTACTTATTTATAAAGATAAACTTTTAAGTAGTTTAAACCTATTTAAGAAGAGTTTCTTAAGTATAAAACTTTAAATAAATACTCTACTAAAATCTATAATATTTATAGTAATTTTAAGGGATTTAAAGATACTTTTTACTCTCTTTTCTAAAACTCTAATAAGAAATAATAAGCTAAGAGAGACCTTATATAGTTATAATAAATAAAGTTAACTAAAAAATATACTACTATATTTAGATAACTTAATATTTAATTTAACCTTACTAAAGAAACTAAGATCTTTATATTTTATTAAAAACTTAAGAATAAAGTTAAAGATAAGATTATTAAGATTAATTATTCTAAAGATTTTCTTTAGTATACTAACTTTACTATTAAGATTAATAATTAACTTTTTAAGTACTATAAAGAAAAAAGTAAAAAATAATAAAGACTAAACTCTAAATATAAGTACTAATAGTAACCTTATTAGAAGTTTAACTCTTAGTAAAATAATAATAAACTTTATAATAACTAAAATAATACCTATTAGAGTATTACTTATAGATAGTATAGTAAATCTATAGATCTTAGTATAATAACTAAACTTAATAATAAGAAGTTATAAAACTTTAAGTATTATAACTATAATAAATAAAAATANACTTAATAATAAGAAGTTATAAAACTTTAAGTATTATAACTATAATAAATAAAAATATATTACTAGAGAATATAAATAGCTTAAGAAACTTCTCTAGAAGTTAATAGCTAAATAACCCTAATAAGTTAATATTATTACTAAAGTCCTATATATATTTTAGTTTTAAACTAAATACTATAATAATAACTATTAGATTTATCTTAAAGATAAAGAAATATTAGGATACTACTTAAGGGATAGTAATCTTAAATAGTCTAAGTATAATATAACTATACTAGATATATATCTAAAAACCTTAGTAATAATATATATTAGTAATAGTAAGATTTATAGAAAAACTTAAAAATAACTTAATAAGATATTATAAGTATAGTAACTTAAACTAATTCTTAGTTCTACTCTAAAAATAATTAATAACTAAAGTTAAACTAGCTATAAACTTCTAAACTAAACTACTTATATAATATTAAAAAAATAGATAAGAGAAGAATTTAATAATAAGTTAGATTACTAATATAACCCCCTAGAAGAATAATAACTATTTAATCTTATAAATAACTAAACTTTTAGGGAAGGAGAAGGTTCTCTTTATAACTTAGATAAACCTTATAATATTATATACTAATATATTTAGGTAGAGATTACTTATAAACTTACCCTTAGTATAGATAAGTTTAGTTCTAAAGAGAAATTTAAAAAGGATAATATATCTAAGTAAATTATATATAAGTAAATTAATTTATATAATAATAAATAGTTTATTAAATTTTATAATATACTTAATATAAGGCTAAAAATATATTATACTTTATAACTTAGGACTAAAGATTACCCCTACTTTAGAATTATTAATTCTAACTACTAATACCTCTTTTAGGTATAATATTTCTTTAACTATTATAAAATCTATATAAGAGATAAGTATAATTATTATTTCTAACCTAAGTAATATAATAATAATCCCCTATAAAACGTTTATACTATATATACTCTTACTAAATAGGAACTTAGAAAGTTTAATAATAATATTACTATATTTACCTCTAATTAATAATTTCCTATAGAATACCTCTATAATAAATAGATAAAATAAAATAAATACTAATATAATAAATACTAAATTTATTATAAGGAAAAAGTATATACCTAGAGAATTATAAAGAATAAACCCTAACTTCTTTAGGTTAGATATTATAAAAATAGCTTTATAAAAGTATAATAAGAAGGAAAGTAAATTACTTACTTAAGATACTTAAAGTAATTAAAAAACTAAACTTACTTATTAATATAAAATTATAATAAGTAATAAGGAGAAGGTTTATTTACTAAATATTATAAAGATATTAGGGTAATATAAAATTTAAAGTTATTATTAATTAATAAATAATATTTATACTAATTAATAGTAGAGCTAAAGTAAACTTTATTACCCTTTAAGTTATTAATAAATTAAAAGTACTATAGAGAAAAAAAGAATAACTATATTAATTATATATAGTAGAAAGAGAAGAATTTAAATATAAAGGAGGTATTATCTATAATAAGACTATACTTCTTAAAATAAACTACTTAAATTAAAAAGAAAGAATCTAATTTAATATTACTAATTTAAGAATATATAATATAATATTAGGACTACTTTAGTTATAAATAAGTAATTTATAGATAGATTAAAATAAAAGCTAACTCTATTAGGACTATAATAACTTAGTCTTTAAATAGTTTTATTAAAAATAAGCCTTAAATAAGCTAATATAATAAGGAACTATAAGATAATATATTTATTACTTTAAAGTAAAATAAGCTATATTATAACTATTAATAATAATAGATTTTAAATAAAAAAATAATTTACTTCTATTTATTTTAGAAGAATATAGAGTTTATAAGAAACTCTTTATAGCTAAATTAGAGATTAAATTACCTAAATATATTAGTTTTAATTATAAAATTCCCTTTAAAGAAGAAAAAGAACTATAATTTAATAAAATCTATAGATTTAACTTAATAGAGATAGAAGTTTTAAATAAGTACCTTAAAGAAAACCTTAAGAAAAGTTATATTAAACTTTTAATATTATTAATAAGAAACTTAATCCTATTTATATTTAAAAAAAATAGAAAACTATAATTATATATTAACTATTNTTATATATTTAATAAAATAATAATTAAAAATTACTACTTATTACCCCTTATAGATAAAATAGGATAACTTCTATATAAAGCTAATTAATTTATAGTTTTTAATCTTAAAAGGATTTATAACTTAATCTAAATAAAATAAAATAAAGAATAGAAAACTACTTTCTAGATATAAAAAGGATATTTTAAGTACCTCATTATACTTTTTAGTCTTATAAATATACTTATAATATTCTAAAATATAATTAATTAGCTTTATATAGAAGTTATCCNAATATAGTATTATATAAATATATTAATATCTATATAATTATCTATTTAGATAATATCTTTATTTTCTTATTTATATTTAAGAAGTATAAAAAAGATATTTACTATATCTTATAAGCTCTTTAGGAAACTAAACTTTTAATTAAACTTAAAAAAAGTAAATTTTATATATAAAAAGTAGAATATTTTAGATTTATTATTATTTCTAGAAAAGTTTATATATTAAGAAATAAAGTTAAAGTTATTAAGGAATAACTAGTATTTAATAACTTTAAAGAAGTCTAAAGATTCTTAGGTTTTATTAACTTCTACTATAAATTTATTAAAAATTATAGTAAAATTAATATAGTTCTTATTAGCTTTAGTTATAAAGATATACCTTTTATATAAGTAGAACTATAATAAATAGTATTCTAGAAGATTAAAAACTTTATTACTAATAAACTTATCCTAATTATCTTAGATCTAATAAAATAATTTAAAATAAAACCTAATATATCTAACTATATAATTAAAGTATAACTATTATAATAAGATTTATAAAAATATTTATATTTATATACTTTCTTCTTTTATAAGTTTTATAGACTAAAGCTTAACTATTAGATCTATAATAAAGAACTTATAGTAATTATTAAAGTTTTTAAAAAGTAGAGACTTAAGTTCTTAAAAATAATTTATAAAATATTTATATACTTAGATTATAAGAATCTCTTATATTTTATAACCTTAAAAGTACTTAATAAATAATAAATCTAATAGTTAGAATTCCTCTTAGAATTTAATTTCTAAATAATTTATTAAAAAGGATTAAATAATAATAAAGTAAATACTTTTAATTAATAATTAGATTATAATATCCTAATACCTAAAGAAACCTAAGTAATTCTTAAATAATAAGATAATAGAGACCNTTATAATATCTTAATACCTAAAGAAACCTAAGTAATTCTTAAATAATAAAATAATAGAGATTTAATATTAGTAACTAAACTCTTAATAATAGCTAAACGATTTAGTATTAGCTTAACTAATAAACTAAATAATAAAGTAATTATAAAATTTTATATATACCTTATATATAGTTACTAAGGAATTATAAAAACTTAGAAATAACTATAATAATAATATAGAGAAAAGGTTATAAAAGAATATATAGTAAAAGTAATTAAGAATTATAAAGTATACTTAAAAAGTAAACCTACTTAATATTAACCTTATAGTATATTATAACCTTTATTTATACTATAAACTACTTAGTAATCTATATCTCTTAACTTTATTATTAAACTACTAAAGTTATAAAAACCCCTTATAGGAGTATATTTTAATAATATTTTTATTATAATAAACTAACTTATAAAATATACTTATTTTATTCTATATAAAGAAGTAAGTAATACTAAAGAATATATATATACCTTCCTTAAGTATATTATTATTAACTATAGTATACCTAAGGAAATTATATTAAATAGAGATAAGATCTTTACTTCTAAATTTTAGAAGTTAATTATAGTATAACTTAGTATTAAATAATTAATATCTACTATATTCTACTTATAAATTAATAAATAAATAGAATAAATTAATTAAATCTTTAAAACCTACCTCTATACCTATATTAACTATAATTAAGATAATTAAGTTATACTTTTACTAATTATTTAGTTTACTTATAATAGTATAATTAGAGAAAATACTAAGGAATCCCCTTTCTATTTTAACTATAGCTTTAAACTAATTACTTATAGAGAACTTTAAATAGGCCTAACTATAGTTAAAGCTATTACTTTAATATAATAAATTAAAGATATTTAAGATAATATATATAAAAAACTTAAATTTATCTAATAATAAATATTAAAATTTAGTAATAAATAAAAAATTAAGGAACTAACCTTAAAAGAGGGAGATAGTACCTACCTTATATAATAAAATATTAAAATAAAACGACTAAGTAATAAACTTAACTATAAAAAACTTAAACCTTTTATAATCTTATAAATTATCTTATTAGTTAATTATAAGCTTAAACTCTTAGAAATTATAAAATACTACTTAGTATTCTATATTTTACTTCTTAAGCTAATACTATAAAAATTATAAATAAATAACTTTATTATTATAAAAGATAATAAACTAAAATATAAAGTAGAGAAACTACTAAACTACTAATATAAAGATAATAAGTAGGAATACCTTATTAAATAGAAAAACTATAGATATAAAGATAATATATAGAAACTTAATAATAACTTACTTAACTATTAAGATAAGATTAATAAGTATATTAGAATACTTAATTATATTAATTCTTAAAATAGACTAAATCTACTTATAACCTTAGAAGAATTTAAGGAATATATAAAGTATACTAATAAAAAAGAGAAATAAATATAGGAAGAAATATAATAGAAATAAAGAGAAGTTAAGAAATAAAGGATATAACTCCTATTAGTATAAGTATAACTAAGAGAATATTTTAGATTAATATAATAAGAAAATATATTTATTTAACTAGGAATATTAGAATATAACTAAGACTCCCCTAATAAGAAATTTAATATATTAGGATTTTAATTAAAGATTAAATTTAGATCTAAAACTTTAGAAATACCTAATAACTATACCTCTAAAACTAAGGAAAACTTAGCTAGAAGATCCTTAATGCCTTCCGTTAGGAAAGGGTTTCTTTACCTTTTAGGAAGCTACCTAAGGCGAGGGGAAAAAAAAACCCTTTACCTAGGTGCCTTCTACTAAACTAAGCAATAATTAGTTAGTGTAAAAGCTTTTCTCCAATTAGCTAACTGCTTAAGCGATTAGCTGAGAAAAAACCTATATAACTATTAGTTATATCCTATCTAATACCCCACTATTCCCTTCTCTTAGTAAGCATTTTCTTCACCCTATATAAATAGTAAGGCCTAATACCCTCAAGTAGCGCATTACTTACTTAATATCTAGCTTATCTATTATATAACTTTTACTATAGATTATAAGGAAAGCTCTTGCTAATACCCCTTTTTAAACTTATTATAAATTATATTAAAGTATCACTATATCCTACCCTTTTTCTACCTCCCACTATAACTAACTATTAATCTTAACCTACTACTTACTCTACACCTATTTTATGTAATAATATATATCTTATAATATTTTGATTTATATTTAACTAATCTACTTATATAGCTAGTTATAATCTACTAGACTAACTTAGTGTTACTAACTATTTAATATGTAACTATTATATAGTTACTATTCTATCCTACTCCCTAATTAAGTGTGAGCTTATACCTTAGAAAATTGGAAAGCTGCTTCTAATACGCTATACCTATTATGTTATTACTGCTCTTATTTAGGCCACTAGGGTTAAGCGTCTACCTCTGTGTGAAAAGTATGTATATGCTAATAGGCTTTAGACGTAGTATATAGTTATTTAGATATCTAAAGGGGTATAGATAACTAAAGGCGCTTATACTAATTATATGTAGAATAATTAAGGTTCCTTCTATAGTTTATATAGGTATTTCTTATCTTACTTTATTATACCTTTTGCTAATTAAGTAGATACTTCTTTTATAAGTTATATAGGTGTGTCTCTTAATATGCTTAAGTAGCTACTTAGTATATTAGCTAGGTGCTTTTCTGGTATAAACTAGTAGGAGACTAAGCTGAATACCTTTAGGAAACTAGGTATTACCTTATATATGTCTATACTTATTAGGATAAGTATTAAATAACTTATTTCTTAGAGTAAGTAAATTATAACTTATTTAAAGTAGCTTAATGCTACTATTATATAAATAGCAGAAGAAAATAAGCTACTAAGTTAAGAGCTATCTAAAATAACTATAGTTTTATCTTTCTTTTATATATTTAATATCTAAAGGTTACTTATTAATCTTAAGTAGTATTAGTGTGATATTACCTCTTTAAAAGATACTCCTATTAGGTATAAGGGTAGTAAGACTAATAATAATATAGAGTTAGAGGCCTAGGGGAATAGTTAAACTAGTGTATTACGCTTTTTTTTCTAACCCTCTATTAATAGCTTTAGTGGCTATATATAGCCTTAAATGCTATAATAGTCTTCTCTATAAGTGCTTCTAGGTTTATAATCCTTCTTATAATATAAGGTAATATCTACGCCTCTAGGAAATTAGTAATGCTTAATAGTTAGATAAGAGCGATATCTTCAAACTAGTAGATATAGGACAGCTGTATATATATACTTATAGCACTATATTTCCTTAGTTTACTATCCTTATTTAGTTTTATTCTATATAATCTAAGTACTATCTTACTAAAGGTATAGCTTTAGGCTTTATAGTTAGTTAGTGTAAAGCTTAATATATATAGAAGCTTTATTTAAAATAACCTTAAGCTGCCTTTGCTGCCTATTCCTAGTCTTAATATCTTGCTATACTTTTTACTATCTAGTTATACGCCCTTTACTAGTAGTAGAATAGTGTTTAGTAGTAGATTAAGGAATATAACGCCCTGTGTTTCTTTAGATTAAATAAGGATACTACTTAGTAGCTTAAGAAATATTATGAGTTTGTTATTTATAGTAATCCCCTTAAGCTTAGGTGGGTGGATAATATTAATAGCGTTAAACTCTGCTCTATTAATAACCTTAAGACCTATATACTTATTCTTATTAATTACTACTAGTATGCCCTAAATATAAGGGAACATTCTAGTAATAGAGAGGTTACTAGAGTTCCCTAATATTATAGTTATAGCTCTCTCTGATGTTATAGGTATATATGATTCCTACTGGTGAGCTAATAGGTAAAAGGATAATTTGTAGCCTATCTTTGTACTATATACTAGGGTAGCGTGGAGTATAAGGTTCTATTTATGCTAATTTAGGGGGATAATAGCTTGCTTACTGCTAGTAAAATTAAATTATACGTTAAGGTTATATTAGGCTTAGAGTGCTATAGCGTCCTCTTGTATTTGCTTGCCCTCTTAGAAGTGTTAGAGAAGCCTGAGTAGAAAAGTATCCCCTTAGGCCCTTTTTTGCTTTAAAAGTATTACTATGTTAGTAAACTTTACTTAGACCTCTTTAGCTTTAGTTTCTTTTTATAGCAGTTAAGCTGTTTTGCTTATTAGCTTTATATTTAGTATAGCTTTAGTAAGATATTTGATATTACTAAGCAGATTATGTTAGTTAATAGGTAGAAATTAGAGGAAGTCCCTTATGAATATAATAACTAAGATATTACTAAATAGTTTATCTAGAAAGCCTCTTAGTATTTTAAGCTTATTATCTACCTTATATAGTAACATAAGGCTAAGTATACTTACTTTATTAATAATAAGGAGATTGTATTATTGCTACCTATCCTTAGCCTTTTCTAGGTTTAATAATATAACCTTATTAGTAGTAGCTTTATTACCCTCTTTAAACTTTAGTTTAACTGTAGAGTAGATTATTATACCTTTAATACTAGCTATAGCTGTTCTAGATGTAGCTATGATAATAAGCTAGCTAGATGCCCCCTTTATAGTAAATACTTCTTTAATACTATTAATTAACTATAACTTCCTAGTGTTACTACCTCCTCTAATATATTAGAGGTATTAGGTCTTATTACTGCCTATCTTCTTATCTATTATATAGTAGATAAGACTAAGAGTAATCTTTTATATGCAGTTTAATATCCTTTAGTTACCTATTATTATCCTAGCCTGTATAAATATATCGCTAGGTGTAATATCTACTTATATTTAGGGAGGTGTAGGTGCTATTATGCTAGCTTAGTTTTTATCTGCTGCTCTATTATTAAACCTTACTTTAGTACTAGTAGGGTTTAGTATAGTAGCCTTATTACTTTTAATAGCTAGTATCCTCTCTCTATATAATTAGTCTTATACTGCTTTAGCTATATTTAGATCTTTTTTACGTATTATTAATAGCTTATACTATTTAAAATCTAGTAGCAATTCCTAAGGAATTATATCCTCTTTGCTGTTAGTAAAGTTATTCTTATCTAATCTTTTTAGTAGTATTTATAGATTTAGGGAGTTCTTAGTTATGCTCTATCTATTATATAAAGTTAATATAACGTTATAGAATATATACTAAAGGTCTATAGTATTAGGCTCCTATATAACCTTAGGTATAAGAGATTTTTTAGCTTTATTAAACTCCTACCTTTTATTACCTTCGCTTTAGCTTACCTACAGCTTTATATCTTTTTTTATATCTTTTATACTTTTATAAAAAAGCTAGATATTATTAATAATACTATAAATCTATTTAGGAAAGGCTTCTAGATACTCTACTTATATATCTATAAGCTATTAGGCTTTTAGTGATATAAACTATTTCTAAAGGATAAAGAGGCTAAGGAGTAAGACTGATAATTTATAAACTATTAGAGGTATATAGAGATTTTTAGAAGATTTAATATACCTTTAATAAAACCTATCTTCTGATCTATTTAGGTTTATATTAAAGTATCTAGTAAAAATTAAAACTATTTGCTTCCTAATTAGTTATAGTTCTTATGTTTATAACTTATAATATAGAAGGGTTAGCTTAAATAGGATAAATTTAGTAGTTTTTTCTTTAGACCTAAACTTCACCTTTCTAATATTAACTATAGAAAGGTATTTATATAAATAGAGGTGATATAATAATAAGCTATAGTATATATAGGCTTTAATAGCTAGGAGTATAACACCCTTATAACTAACTATAATAGTCTTTAAGACTACTTAGAGCTATACTTTAGGTCCTATAGTATCTTATAATCTACCCTAATAGTAGAAAACAGCTTAATATAATATATTTAAGTAAAGCTTTATCTAAATATCCTCACTAAAGTAATTATTCTTATAGCTTAAGAGGTAACTATAAACTTCTACTAAAGAGAGCTTTCTATTTATAAAGATTTAGTTTATTACTTAGGTAAGAAGCTGCTACGCCTTATTATTCTGCTATACTGTTATTTTCTCTTTAGAACTTTTACTATTATTATTATTATCTTTCTTAAAGCCCTCCTTACTATCTAATATAACTTTAACTAATACCACCCTCTTCTATAAAGGTATATCTAGCTTAGTTAAGTAGTTAGTAGTATAATATACTATAGAGAGCCTTACTAAGTTTATAAGGAGAAAAGTAGTGTTAATATTATAGCATATTACTGCTGTGAGGACTAAGCTATACTAATTAATATGTTTATAGTCTTAGTAGATATAAAAGAGCTTATTAGAAGTAAACTAAGTTTTTTCCCACTTAGCCTATAATGCTTTAAAGTAATATAGGTGTTAGTTCTTTACACTAAACCTATTCTTAAAGCTATACTTTATATATATTACTCTATAGCTATATATCTAGCACTAATATATAACCTAATTAACCTTATTATTATAAACCTCTTTTAACTTTATAAGGTCCTAAGTAAGTAACTTAATATTACTAAAGATATTATCCTATTAATAGTACTATTTCGCCTTACTCTTATTATAGCTTTAATATTTATTAATATTAAACTCCTTCTAATATTTAGTAATAAACTTACCTCACTAAAGACTAAGTTAATATACTAATATACCTGCTCTATATATACTTTATATTCTAGGTTTTCAACATCACAG
This sequence comes from Colletotrichum gloeosporioides, assembly GCF_011800055.1. Classification (NCBI taxonomy): domain Eukaryota; kingdom Fungi; phylum Ascomycota; class Sordariomycetes; order Glomerellales; family Glomerellaceae; genus Colletotrichum; species Colletotrichum gloeosporioides. The sequence goes on from NW_025544697.1 coordinate 716,320, forward strand.
AATAGGTTTAGTAGTTCTATATTAGTATCTAACTATAAAAAGCTATATAGATAAAGAGCATTATGCTTATTTATCTCTATATAGCTAAAATAGCTTACTACTTTACTAAAGACTAATTACTTACCTATAGCTACTAAGTATTTAAAGAAAAGCTAGATCTCTTAATAAAAGAACTTCACTAAGCTAATTAGATCTCAAACTATATATTATACCTATCTGATTTACTACTAGAACTTTTAAAAGAGATCTTTAGCCTCCTTTTTATCTACTACACAAAATACTACTAGTTTTATATTAACTTCGTTAGTGAGATCGTTTAGGTTAATAGTGTACTATATATATAGCATCCTATACTTTAGGTATAATGCCTTAATTTTTCTCTAGAGGGAGAGGTATTCTTTATTTAATATATAATAGTAGTCTCTAAAAGTACTTAGCTCCCTTATTAAATAAGCTACTTTTAGGTTAGTAGTAGTATATATCTCCTAATACTCCTCTTTAGCTACTTTAACCTCTTTAGCTATAAGTATAGAAATAATTTACTTAATTATAGTAAAAGAGGCCTTATTTATACATATATAGCTAACCTAGCAGTTTTTAGATTATACTAGTATATTAAACATAAGGAATAGGAAAGTTAGATATGTAGCAAAATAGGCGCCTACTTTAGTATTAAGATATTATCTTTAGCTTAAAATGATAGATTAGTCTCTTACTATGTTGTTGAAGCAATATATGAGCCTATTCCTAGAGATAAAACCCTTTCTTCTTCTACTTCCTCTCACTATTTGATTTATAAGGCTTAACTTCTACCCTATTATCCCCTTTATTATCCTTCACCTTTAGGCTACTTTAGCCTTAAGGGAATAAGTAGGGGAATATCTTTAGGAAGAAGTTAGGGTTATTTAAGTTAGTAAATTCTTCCCCCCTTTAACTAATAATAAAAGGTTCTATAGTGTTAGAAATAAAGCTAACGCCTTTATTATTACTATTTAGCTTACACCCTCACTATTAATATCTAAATATTATAGTTACCTTTTAAAATATCTAAAGTTAATCTCTTAAGGTTAGCTTATTAGTACCCTCAGTAGCTATTAGTCTAGTTAATATTAATTCTAAAAGTTCTATCTTAATATAGCGAAGGTTTATATTATTTAGATCCTATCTACTTATATAAATTCCTCCTAGTTTTATATTACTTTCTGCTTTAAAGGAGGTAGTATTAATCTCTCTGTCTTTAAGGATAGAGATAACTTTATTTATATTTAATATAAGCTTATTAGGTCTACCTTACTTAGTAGGTGAAATATAGTTACCTATTTAGATCTTATCTTCTGCTTATATATTATAAGATACTATCTAGTTAACTAAAGCTTTTAGTACGTTTATATTAAGATAAGAAGAACTTTAAGTCTTAATATTATCCTCACTAATTATAATAGTTAAGTAGAGTAAGTTATTTACCTAAAGCTAGATAAGCGCCTGTTTAAGCCTTTACAGCCTAATAGTAAGCATATAAGTAAGCTTAGAGGGAACTAGTTTCTAAGGACCTATAAAATAGACGTAAAGTCACTCTTATTCCTCAACTAAGGGGTGAGGTAGTACTTCTGCTGCTACACCTTATATATTATTTAGAGATATAGTAATATAGCCTTATATATATTTATAATACTAGCTATTAGTCTACTTCTTAATATTAATTATAAGTTTAGTAATCTATCTAGTAGGTATATAGATACTAATTAGCCTCTCTTCTAAAAGCAAGAGATCCTTCAGCTTGTTAGGGTATTAATAGATATAGCTTATTAATAGGTTATTTACCTAACAGTCTTTAGGTAATTTTCTATATTAGAGAGAGGTATAGCACTATATACAGACAGAGAATATTAATAATGCTTCTCTAAGGAAGTATTAACGATATGTGAAGTGTAGCTAGTCTTATTATAAAATTTAGTCCTTAACTTATAAGTAAAGAGGATAGATCTCAGCCTATATATAGTTATTAAGCTAGTTAGGGGCTTATTATTTATAGTATATCTAGTAATAGTTAATATTAAGGGTAGTATTATTATATATCGCTTCGTAGAATTCCTTTATCTTTTAGAGTTTAGTATCTTAGCTAACTAGATAATACTAGGTTTAATTTTTAAAGTCTTTAAGCTTTTAATTATAATAGATATTAGCTTACTCTAATACCTATTCTATTAGAACCTTTTTAGCTTAATCTATATCTCTAAAACCCTTAGGTTCTACCCTTTATAGGTTAGATATTAGCGTTAGTTATAATACCTGTTATCTAGGATCTCTAGGGACTGCTAATAGGGTTAGCTTTAGTATATAAGGGGGATATTAGATAACTAATTCAGATACTCACCTAAGTTATTACTACTGCTTGTCTCTAACTTAGGAAGGAGTATATCCTATAGTAGTTTAGTAACCTCAGCAGGAGCCTAGCTAGCTCTAACTAAAGGGTTAAATCTTTGCAATAGGTGATATTATAATAGGAGGCGTAGGGTTTAGCGTTAAGGGGAGAACAGCTGATAGGTTCTTTATTATAAGTAGAAAAACAGGTGTCCTTGAGGTTCGTGTTAAGGTAGGTGTTATAGGTAGCTAGCCTTATATAATACTTCTCTGCTGATTACTATGTCTAGATTTTAATCCCTATAGTTTTCTATAACTACGCTTTAGCGTTAGTAGAATAGTAGTAAGTAGTGCTTAGTAGCTTTTACTACTTTATTATTCTTATAGAGGTTAAAATTAAGAATAATATAGACTTAGGGTTATCCTAGAAGATAATACTAGCGATTGCAAATGTAATATTATTTATTCTTGGTGGTGATAATGATTTAATTTTGGATGTATTATATAAAACTAGGCAGATAATTTCCCTAATGATTCCTCTCTTCTAGATTACAGTCTTTATAGCTTAGCTGTATGTAAAGAGTAACCTATTATAATAAGACTATATAAAGCTTAATACCCCTAGAAGTTAAATAGAGGTATCTAGGGCTAGGTAGTTTTTAGATAGGGTTAAAAAGATTAGTAATTTATATTATTAGTAGAGGTAGAGCCTATATCTATATATATCTACTTACTTATCAAATTTATATGCTAAAACTAGTGTAGTCTATATGAGGGATACTAGGGTAGCTATTACCTTTAGAGTGAGGACCTCCTTATTATCTTCCTATAGATAAAAATTTACTCTTAATATAATATGCTTTTAAATATATCCTCCTCTAGTATTAAGGGTAGAGACTGATAGCCTCAGACTTTATACTTAAATCTTCTTTTCACTCTATCTTCTCCTAGCTTCATAATAGACCTTAATACTAATTAGGGTAGGCCTAACCTTAAGGTCTATTAGCTAAATATTAAGCTAAGCCTGCTTTCTTAGTAGACTATACTACTTACTATAATTACTATTAGTAGAGTTATAGATATTAAGTCTCTTAATTAAGAGAATTAGGTCTTTAAGTTTTAAAACTGTATTAAATAGATCTATATCCCTATATAAATACTAGATTAGCTAATTGAAGCCTTCCCTAGCCTACTTGAGGAACTTAATATAGGAATACTGTCTTTAGACTTCTCTCGCTTTTATGTTAGGGCCTTAGTTATAGATGAGTAGGAGGATTAGTAGTTCTAAATCAACTATAAACCTTACTTTAGCTATATACCTTATAGCTTATTAGGTAATAGTATTAACTATAAGCGTACAGCTTGGGTTAATGACGATAACTTGATACTATAAGTTTCTTTAGTATCTATATCTCTAGATTATAGTTAACGTTTATTCCTAGTGTTACTAAGCGCTTTTCTGCTAACTTTCCTGCCTAATTTCCTATATCTCTACTTTTTATTATATTTAACAGCTTTATTAATATCTAGAAGTTCCCCCTTACTAATAACCCTATAATTAGTCTTAATAAGATAACTTAAAACTCCTCTGTTATATTTAAAATATAGTTATGATTTATACTTACTGAGAAAGCTATAGCTTTAAAGGTAGGTTAATATCCTAACTATATTTATACTATATTACCTAAATACAAGAGATATATAAAAAAGAAGTGTGAGGACTTTAAACCTAAGATAACACTATTCTATAAATATAAGAAGAAGGCTTATATTATTAGTTACTTTTATAGGTTTTATAATAAGAAGGAGGTTTTATCCTCTAACTACTTTTATAATCTACTTAAATTCCTACTACTAATTAAGATTATTAAGATTAACTAGGCTCTTAGTAAGCTAAGGGGATAACTACTATTACGTGAAACACCTGTCACACTATTAAAGGGGAAGATAACTAGTCTTAGGAAAAAGAGGTTTATATTTAACCTCTTTATATAGATAGCTATAGATAGCAGAGACCTAAGTATACTATTAAAGTCTAGTAAGTGTGAGTTATGCCTATTTCAGCTATAATACCTAATAATAATAGCTTCCTAATTATTAGAGATAATAGTTATTATAACTAACCCCTTTTTAACTAATATCCTATAGGACACCTTACTTATTAGTATAAAGAGATCTAAAGAGATAGATATTATAGATAACAGTAGTAACAGACTAAGCCCTATAAAGTGCTCTAAATAGGGAAGTTTATAAAGGAAGAGGGGAATCTAAATATCTCTTCTTAATACTATTAGTATAACTCCTTCTCTATATCCTTATAGTATCCTTTTTATAACCTAGCCTGCTGTCACACTATTATATATAACTTATCTTTAGTATTATTAGAGTCCTTATATTAGAGTCTTTATATTACTAGCTATTACTTATATTAATATCTATAGTTTATAGCTACTTAGTTTTCTCTTAATACTATAGTTACCCTCTCTTTTACTTTCTACTTCACCTTCTACCTCACCCTCTGCCTCACCCTCTAGCTATATATAGCTATCTCTTAATTCTATACCTATATATAGGCCTGAGCGCTCTTATATACCTTAGTTCCCCTAACTTAAGCTCCTATTAACTCTAGTTACTTATACCTATACCTTAAGTGCACTTACGCCTATTACCTTACTACTATATACGCTAAGTCCTCCTTAGCTATAAATTTAAACATTCCTCCTCTTTATTTTAATAAAGGCTTAGTTGCTAAGCTAGTTAAAGTATCCCCCCCTCTACTAGGGCTAGGGGAAGATCTTAAGTTTAAATCCTACCTAAGCTAACTTCTTTTCCCTTCTTTTCCTATTAAATACACAAGCGCGTATTATCCCTAGCTATGTGGGCGTAGCCACAGCTATAGCCACAGGCATAGCTATATAGCTGGTCACGCATGCTTCTAGATCACATGATATGTCATATGATATAGCTTTTTTGAATACTTACTGCAGCTACCTTCTTTCCTAACAGAAGGCTTTATTTAATAGGTGGCTTGCTGGCGTTCCCCAGTTACCTTATCCTTATCTATAACTACTAAAGTCTCTTTATAACCCTTTTTAAAAACTATTTATTTTACTTTATAAATATAATCTAACTTTATAAGTACCTTATTTACTTTAGTTTATACTTTTTATAACACCTCTATTTTTTTATAAAATAATTTCTTAATCTCCTCCTCCTTATTATCTAGATAATAAAACTCTACTATTAATTACTTTATTATAACTAGTTAGCTAAAAAAAGAAAAACCTAGAATAAATACTACTTTATACTAGTAAATTATATTATTAGAAGTATTATAGGAGCGATAAGTGCTACTAATAATAATATACTCCTTATAAACTAATAACCTAAGTAGTATTTTATAATAAAGCCTTTTTAAATAATAGTAATAATAAGGTATAACTTTAAAACTATTCTTAGTAATATTAAGAGAATAATAATAGTAATAAAGTATAGAAATTATAGGATTTTTAATAATATAACTTAAGATAATATTAATATTATAAGTAAAATAGGAAGTATAATTAATAGATCTTTAACTTAGGACTAATAACCTATTTATATTAGGTCTTAAGGATAAGACTTTTAGAGAGAGGACTTAATATTATAACCTATAAATAAGGATAATAGTTAGTTAACCTACCTTAGGTATTAAGTAACTAGGATAGGATATTTATATTATAGGACTATAGGAATAGTAAGAACTTACTTAGAAATAGAAGAACTATAGTATAAGTTATATAATAATAAAATAAGACTAAGTAAGTAATATAGATTACTAAGTACTTAGTAAGAGTTATTAAGTACTTATTAATAATTACTAAGTATTTACTAGTACTTAATTAGAAATTAATAACTAGATAAAGGAACTATTTAAGATTTATATATAGTATAACCTTAAGCTTAGCTTATAGTTAGATTTCTATAGCTCTTTAGTAATTAACTTAGTATTTATCCTTATAGATACTTTTAGCTTACCTTTACTACGAATTACTTATTAAGTTTAAGACTAATTACTTTAGTTTCTAAAAAACCTAATCTACTATAGTTTATAACTTATAACTTAAACTATAACCTCAGTATACTATTATAACGTGTTAATCCCTAGCTTCTATTAGTAGACCTTACTATTAGAAAAGCTAATTATAATACTTAGGCGTTAGGTAGCTAGGATAGGATATTTATATTATAAGAATATAGGGATAGTAGGAACTTACTTAGAAATAGAAGAACTATAATATAAGTTATATAATGAAAAGATAAGAGATTAGATCTATATATTAAGGATATAGAGACTATATTTAATAAAATAGACTCTATTAAACTAAAGAATAGTAATAAGGATAAAAAAACTATTTAAGACTTATATATAGTATAACTTAAGCCTTATTTAAGATTAGATTTATATAGCTCTTTAGTAATTAATTTAATATTTATCCTTATAGATACTCTTAGTTTATCTTTACTATAAATTATTTATTAAGTTTAAAACTAATTACTTTAGTCTCTAAAAGACCTAATTTACTATAGTTTATAACTTATAACTTAAACTATAACTTTAGTATACTATTATAATATATTAATCCTTAACTTCTATTAGTAGACTTTACTATTAAATAGCTAATTATAATACTTTAATTACTCTTATTTAATAAATTAACTATTAATACCTACTAATAGTAAAATAATAAATATATCTTTATATATTTCTATTAAATTACTTATTTTAGAAACCTCCTCCTCTTTATAATAACTAGTTTAAAACTTAGTTAAAGAACTTAAAAGAGCCTATATAGTAATAAACTCTAATAATAAAATAACTCTAAAGAAAGATATTTATAAATACTTTTAAACTAAAGTTAAAAAAGGAGATAATAATATTACTAAGGTTTAAACTATATATAATAAAACTACTATAGAACTTTAAGGTTTTAAAGAAATAATATAATAACTAGAAAATAGTTTTTAGTATATTATAAACCTAGAAAATAAAGTTATTTAATTTAGAAAATAAAATAGTAATACTAATATTAAAGAACTTTAAGAAGAAATCTATACTTTATATATAGTTATTAATATTATTANATAACTCTTATTAGAAGATAATAGAAACTTAAACTTAATACCTTAATTATTTATAATAATATTTTAAAATAACTTAAATTATTTTTAATTTAAATTAAGAACTACTAAAACTTCTACTATAGAGACTTTATTAATTAAACTAAGAAAGTTATCTATACTACTATTTATTTATAAAGATAAACTTTTAAATAGTTTAAACCTATTTAAGAAAATTTCTTTAAGTATAAAACCTTAGATAAATACTCTACTAAAACCTATAATATCTATAGTAATTTTAAGGGATTTAAAAATACCCTCTACTCTCTCTTCTAAAACCCTAATAAGAAATAATAAACTAAGAGAGACCTTATATAACTATAATAAATAAAGTTAATTAAAAAATATACTACTATATTTAGATAACTTAGTATTTAATTTAACCTTATTAAAAAAACTAAGATCTTTATATTTTATTAAGAATTTAAAAATAAAGTTAAAGATAAGATTATTAAGATTAACTATTTTAAAAACTTTTTTTAGTATATTAACTTTATTATTAAGATTAATAATTAACTTTTTAAATACTATAAAAAAAAAAGTAAAAAATAATAAGGACTATATTCTAAATATAAATACTAATAGTAGCTTTATTAGAAGTTTAACCTCTAATAAAATAATACTAAACCTTATAATAACTAGAATAATACTTACTAAAGTACTACTTATAAATAATATAGTAACCTATAGATCTTAATATAATAACTAAACTTAATAATAAGAAGCCTTAAAACCTTAAGTATTATAACTATAATAAATAAAGATATATTACTAGGGATTATAAGTAGCCTAAGAAGTTCTTTTAGAAACTAATAGCTAAATAACCTTAATAAGTTAATATTATTATTAAAATCCTATATATATCCTAATCTTAGACTAGATATTATAATAATAACTACTAAATCTATCTTAAAAATAAGGAAATATTAGGATATTACCTAAGAAATAGTAACCTTAAATAGTCTAAATATAATATAACTACCCTAGATATATATCTAAAAACCTTAGTAATAATATATACTAATAATAGTAAGATTTAAAAAAAAACTAGAGAATAATTAAATAAGATACTATAAGTATAGTAACTCTAATTAATTCTTAGTTCTACTCTAAAGATAACTAATAGCTAAAGTTAGACTAACTATAAACTGTTAGTATAGGTATAAGCGTATTTAGAGGCGTGGTATATATGCTTATATAGTATAGGGTTATAAATAGGCTTATATTATAGTAAAAGGTAATAATCCTGAGTATTTATAGGTATTTAATCGTATAGATAATAATAAGGGAATTGATATAT